>NC_066523.1:22297690-22662690 GCF_024679095.1 Eriocheir sinensis | reverse complement strand
AAGATACACGGGAGCTTAGGGTCAAAGGAGCTGCCTCGTACAGGCCTACCGGCCTCTTGTAGACTCCTGCGTTCTTATGTTCTTATGTTCTTAACACCCGGGGAGCAGTGGCCTGGTAGGACAGTATTGTGGGCGAGTAAATACCATGTGTGGTAATATGTGTGGTAATATGTATGATAGTATGTGTAATAAAATGTATAAATGTGACCGGTTTTGTTTTGCCTTCCTACAAATATTTTAGAATGAATGAATGTTTACGTAATATTAATAAACAAACCAGTAACTGAAAGAAGAAATAAATTTAAATAAGTAAAAATGTAAAAAAGGTTAAATAATGGCAGAATAATGATATTAAGAAATAAATAAAGTAATAAATAGTAATCTTTATCCAGTTTAAACCCGTTACTTCGTGTCCTACCCGGTTCTCTTACCAACAAAACCTTATGAATGTCTCCCTTATTAAAGCCCTTCATCCATTTATAAACCTCGATCATGTCTCCACGCACCCTTCGCCTTTCTGCGTTGTAGTAGTCCATGAGGTAGGCGCGGATTCCCGTGCTTTTATATGCCACATGGGCATCAGATGATCAGCTGTCAGAAATCTTGGCACTGTCGGAGAATTGTCCCCGACATGTCGCCGACACTTCGGGGACATGCGAAGACAATTCGGAGACTTGTCGCCAGTTATTCAGCGACAACAAAAAAAAAAAGTAAAATTTCAGATTTTGAGCTCGGCGACATGGACAACGAATAGTCGGCGACATGTCTCCGAATTGTCCCCGAATTGGCTTGAGCATTCGCCGACATGTCCCCGAATGGTCACGAGCTGTAAGAATCTTGGTCATGTCGGCGATCCGGTCGCCGCTTTTTTTCACGAACTGATTCGGCGTCAAGTTCGTGGTCAAAATTCGGCAGTGTATTTGTTGCTTAGGTCTAACAATCAAGTGAGGGGAACACCGCAGGAGAGTGAGGGAGAGAGAGAAGGAAACCCACCAGGCAGCCTGCACCCACTCCTTAACCTTCCCGCGTCCTGTAAAACGGTAAACAACATATGCACCAACCCTTTTTAAAATAGTTATGGAGTGGAAAAAGGAAAAAGAGAACTGGAAAACGGTAAACAAGATATGCACCAACTCTTTTTACAGTAGTTATGGAGTGGAGAAAGGAGAAAAAAAAAAACCTTGAATGGTAAGTCAGTCAGCTACGCACGCAATATAACGCAACCACAAACCCTTAAGGAATACGCCAATAGTGTTCTGAATTGTGTGAAGGAGAAAGAACACTGAAAGGCGGTAAATGTATACGCACCAACTCTTTTTAAATACAGCTCTGGAGTGAAGGAAAGAGAAAGAACATTGAAATTATAATACTCAGTTACGTAAAGCATGAAAATACATGTATCCACCTCTAAGGAAGATTATAATGCTAACCGAGCCTAACCTAGCCTAACGTAGCCTTACTTAATATAGTGTAAAGTAATGCACGAAGACCTAAGTGTACAAAGGAGTAAGAACACTGAAATGCGGTAATTATATATCCATTACCTCTTTTAAATACTGTTCTAGAGTGAAATAAAGAGAAAGAACATTGAAGGTATACTACTCTGTTACGTACGGCAAGAGAATACATGTATCAACCCTCAAGGAGGATTCTAATACCATTCTGAATTGTATAAAGAACACAGAAATGCGGAAAAAAAAAAAAAAGGAATTACATGACTCCAGACTGGAGATTGTAGAACGCTTAACCTCAGACCATTCTATCATTTCCGATTGGGGTAAAAGGAACCTTGTGTCCTTCAATGCCTCAAAAATCCAATTTCTCCACCTATCAACTCGACACAATCTTCCAAACACCTATCCCTTATTCTTCGACAACACTCAGCTGTCGCCGTCTTCAGCACCAAACATCCCCGGTCTATCCTTAACTGAAAATCTTAGCTGGAAACTTCTTAATTCTCTCACTAAATTAGCTTCCTCGAGGTTGGGCGTTCAGTATCGTCTCCGCCAGTTCTTTTCCACCGCACAGTTGTTATCCATATACAGGGGCCTTTTTTTTTTTCTTTTTTTTTTTTTTTTTTTTTACAGCTAAAGAGAAAGCTCAAGGGCGCAAAGAAAGAAAAAAAGGCCCGCCACTCACTGCTCCCGAACAGAGGTTCAAGGAGTGTCCAAAATCAGAGGTTAATTTCGGGAGGAGAGGTGTCCTGATACCCTCCTCTTGAAAGAGTTCAAGTCGTAGGCAGGAGGAAATACAGATGAAGGAAGATTGTTCCAGAGTTTACCAGCGTGAGGGATGAAAGAGTGAAGATGCTGGTTAACTCTTGCATAAGGGGTTTGGACAGTATAGGGATGAGCATGAGAAGAAAGTCGAGTGCAGCGGGGCCGCGGGAGGGGGGGAGGCATGCAGTTAGCAAGTTCAGAAGAGCAGTCAGCGTGGAAATATCGATAGAAGATAGAAAGAGAGGCAACATTGCGGCGGAATTTAAGAGGTAGAAGACTATCAGTATGAGCAGGAGAGCTGATGAGACGAAGAGCCTTAGCCTCCACTCTGTCCAGAAGAGCTGTGTGAGTGGAGCCCCCCCACACATGAGATGCATACTCCATACGAGGACGGACAAGGCCCCTGTATATGGACAGCAACTGTGCAGGGGAGAAGAACTGGCGGAAACGGTACAGAACGCCCAGCCTCGAGGAAGCTGATTTAGTAAGAGATGAGATATGAAGTTTCCAGTTAAGATTTTGAGTTAAGGATAGACCGAGGATGTTTAGTGTTGAGAAAGGTGATAGCTGGGTGTTGTCAAAGAATAGGGGATAGTTGTTTGGAAGATTGTGTCGAGTGGATAGGTGGAGAAACTGTGTTTTTGAGGCGTTGAAGGACACCAGGTTCTTCTTGCCCCAATCGGAAATAATAGTAAGGTCTGAGGCTAAGCGTTCTGCAGCCTCCAGCCTTGAGTCGTTAAGTTCCTGAAGGGTGGGTCTTCTATTAAAAGAAGTTGAATAATGCAGAGTGGAATCATCGGGGTAGGAATGGATAGGACAGTTCGTTTTGGAAAGAAGGTCATCAATGAACAACAGAAAAAGAGTGGGAGATAGGACAGAACCCTGTGGGACACCACTGTTAATAGATTTAGGGGAAGAACAGTGACCGTCTACCACGGCAGAAATAGAACGGTCAGAAAGGAAACTGGAGATAAAGGTACAGAGAGAAGGATAGAAACCGTAGGAGGGTAGTTTAGAAAGCAAAGATTTGTGCCAGACCCTATCAAAAGCTATTGATATGTCCAGCGCAATAGCAAAAGTTTCACCGAAACGGGTAAGGGAGGATGACCAAGAGTCAGTTAAGAAGGCTAGGAGATCACCAGTAGAACGCCCTTTGCGGAACCCATACTGGCGATCAGATAGAAGGTCAGAAGTGGAAAGGTGCTTTTGAATCTTCCGGTTAAGGATTGATTCAAAAGCTTTAGATAGACAAGAAAGTAAAGCAATAGGACGGTAGTTTGAGGGATTGGAGCGGTCACCCTTCTTAGGTACAGGCTGTATGAAGGCATACTTCCAGCAAGAAGGAAAGGTAGATGTTGACAGGCAGAGGCGAAAGAGTTTGACCAGGCAGGGTGACAGCACGGAGGCACAGTTTTTAAGGACAATAGGAGGCACTCCATCAGGTCCATAAGCCTTCTGAGGATTGAGGCTAGAGAGGGCATAGAAAACATCATTTTGAAGAATCTTTATAACAGGCATAAAGGAGTCAGAGAGGGGATGAGTAGGAGGAATATGCCCAGAATCGTCCAGAGTGGAGTTTTTAGAAAAAGTTTGAGAGAAGAGTTCAGCCTTAGAGATAGATGAGACGGCAGTGTTGCCGTCAGGACTGAGGAGTGGAGGGAAAGATGAAGAAGTGAAGTTGGAGGAGATGTTTTTGGCTAGATGCCAGAAGTCACGGGAAGAGTTAGAGAAAGCAAGGTTTTGACATTTTCTATTAATGAAAGAATTTTTGGCTGGTCGGAGAATAGATTTGGCACGATTTAAGGCAGAAATGTAAAGTTCATAATTAGCATTAGTTTGAAGGCTCTGGTACCTTGTCCACCTTCGTATGGAGTATGCATCTCACGTGTGGGGGGGCTCCACTCACACAGCTCTTCTGGACAAAGTGGAGTCTAAGGCTCTTCGTCTCATCAGCTGGCGATTACGAGAGAGAGAGAGAGAGAGAGAGAGAGAGAGAGAGAGAGAGAGAGAGAGAGAGAGAGAGAGAGAGTAATCTAACCAAATCTCGCCTTTTACCCCTAACTGAGCCTAACTCACCCTAACGTAGCCTTACTTAATATAGTAAAGTAATGCACGAAGACCTAACCTAACTTAACTATCGTTACCTGACCTAACCTAACCTAATCTATCCTAACGAGAGGGCGAGGGCGAGAGAAGGCGAGAGAGGGTAAGGGGAAGGATGTGAGAGAGTGGCGAATCTTGAGGAATACAGAAGATCTAACCCAGCTTACACTAGCCTTATACCTAACCAAACATAATCTAACCTAATATATCCTAGCGAGAGGGAGCAGACAAGGGAAGGAGAGATAAGAGGCATGATGGGGACGAGTCTATCTTAGCGAGAGGGAAAGGGCGAAGGAGAGGGAGAGGGTGAGAGGGACGACTTACCTAACCTAACCTCACCTAGTCTTAACTACTCTTATCTTTAACTGGTCTTACCTAATCTAGCTTTATCTAGCCTTACATAACCTAATCTATCCTAGGGACCAGGTAGGAGCGAGAGAAAGGGAATGCCAGTGCGAGGCAAGGAGTGCAAGAGGGTCGAGTCAACCTAACCTTACCTTTCCTAACCTAACCTAAGGTAACCCAATCTTAACTAGCGAGCAGACAATTAAGCCAGGGTCAGCATCCCACCCAAACAATTAAGCCAGGGTCAGCAACCCACCCAGACGATTAAGCCAAGGTCAGCATCCCACCCAGACAATTAAGCCAGGGGCAACATCCCACCCTGACAATTAATCTAGGGTCAGCATCCCACCCTGACAATTAAGCCAGGGTCAGCATCCCACCCAGACAATTAAGCCAAGGTCAGCATCCCATCCTGGCAATTGAGCCAGGGTCAGCATCCCATCCAGAAAATTAAGCCAAGGTAAGCATCCCACCCAGGCAGTAAAGCGAGGGTCACCATCCCACCCAGGCAGTTAAGCCAGGGTCATCATCACACAAGGCAGTTAAGCCAGGGTCAACATCCCACCCAGGCAGTTAAGCCAGGGTCATCATCCCACCCAGGCAGTTAAGCCATGGTCAGCATCTCACCCAGGCAGTAAAGCGAGGGTCAGCGTCCCACCCAGGCAGTTGAGCCAGGGTCAGCATCCTACCCTAAGCAGTAAAACCAAGGTCAGCATCCCACCCAGGCAGTTAAGCCAAGGTCAGCATCCCACCCTGGCAGTTAAGCCAAGGTCAGCATCCCACCCTGGCAGTTAAGCCAGGGTTAGCATCCCACCCAGGCAGTTGAGCCAGGGTCAGCATCCCACCCAAGCGGCTAAGCCAGGGTCAGCATCCCACCCAGGAAATTATGCCAGGGTCAGCATCCTACCCAGGCAGTTAAGCCAAGGTCAGTATCTCACCAATACATTTAAGCCAGGGTCTGCATCCCAACCAGGTAGTTAAGCCAACGTCAGCATCCCACCCATGCAGTTAAGCCAGGGTCAGCATCCCAACCAGGTAGTTAAGCCAACGTCAGCATCCCACCCATGCAGTTAAGCCAGGGTCAGCATCCTACCCAGGCAGTTAATCCAGGATCAGCATCCTACCCAGGCAGTTAAGCCAGGGTCAGCATCTTACCCAGGCAGTTAAGTCAGGGTCAGCATCCCACCCATGCAGTTAAGCCAGGGTCAGCATCCCACCCAGGCAGTTAAGCCAGGGTCAGCATCCTACCCAAGCAGTTAAGCCAAGGTCAGCATCCCACCCAGGCAGTTAAGCCAAGGTCAGCATCCTACCCAGGCAGTTAAGCCAGGGTCAGCAGCCCACCCAGGCAGTTGAGACAGGGTCAGCATCCTACCCAGGCAATTAAACCAAGGTCAGCATCACACCCAGCCAGTTAAGCCAGGTCAGCATCCCACCCAGACAATTAAGCCAAGGTCAGCATCCCACCTAGCCAGTTAAGCCAAGGTCAGCATCCCACCCAGGCAATTAAGCCAGGGTCAGCATCCCACCCAGGCAATTAAGCCAGGGTCAGCATCCCACCCAGCCAGTTAAGCCAAGGTCAGCATCCCACCCAGGCAATTAAGCCAGGGTCAGCATCCCACCCAGGCAATTAGGCCAGGGTCTGCATCCCAAACAGACAATTAAACTAGGGTCAGCATCCCACCCAGGCAATTAAGCCAGGGTCAGCATCCCACCCAGGCAATTAAGCCAGGGTCAGCATCCCACCCAGGCAATTAAGCCAGGGTCAGCACCCCACCCAGGCAATTAAGCCAAGGTCAGCATCCCACCCAGGCAATTAAGCCAGGGTCTGCACCCCACCCAGGCAATTAAGCCAGGGTCAGCATCCCACCCAGGCAATTAAGCCAGGGTCAGCATCCCACCCACGCAATTAAGCCAGGGTCAGCACCCCACCCAGGCAATTAAGCCAGGGTCAGCATCCCACCCAAGCAATTAAGCCAGGGTCAGCACCCCACCCAGGCAATTAAGCCAGAGTCAGCACCCCACCCAGGCAATTAAGCCAGAGTCAGCATCCCACCCAGGCAATTAAGCCAGGGTCAGTATCCCACCCAGGCAATTAAGCCAGGGTCTGCATCCCAAACAGACAATTAAGCCAGGGTCTGCATCCCACCTAGGCAATTAAGCCAGGGTCAGCATCCCACCCAGGCAATTAAGCCAGGGTCAGTATCCCACCCAAGCAATTAAGCCAGGGTCTGCATCCCAAACAGACAATTAACCCAGGGTCAGCATCCCATCCAGGCAACTAAGCCAGGGTCAGCATCCCACCCAGGCAGTTAAGCCAAGGTCAGCATCCCACCCAGACAATTAAACCAGGGTCAGCATCCCACCCAGGCAGTTAAGCCAGGGTGAGCATCCCAAACAGACAATTAAGCCAGGATCAGCATCCCACCCAGGCTGTTAAGCCAAGGTCAGCATCCCTCCCAGGCAGTTAAGCCAGGGTCAGCATCCCACCCAGGCAGTTAAGCCAAGGTCAGCATCCCATCCAGGCAGTTAAGCCAAGGTCAGCATCCCTCCCAGGCAGTTAAGCTAAGGTCAGCATCCCACCCAGACAATTAAGCCAAGGTTAGCATCCCACCCAGGCAGTTAAGCCAAGGTCAGCATCCCACCCAGACAATTAAGCCAAGGTCAGCATCCCACCCAGGCAGTTAAGCCAAGGTCAGCATCCCACCCAGACATTTAAGCCAAGGTCAGCATCCCACCCAGGCAGTTAAGCCAAGGTCAGCATCCCACCCAGACAATTAAGCCAGGGTCAGCATCCCACCCAGGCAGTTAAGCCAAGGTCAGCATCCCACCCAGACAATTAAGCCAAGGTCAGCATCCTACCCAGGCAGTTAAGCTAAGGCCAGCATCCCACCCAGACAATTAAGCCAAGGTCAGCATCTCACCCAGGCAGTTAAGCCAAGGTCAGCATCCCACCCAGACAATTAAGCCAAGGTCAGCATCCCACCCAGACAGTTAAGCCAAGGTCAGCATCCCACCCAGACAATTAAGCCAAGGTCAGCATCCCACCCAGGCAGTTAAGCCAAGGTCAGCATCCCACCCAGGCAGTTAAGCCAAGGTCAGCATCCCACCCAGGCAGTTAAGCCAAGGTCAGCATCCCACCCAGGCAGTTAAGCCAGGGTCAGCATCCCACCCAGACAGTTAAGCCAAGGTCAGCATCCCACCTAGACAATTAAGCCAAGGTCAGCATCCCACCCAGGCAGTTAAGCCAAGGTCAGCATCCCACCCAGGCAGTTAAGCCAAGGTCAGCATCCCACCCAGGCAGTTAAGCCAAGGTCAGCATCCCACCCAGACAATTAAGCCAAGGTCAGCATCCCACCCAGGCAGTTAAGCCAAGGTCAGCATCCCACCCAGGCAGTTAAGCCAAGGTCAGCATCCCACCCAGGCAGTTAAGCCAAGGTGTAGCTACATGGAATCCGGACCACTAAGCCAGGGTCTTCATCCCTTCCCATTACTTTTATTTTTGATACCCTTCCGTTGTTGTGGTCTTCCCCCTTCTCCCAAACACACATACACACACACACACACACACACACACACAGACATTCACACACTCACACAGTCATATTGTTTGTGCAGTTGGCAACGTTTTTTCTGCATTTTACAAGATTTTCTTCAAGCGCCGGACGACTGTTTTAAGTGGAATCCTTGCTCCTTTTTCAACGTTAAACTTTAATCCTTATTTAAATTAAAGGTAAACTGAACTGAAACTTAACCAAGATGTAAAACTTTGCACACATTTTTTTTTGTCCTATCTTTTTTTTTTTTTTTGCTTTTTTTATATATATTTTATCTATTTTTTTACTTGTTTTACTTTTCTTTTTTCAAGGCCATAGCGCTGCCGGGCAGGGCGGGTGAGGTGCTTAGTGCATCGTTTTGGCACTCTTCGCTTCTGGCGCCGACTGCTCCTCCCCTTCCCTCGCTCGCTTCACCCCCGGTAGAAAAGGCCTAACAAACTGCTCAATCGGCCAGCCGGCCTCTCTATACATCCTTTCCTCCCGTTGCTTGATCCTCTCGGCATCCCGCCTCACCGTCTCTTGGGCCGCGAGAAACTGCGCCCTGACCTCCGCCATGTTCTCCCCCGGCCTCTCTCCCAGCCAGCTGGCTCGCAGTTCAAGATACTGCTCCCACTTCTCCTCTTCACGTCTCCGTTTGGCCTCCTTTCTGTCCTCCGCTCTCTCCCTCGCCCGCCTCTTTTTCTCCTCCTCCTCTTGCTCTCGCAGCAGGCGGTCCCGGTGTTCAACAAACCTCTTCCACTCCTCCTGCTGACGGATCCGTTCCTGTTCCCGCCTCTCCCTCTCCTGCTCGTACAGCATCTGTCTGTACTCCCTCTCCTGCTCCATCCTCTCCTCCTCCTCCTCCAGCCAGCGACGCTCCTCCTCCTCCTCCCTCTCCTTGCGGCGGCGATGTCTCCAGTACTTCCGATCGGCTCTCCGCTTTTCCCGCTCAAATTCTGTCTCCGCGCTCCCCTTGGGGCGCTTCTTGGGCTCCTTCTTTTGCTTCTTTTTCTCTCTCGGCGGGACCTCGCTCTGACCCCCTTCCTTCCCGAAACACTTGGTGCATTCGGGCTTCCCGCAGCCCCCTTTCTTCGACGACTTCTTCTCTTTCCGAGGGGCCTCCTGCCCGCCCTCGGCCCGCTGAGCTTTCCTCCTGAAACACTTTGTGCACCCAGGCTTCCCGCAACCCCCCTTCTTCCGCGGCAGGCCCCTCTCCTCCCGCTCCTTCAGCACCCTGAAGGCAGACTGTAGCGCCTGGAACTGTTTGGTGGCAGCCTTAATATTGTCCGGGTTTTTGTCGGGGTGAAGCCGCAGGGCCGCCTTGTGGTAGGCCTTCTTCACCTCGGCGAAGGGCGCGTCCTCGGCCACGCCAAGGAAGCGGTAGATGCTGCGTTGGGGGCAGGCCATCGGGGCTCTCGTGCTATCATAAGGGCGCCGATTCAACACGTCACCTCGGTTTGGCATTGGCGGATTTAGGTAGCCTGGAGTTGACATTGCACCCCCCCGAGTCTAGAGCTGGTGGCACCCAAGACCTGGGTGGCACCTGCCGTTGAACTCTGACGACTTCACGCGCCTCACTCCCCCTGTTTCCTGACATTGTCGCTTGATATTAAGAAAACTGCGGCCGCCATCGTCTCCCGCGGAAACTTCCGCATCATATTGCCGCGAATCTGCAACAGTAATGTGAACATAAGGATGCACATTATTATCTTCTCGCGCATGTTGTTGAGATCCATGAAAGGACATGTTTCCTTCCCTCTAAAGCGGCGTCCACACAATGCGTGACTTGTTATAATTCCCCTGCCATGCCTCTGCTTACCTTCCCTTCCCCTGGAACCCCCCATCCCCCCCACTTCCTCTCCCTGTCATCCCTTTGCTTCCCTTCCCCTGCCACCCACACCTTACCCCTTCCTACCAGGGTTGGAGTAATTGTAATTGTAATTTAATTGAAATGTAATTAATTACAGTTTTTTTGTAATTTTAATTGTAATTGTAATTGAAAATGCAATTATAGTAAGTAATTGTAATTACCATTAATTAAAGGCTAATGTAGTTTGTAACTTAATTGTAATTATAAAATGGAAGTGGTACTGGTCGTTCTCCATTAGGAGTGATGGGATGCTTATAAGGATTAAATTTGCCGGTGACAATCAGGAAGTCGGAGGCGGCCGCTCCGCCACAAGAAGCAGTAGCGTGCGTGACGTGCGTGCCATTCCTCTGTGTCCCTTCCCCTCGCCACCCCGTCTCTGCCTTCCTTCCCCTTGCCATTCCTTTGCCTCCCTTCTTTCTTTCCCCTACCACGCCCTCCCTGGATTCCTTCATCCCCCCTTCCATTCCTCTGTTTTCCTTCCCCTGCCGCACCCTTCCCTGTCATCCTTCCGCCCCCCTGCCATTCTTCTGCTTCCATTCTTTAACCCAACCTCACCAACCCTATCTCCCTTTCTCCCCCTGCCATTCCTCTGCTTCCATTCTTTAACCCTACCTCACCAACCCTGTCTCATTTCCTCCCCCTGCCATTCCTCTGCTTTGCTGTCCCTGCCTCCTGCCTTCCTTCCTCCCCTTGACGTTATTAGAACCTAATTTATCTGATTAAATTTGAAAAGGTCTAATGTCTGGGCGAAGAAGGGAGAGGGCGAGGGGGAGGGTGTGAGAGGGACAAGTCCAGAGGAACGCACGAAGACCTAACTTAACTCTGCTTTACCTGACCTGACCTAACTTAACCTAATCTATCTTAGCGACAGGGCAAGGGCGAGAGAGAGGGAGGGGGTGAGAGGGACGACTTACCTAACCTAACTTTACCAAGCCTTACCTAACCTAACTTAACCTAATTTATCTTAGCGAGAGGGCAAGAGGGAGAGAGAGTGAGAGGGCGAGGATAGGGGGAGGCGAGGAGGGGGGAGACGAGGGGGAGGGGGGAGACAATGGGTGTGACAGGGAGGCTAGAGAAATGCACAAAGACCTAACCTAACCTAATCTGTCTTAACGAGAGGGCAAGGGCGAGAGAGAGGGAGAGGGTAAGGGTGTAAGAGGGACGCCTTCGCTTAACCTAACCTAACCTAGCTTATCCTCACTATCCATGAACTTATCTAACCTCCTCTTGAATGTATCTATCGTACTGACACTCCCAACATGACTGCCAAGCCTGTTCCACTCATCCACCACTCTGTAAGTATTGCCACTCCCAACATGACTGCCGACCCTGTTCCACTCATCCACCACTCTGTAAGTATTGCCACTCACAACATGACTGCCGAGCCTGTTCCACTCATCCACCACTCTGCAAGTATTACCACTCACAACATGACTGCCGAGCCTGTTCCACTCACCCACCACTCTAAGTATTGCCACTCACAACATGACTGCCGAGCCTGTTCCACTCACCCACCACTCTAAGTATTGCCACTCACAACATGACTGCCAAACCTGTTCCACTCATCCACCACTCTGTTAGTAAACCAATTCTTGCCCATGTCCTTGTTGAATATAAACCTATCCAACTTAAACCTCTCTTTGATCCCGTGAGTGGTGAAGACACTCACAACCCCGTAACTAACCTCCCTGTCTTATTCTCAGTGCTATTGCTAACACTAACACGCCCTCCCTGTGATCCTCTCCTTGGCCTACTGACACTAACACGCCCGTATCTAACCTTCTTTCGGTCCTCTGAGTGGTACTGACACAAAGATAGATAGAGACAGATAGATATTCCCGTAGAACACTCCCGTACCTGGCCTCCCTGTGAAGCGCTCCCTGGTAGACACTAACATACGCAGGACTAGTTTGCAACACTATATATATTACTACGCTATTCTGTTAATGAAACAATGGCTGAATCTTTTTTTTACTTCTAAAGCTTAAATTATCTAACTGGTACTTGGTCACTTCCAGAAACTGCCTGTATCTCTTTTTTTTCTGAACCGGAAATTATCGAACTATACTCCCTGCTACGTGTCAAACCTGTATATTTTTCTTTCTTAAACACAGACAAGTTATATATATCGAGACGGAACTAACAACAAGATGTATTCGTGAGCACTCAACGTTCCTATTTATAGATTATTTACGAGGCACCTCACCATCAAAGGTCATGGGGAAAATGTCGCTATCTGTGGGCCATGAGTGTCCTGCTCGAATCTCCACGGGATGTGTTGGCGTGGGACAGCAAGGCAATGGAGACCGTGGCCCGCGGGAAACACTCGCAGCCTCGTGAGTGGCGGACCGTCAGTGAGCGCCATGACATCACATCCGCCAACAACCGAGAGAAAATGTCCACGAGGCGTCAAGTCAAGGATGTGTTGCGTACGTCACTAAAAACGACAAACATCATTTCCCACTTTATATATTTTTCTTCTTTCTTCCCTTCAGCTCTCCTCTTCCCTTCATCTCTTTCCTTCCTTCATCATTCCCTCCTGTTCCCTTCATATCTCCCTCCTCTTCCTTTTATCCCTTCCTCCTCTTCCCTTCATCCCTCCCTCCGCCTTATAAGGACCAAGAGGTCTGTTGCTGTTTGCTTTTCCTTTGTACTCCTCTCACCTTCATCACTTCCGCCTCTTCCCTTCATCCCTCCTCTTCCCTTCATCACTCCCTCCTCATCCCTAGAGCCCTCCCTCCTCTTCCCTTCATCATTCATGCTGTTGGCACTGTTCGCGTGACCTTCGCCGGCCACTCTCTTAGCACGTGCGTTTGTTTACAGTTCAGCAATTGTCTGAAACTCATTGAAAGACTCACATCAGACTACGTTCATAAGATGTGTTTAGAACCAGGGACGAGAATGTCTGATATCAGTAAGCTTACACTTTACGTCCCTCATACAATTTAAGTCTTTTTAAATCTATTTACGACTTTCTACGTCAATGTTTTGTTTGTTACATGCACGTGATGCCCTCCCTCCCAACCCTGCCCTTGGTCGCGTCACCCAGTCAAGTTTTAACAGGTACAGCATCTCTGGCTTGCCACCACGAGAGAGAGAGAGAGAGAGAGAGAGAGAGAGAGAGAGAGAGAGAGAGAGAGAGAGAGAGAGAGAGAGAGAGAGAGAGAGAGAGAGAGAGAGAGAGAGAGAGAGAGATCACACACACACACACACACACACACACGAGAGAGACCAATCGGATTTTCATTGTTTTCACATTCACGATACAAAAGAAGAGTCGCACTACCACCAGGGCCATAAAGTTACCTCTGGAAATGCCCACAGCTCCTACGAAAGCCTTGTCAAGTGTGTGTGCTTGGGCGAGGAAAGGTTTAAGAATATGAACAGACGGAGAACACACACTTACAGCTTTCCTCTCCTTTCCCCCATCATCTCTTTCTGATCTCCTTTCCTTTCTCTTTTCTATCCCCCTCCATCTTTCCTCGTACGGTACCACATACTTCCCGTCTCGCCCCAAGCCTCAAATTAACACCGTCGCCACAAAAAAAACATTAATTATACGAAGGAACAACATCGCAAAACCTCGTCTGCTGTCCTGAGGTTCGTTATTATAAACTTCATTACCGTTGACTGTTCCGTTCCCCGCAAGGCAAATAGATAACCTCAGGAGTGACTCTCTCTCTCTCTCTCTCTCTCTCTCTCTCTCTCTCTCTCTCTCTCTCTCTCTCTCTCTCTCTCTCTCTCTCTCTCCCGGTTCCTCCTTCCATGCATTATGTAAAGTAATCACTGTGTACGAAGGAGGAGGAGGAGGAGGAGGAGGAACTACATAGAATTACATAGAAAATCAGACCACACAGACCCCATGGTCCAGACTAGGTGGTCTGTCCTTAAACCTAAGTGAATCTACATTAATCAGATGGCTCCAAAACGTTGCTTTTCTACTCTAGCTAATATTAAGTTCAAGGAAGTGACGGTCGAGCTTGTTTTTAAAGGAGTCAATCGTGTTATACTGGACCACTGACGGTGGGAGCTTATTCCATTCTCGCACTACAACGTTGGTGAAGAAAAAATTGGTGCAGTCTGAATTTACTCGTCTACATATGAGCTTTATGCCATTGTTCCTCGTTCGCAAAGTGTCATCGATCATAAACAATTTTGTTCTGTCTACATTCGTGAAACCATTAAGTATTTTAAAACATTCGATCAGTTTTCCTCGGAGGCGACGTTTCTCAAGAGAGAACATGTTAAGGATGAAAAGTCTTTCTTAGTAGGATTTGTTGCGCAAGGAAGGGATCATTTTTGTTGCCCGACGCTGAACACCTTCTAATTTAGACATGTCCTTTGCATGGTGAGGAGACCAAAACTGTACCGCATATTCCAAGTGGGGTCTGACTAAACTATTGTAGAGCGGAAGTATTACATCTTTATTTTTGAATAAAAAGTCTCTTTTAATAAAGCCCAACATTGTGTTTGCTTTATTTGCTGCATCGATGCATTGATTTGAGAATTTGAGGTTTGACGCGATTTTGACCCCCAGGTCCTTAACGCATTGAACGCTTGTGAGTTTAGCGCCGCGCATTTCGTAATCGAACTTCTTATTTCTTGTTCCAACTTGAAGGACCTGGCACTTGTCTACATTAAAGAGCATCTCCCATCTCTCCGACCAAGCTGTAATTTTGTGCAAATCCTCTTGGAGGCTTTGCCTGTCTTCGTCAGTGAGAATCAAGTTACCAATCTTTGTGTCGTCTGCAAATTTACTAATGCAATTACTGAGTCCAACATCCACGTCGTTGATGTAAATAATGAAGAGCACTGGGCCAAGAACCGAGCCCTGTGGGACGCCACTAGTGACCGGCGCCCACTCTGAGTTAAATCCGTCAATCACAACTCTTTGTTGTCTGTTGCTTAACCAATTCGCGATCCATTGGTTTACTTGACCGTCAATACCTATTTGCTTTACTTTATAAAGTAATTTATGATGTGGAACTTCATCATATGTTTTCTGGATATCAAGATAGACTATGTCCAATGATTTAGTTACGTCATAAACTGAGAAGAGGTCGTTATAAAAGGTCAACAGGTTTGATAGGCAGGATCTTTTGTTACGGAAGCCATGTTGTGAATCCCCAATTAATGAGTGGCTTTCGAGTAACTCACAAATTTGTTTCTAATTATGCTCTCAAGTAGCTTACCTACAATTGAAGCTAGACTAATGGGTCGGTAGTTACCTGGTATTTTTTTGTCTCCTTTCTTAAAAATCGGTGTCACGTTAGCCTTTTTCCAATCCGAAGGGACGATGCCTTGTCGCAAGGATATATTGAATACGGTTGTGAGGGAGGAGAGTATTTCGCTCTTTGTTTCTTTAAGCAGTATAGGATATACTTTATCGGGTCCGGGACTTTTATTTGTTTTAAGTGAATGGAAAGCTTTAAGGACTTCATCGGTTGTTATTTCAAAATTAGGCAATGCATGCTCGAGATTTACATTAGTACTGGTGTTGGTGGTAGTAGGAGGAAGACTGTCGGTGTTAAACACCGAGGAAAAGTAATTGTTTAAGAGGTTTGCAATGGGTTGGCTGTTAGTCACTAGTGCACCGTCACTGTTTGTTAAAGGTCCAATTCCACTTCTGATCGCCTTTCTGTTGTTTATGTAACTGAAGAAGGATTTCGGATTATTTCTACAGTTGGCTGCAGTATTTTCTTCATATCTACGCTTTGCCTGACATACTAATCTTTTTACTCGTCGATTGGCATCTTTATAAAGTCTAATGTTTTCGGGTGTGCTTTGTTCTTTCTTTAACCTGTAAATCAATTTTCTCTCCTTGACTGAGTGTTTAATTTCGCTATTAAACCAAGGTGGGCTTTTATTAGTGTTAATTCGCTTCTCGCACAAGGGGACGAATGAGTTCTGCTGAGTGAGTAAGTGATTTTTAAAGCTTAGCCAGGCTTCCTCTGTATTGGCGTCATCTGATTGTTGTATTTCTGTTAGTTTTTGTCGGATTTCTACAAAGTTAGCTCTTTTGAAATTGGGCACCTTTACTTTTTTCAGTCACTGATGTTTGAGCTCTAATGATCGCAAGAACCGAGGTGTTCTCCTACCGTGACATAACTGACTAGGTTATCTTGGGTCGTTATAACAAGGTCGAGTATGTTATTTTGTCGAGTTGTTTCAGAATCCATTTGGCTCAGATAGTTTTCTTCTAGAATTTCGATCATTCTATGTGACTCGCCTTCTGTACCTGACAGTGTCGCCCAGTCGATATGGGGGAGGTTAAAGTCTCCTAATATCAGTGAGTCGTTGTTATTAAGTGACTGCCTTAAAACGCTGTACATTTCGAGGTCATCATCGAGTGATTGCCCGGAAGGCCTGTAGGTGACTTTTGCAATGTTTACTCGCACGCACAAATGTTCAACGTTACTGTTTCTTGGTGTTTTGTCAGTGGATTGCAAATAGCTTTTGACAAAAAGGGCGACGCCACCGCCTCTACGGTTTACACGATCTTTGTTGAAGAGTCTGTAACCATCCATGTTGTATTCGGAACTTAAATCAATATTTGTGGTGTTGATAAATGTTTCGGTTATAGCAATTATGTCAAAAAAATTTGTTAGAGCAAGACATCTCAGTTCATTAAATTTATTTCTTAGGCTACGCGCATTGAAAGTTATATTATTTTATTCTGACCTGCTTACATCTTCTCTTCTTGCTCCTGCAGTCTTGTCTCGAGATGCTGCCTGGAGAGACACAGTCGACAGACAGCAGAACGCCCTGTAAAAAAGTGAGCTGAGGAGCTACCGTTACAAGTACTGCACTTCTTAGGCGCCATCCTAGCTGAAAGTGATTAATGATTGCCTGAAATGAAAGAGATAAAAACACAGAGTGAAGGGGATTAGGAAAGGAGGTGAGGTGAGTGAGAGGGGGTTTAGTAAAGGAGGAAAAGTGAGAGAGAGGAGGAGTAGGAAGAATGTGAGGTGAGTGAAGAGGCGGGATAAGAGGAGGTGAGTGAGATGTGTGAGATCAAGGAGGGTTAGGAAAGTGGTCAGGTGTGGTGGGTGACGGGGGGGGTAAATAGGATGTGAGGTGAGGTTAGCGAGGGGGGGGGGGCCTTAGAAATATGTGGAGGTGAGGGAGGGGTAGAAAGGGCTAATCCTCTAGGGGATTTGCAGTGAGGAGGAGCAGAAAGGAGGTGAGGTGAGCGAGGGTGGGGGGGCTCGAAACACTCTGAAACCCACGTAAAACACTCGGAAACAGCCAAATCACACGCAAAAACACCGGAAACACAACAACACACTCGAAACGCTCTGAAACCCACGTAGAATACTAGGAAACAGCCAAATCACACGCAAAAACACCGGAAAAACAACACATTGAAACCCTGAAATCCACGTAGAACACTCGGAAACAGCCAAATCACACGCAAAAACACCGGAAGGAAAAGGAAAAAAGAAAAAGAAGGGAGACGGGGAGATGGAGGGAAATAGAAAAAGAGATGAAGGGAAGAGAAGAAGATGGAAGATGAAGAAAGAGAAGTAGGGAGATGAAGGGAAGAGGACGAAGAGAAAAAGAATGTAGGGTGTACGAAAGAGGGAAGGAGGGAGTGTTGGTGGTAGCGAGTGTTCTCAGTGCTAATTGGTTCACGGATAGAGAAACTCATATCCGCCAGGGTTACTTTACTCATAAAAAAACATACACAGGTCATTAAGACAAGCACAGCACATAGAATAGGTGTTTGTTTTGTGTAGATGTAGTGTAGTTTTAGAAACATTTAAGTTGGTGTATATGTGAAACAATGTGTAGAAGGAATGTATAGCAGGACGAGGACAGACAGTAGAAGGTAAACGAGAAACAATATATAAACAATTGAGACGCAATACGAAAGACAGAAAGAGCCGAGAGACAAGACAAGGGACATCAATAACAAAATATATAGTGTGTGCTGCCGCACTCCATTTTCTTAGTCACCGGGAAGGAGAGCACACGGCATTCAGCGGTGACTGCTACAGGAGGAGAGACGGAGAGAGAAAGATGCAGGGGAGAGGAGGAAAGAAGGTGAAGGGAAGAGGAGGAAGATAAAGAAAAGGAGAGAAAACGAAAGGAAGGCATAGAAAGAGAGACGAGAGAAGAGAAGGAAGAGAGATGAAGGGGAGAGAAAGGAGAAGTGACAGGAAGAGAAGGGAAACGAAGGGAAAAGGATGAAGGGAGATGAAGGGAAGAGGAGGATGAGAAAAAAGAAGGGAGGATAGGGAGGAGGGAGGAGGAAGGAGACACAAGGGAGAGGAGAAAAAAGGAGGGAAAAAAGTGAAGGGAAGAGAAGGGACAGATGTAGATAGGAGGGATACATGATTGGAAGAAGACGAAGAGAAAAAAAAGACGGAGGGAGATGCAAGGGAGGGAGGGAAGACAAAGGGAAAAAGGAGGGAGTGAGGGAGGGTGAGGCAGGCGGCTGGGGGCAAGAAACACTCCCCTCAGCACCCCTCCCTCTCTACCTTGTTTCCGGCACCCCACTTCCCAGCACGACGGTGCACACTTTTTCCCTCCTCCTCCTCCGCCCCAAGAAGACTCGGCCCCCAAGGCTCTATCGTGATCTTGTCCCTTGTTACTTGAGCTTCCTTTGCGAGTGTACTCCATCCCTTAGAAGATTTACGACCATAGTGTTAGTCTTCCCCATTCCCTTCTCGTCCCCATCCCCTTACGCGGGACTGGGGTATGGACAAGCCGCCCCGTCACCTTCCCATCCCCGGGACATATATGAGGGACCAATCCGCGCGTCATAATAATGTTGGCAGCACTTTCAAACCAATAATTACAGAAAACGAGATAAATAATGCATTTTTCACACACCATTGTATTCATATACATTATAATTATATCATAAAACAAAAGAATAGCGTTGTTGATCTACAAGTAAATAACAAGTAACGCGGGTAAGTTAATTTATGAGACAGGTTGGTATCCATGACTGGTCACACACACCTGGCCAGCCACATAGGGGTTGCCAGGTCGTGTCATTTATGGCATTTTTGTCTTAAATCAAGGTGGTCGCCAAGAAATGCTATTTTTTATGGTATATGTTAAATATTCCCATAATAATGCCATATTTAGTTATCAATCTGCCGTCTTTTGCCATTCTTGAAGACAATTATAAATGAATCTTCAGGAATAACTGTACGTTTACAATCAAATGGAAACACCAGAGTCTTTACAAACTAAAAAATATATACTAACTTTAGCAAAGTTTGCGATAGAAAATCAGTCATAAAAATATTCTGATACTTTTCAATATTATTATTATGTCCTTCTATAATAACAAATAGAACACTATTTACTCATGAAATATACGAAGGAAAAGCCGAAGATGTCCTGCTCTCTGCCCCGCGGAGTCAACACTTTTCCCACCCCATCCGCACCCTCACGGGGTAGCGTAAAGCAACCCCAGCTTCATGGGGACGCTTTACACTACGGGTTATGGCCAAGAGAAAGGGAAGGGAAGGGAACGGGAATGGGGGAGATTAATTCTACGGCTGTTAGATCTCGCCCCGCTATAGTTCCCCGTCCCCCTATCGCCTCCCCTTCCCCTTCCCCTTCCTTTGCGAGTGTACTACTCCCCAAAGAAGACTCGGCCACCGTGCCTCTATCGTCTCCACGTTCCTTGCGCTTCAAAGAACTTCCTTCGTGACAGTTCTGATCGCTTTCAAACTTCCTCAATCAATTACATCATCACTGTGTCCCGTGTTTTAAATCCTACAAGCGAAAGGACGTTGGTACACATTATTACGTTGTCCCGACTCTTTTTATTATTTATTTATTTATTTATTTATTATTTTTTTTTTTTTTTACATTTCGTCTATGGCGCCGGTAGGCTTTCTTGGCGGGGCCTGGTGGTCTGCCACAGCCCACTATGGCGCAGGTAAGTGTTTATAGTGGCGCCATCTTGCTTTGCTTATGCTGCTCTCCGGAGCTCAACTTTGATAATCTCTTAGAGAGAAGCTAGAGTCCGGGTTGATAGGTGGTCTTCAGTACAGCACGAGGGTAGTCTTCGGTCACTCGGCGGTGACCGAACATTTGCCAGCTTGATTGTAGCGGCGGGCGGGACGCGAACCTGCGTCCTCCTGGACGCAGCGCTTGCCTGCTGACCACTCAGCCACCACCTCCCGTGTCCTAAACTAAGCGAAAGGAAGTTGGTACACACTATTACAGTCGTCTCCACTTTGCTTGTACTTGTTTCCATCGCGATAATTACGATCGCATGAAACTTCCTTATTCAATTAAATCGTGTGTTCTTTACCTTCAAGCGAGCGGAAGTCCAGACGTATAATTACACTCGGTGCCTTACTCTACACCGTACAGTACGTCCCGCACCACCCACGCTGGATATTTTTAATTCCCCCCCCCCTGCCCCCCCGCCCTCTTTCCATCCTTCACCCTTCTTTCCCGTCATTCTCAGCGGCACACACCCCACCTCCCCACCCATCTCTTTCATACAGAGAAGCCCTATCTCACCTTCTCCGTCCTCACCCTCCTGACACCCCGCCCCTCTCCCCCGTTCTCCACCTCCCTCCCCCTGCTCCTCCCCCGTCATCCTCATGAGCGAGGGAACTGTACGACTACTATAGTCCGGCAAATCTTAAGTGGCGGCTCTGACGTAGACAGCCCGCTAGACACTGGTGCTGTCTCCAACTGACCTCGCGTACCGTGCCTCTCACACCCTTCTCTCTCTCTCTCTCTCTCTCTCTCTCCACGTGTCTCTCTCTCTTTCTCTCTCAATCTAGTATAAAAACAAATATGTTTTTTTATGTTTGATTCTCTATCTGTGAGTGAATACAAAGAAATTTGTACAGCACTCGGCAGCGTTGCCACCGCAGCGTTGTCAGCTCAAGTCGACCCAACACACCGCAGTTGCCAGTTGCTCTGCGTGCTTTAATTATCGCATTTCTGCCATTTTTAGTGTGTCTGCCATCTGCCATACAATGTCAGCCATATGGCATAATTATGATAAAATATGGAGACTGTACCTATATATGAAATGCCAGGACCGTCAAGCAAATTCTGATGAGTCATATGCAGGTGAATGGTGAGGTGCCGCTGGGGATGGCCAGGAAGTGGGGAAGGAGTGGTCGCTAAGAACATGAAAATATTACACTTTGACCTTATTTCCACACCACTCAAGGGGTAAAGAGTCTTGGTGCAGTTTTTTTTAAGAGGTTTATTATTATTATTATTATTATTATTATTATTATTATTATTATTATTATTATTATTATTATCATGCATTGTTGTGCACCATACTCCCCGAATGAGAGTACACCCCTCTTTTCTCTCTCTCACACAAACACACACACACACAGAGAGAGAGAGAGAGAGAGAGAGAGAGAGGAGTGTGAGAGGCACGGTGTGCGAGGTCAGTTGGAGACGTGGCAACAGGGTCTAGGGGGCTGTCTATGTCAGAGCCGCTACTTAAGATTTGCCGGACTATACACAAGCCTTGATGATGATGATGATGGATCGCCAACTAGGAGATTGTTGCGTTACCTTGAGTCATTATTAGGAGTCCGGTGCAAAACACAGCTCTCTCTCTCTCTCTCTCTCTCTCTCTCTCTCTCTCTCTCTCTCTCTCTCTCTCTCTAAGGTAAAGTTTTCCCTATTCATGTAAAAGATTAGACGATATTCATGAAAAAATCAGTCATGCATATTCTCTCTCTCTCTCTCTCTCTCTCTCTCTCTCTCTCTCTCTCTCTCTCGTACAGCCACCTTCCATCTCCTCTCGACAGCACCAGACAGCCGCCCTCCTCCTCCTCCTACTCCCCACACTCTTCTCCTTTTCCTCCTCCTCTCCCTTCTCCTCCTCTTCCTCCTGGACACTCGACTGCTCCGGCCAAAGAAGACACGGAGAAGCGGTCTAATCACACACACACACACACACACACACACACACACACACACACACACACACACACACCTAACCTTAGTTCCACTCACTATAGTCTGTTTCATTCCGTCTGGCCACCAACGAGGTGGGAATTTTGATGGATGTGGCACCTGCGCATTTCTAGTTCGTGAATACGTGAAAATCAACTGTTGTGATATAAATTCAAGCATATTTTTCAATAATATATTTGAATGTTTACTATGTATACAATAAACAACTCAGTCGTTTGCATCGATAATATAATATACAATTACACGAAAAGACAAGCTTGTATCAATAACATACTCACATCATGCTCGAACGATCTGTGGTTTTCTAATTCATTGATTGGTAGCTCATTTCAGGTATATTGAGAGACATTTGGCTCTGCAAGCGCATATAAAAAATATCTTTATAATTTACTTCATGTAAATAATGATTATTAATCGAAATAACATAAAATAGTAAATAATAACTGTTAAATGCGATGCTAGGCTATTTCGATTATTAGGCATGTTATTTACCTGCCACGCATCAAAATTCCTTATGTGTAGACACTTGCAGAGTCGGATAACACTTTATGTACCTGACTGAGATGAAATATGGGTATCTGAAAGACTATGAATCGTTCGAGTATGATCAGACTATACTATATGATATACAAATTATTGTTCTTTCGTGTGCTTATATGGTAGATTATATTTGTGCAAGGGGGCACGTTTGCAGTTCATAAAAAAAGACTTCAGGGTTTTTTGTATACACAAACATTCAAATATATCACTGAAGAGATAAAGTTGATCTTCACGCAATCACGAACTAACAATGCGCAGGTGCCACATCCACGTTCGCGAGTGGACAGGCGGAATGAAACGGACTATAATTCATATACGCAAAAAACAATCGTCTCTCTCTCTCTCTCTCTCTCGCGTCACCTCTCCTCTTTCACCCCAAACAAGTAGGGTAACAAGCAGGCTAGCAACACACCCAACACACTGACAAACACTTTCTCATGCCAACACGTTCATGCACCAGCCAGGGCCCACATTCTCAAAATTTCGGGGCCTACATACACACCCACATTAAATAAGACTTTCGTTGAGGCGGTGTCAGTATTTCCATGAGTAGAATTATGTATGAGCCTGGGGATTGTTTAACAGGACATCTACACCGTGAACGTGGAAAACACTCACGAGAATCCGACTAGTACTATTTGTGGCCTTTGAAAATAGTTGTTGTGAGATCCAAAAGTGTATGAGAATACAAGCGCAGCGCCAGACATCCAGACAGCGGCCCCACACCACGACCCCAACGCTGTGAATTCTCCTCCAGGGCCCTGCTCCCCTCCAACTCTCCTCCGCTCCTCCACGATCATCAGTGTCGGTCCTCGGCGGGCATAACACCGTAAACAGCACCAGGTGACCTTAAAATTGACTCTCGTCTCCTCTCTCTATCTCCACTCCGGGGACATTAGGACCGACAGACGGAAAAGTGATGAGAAATGAGAAAGAACCGGGTAGAATGTGGCTGAATGGCGCAACGAGGAGGAGGAGGAGGAGGAGGAGTGAAGAAGCGACGTTGACGAGCTGTGGAAAATTAACTTAAAGGGAACGGCGAGTTTGTGTAATGAGAGACATGAGTTTACGATCTGAGAGAGAGAGAGAGAGAGAGAGAGAGAGAGAGAGAGAGAGAGAGAGAGAGAGAGAGAGAGAGAGAGAGAGAGTGGTGGGTGTTGCTACGGTGTGTGTGTGTGTGTGTAACCGACGGGGTAGTTGGATGTAATGCACCATCTTCTGAATGCACCCCCAGCCTAGTCTGAATGCACCAACTTTATAGTCTGAATGCACCAACTTTATAGTCTGAATGCACCAGACCGGATGCACCACCTGGCTAGTCTGAATGCACCACCTGCTTAGTCTGAATGCACCAGACCGGATGCACCACCTGCCTAGTCTGAATGCACCACCTGCTTAGTCTGAATGCACCAGACCGAATGCACCACCTGCCTAGTCTGAATGCACCACCTGCTTAGTCTGAATGCACCAGACCGAATGCACCCACAGCCTAGTCTGAATGCACCAACTTTGTAGTCTGAATGCACCAGACCGATTGCACCACCTGCCTAGTCTGAATGCACCAACTGTTTAGTCTGAATGCACCAGACCGATTGCACCACCTGCCTAGTCTGAATGCACCAACTGTTTAGTCTGAATGCACCAGACCGATTGCACCACCTGCCTAGTCTGAATGCACCAACTTTCAAGTCCGAATTTAGTAATAAATGGAAGTCTCATTCACCACAGTGTTCGTTCCCAAGAGTGTAACAGTAAATTAATACAAGCATCATACAGCAAGTCTTTATTATTCTTCATTAAAGTTTTAAATTTTTGGTGGCGAACTGGGTAAGTGACGAACCGGACTGGTGACGAAATGGGGTGTATCCTTCTGGATCCTGCATATTTTCTTCAGTTTGCTCAGCCTTACTTGTAGAGGGAGCAACTTAGTCTCGTCATAAAGTATATTTTTGGCTTCCTGGCGTGGTCTTACGTCTCCTTCACTCACTACACATGGAAAGTGAATCCAGTCCTTATGTCTTGTGGTATTCATTGTAAATGGCTTGAAGGCCTGGAGATGTCTTCTCTGTACTCCCAGAATTGTAACTGACTGAAGGCATTGTGTTGATGCTGTCGAAAGTTATCCTAAACTACTGGTAAATACACTACCAGTAAACAGGCAGTTAGGCCTATTGTGTCAGTTGAGACTGTGAAAACGAGCTGTTATTTATAAACAGTTCCTAAGCCATTAGTCCCCGCCTGGGGGGGGACCATAGATTCCCCCAGGGAGGACTCCCCTTCTGGCTGCCGACCCGAGAGGTGTCTTGATAACTCCTCGAACCTCTTTCTTCTCAATTTCTGCAACATTCGCGGTCTTCGCTCTAATTTTCATTCTGTGGAACATCATCTCTCCTCCTCTAAACCTCACCTTCTCTTCCTTACCGAAACACAGGTTTCTGAGGCTACTGACAGCAATCTCTACTCTGTTCCTCCTACTATCTCTATCCTAAATTTCAATCCAAAGCTGGATATTGCGCCTACGTGCGCAACGACATCACTTGCTCTCGTGCCCACGACCTTGACTCTTCTGAATTTTCTACCATCTGGCTAAGACTTCATTGTCATTTTATTACTAAATACATCTGTGCTGCTTATCTCTCACCTAACTCTACCAACTATGTAAAATTCTTTGACTATTTGAATTCTAAAGTGGAGCACATCTTGACCCACTCTCCCTTCGCTGAAATCTCCATCCTAGATTTCAATGTTCACCACCAGCTTTGGCTTTCATCCTCTTTCACTGACCATCCTGGTGAACAAGCCTACAACTTTGCTATCCTCAACGACCTAGAGCAGTTGGTCCAGCACCCTACACGTATTCCCGACCGTCTTGGAGACCGGCCCAACATTCTAGACCTCTTCCTTACCTCAAACCCTTCTGCTTATTCTGTCAAACTGTTCTCTCCGTTGGGCTCCTCCGATCACAATCTTATTTCTGCATCCTGTCCTATCGCTCCTGTACACCCTCTGGACCCACCGAAGAGGCGATGCTTCTGGCATTTTGCTTCAGCTCGGTGGGACGACCTGAGGATGTACTTTTCCATTCCCGTGGAATGATTATTGCTTCCAGGATAGAGACCCCTCTGTGTGTGCTCAGCGCATCACAGAGGTGATTGTCTCTGGAATGGAGACATACATTCCTCGTTCTTTCTCTACTCCTCACGCTAAAAAGCCTTGCTTTAATCACGCTTGTTCTCGTGCTGTCAATGATAGAGAGGTAGCTCACAAAAGGTACCAGAGCCTTCAAACTAATGCTAATTATGAACTTTACATTTCTGCCCGAAATCGTGCCAAATCTATTCTCCGACTAACCATAAATTCTTTCATTAATAGAAAATGTCAAAACCTTGCTTTCTCTAACTCTTCCCGTGACTTCTGGCATCTAGCCAAAAACATCTCCTCCAACTTCACTTCTTCATCTTTCCCTCCACTCCTCAGTCCGAACGGCAACACTGCCGTCTCATCTATCTCTAAGGCTGAACTCTTCTCTCAAACTTTTTCTAAAAACTCCACTCTGGACGATTCTGGGCATATTCCTCCTACTCATCCGCCCTCTGACTCCTTTATGCCTGTTATAAAGATTCTTCAAAATGATGTTTTCTATGCCCTCTCTGGCCTCAATCCTCAGAAGGCTTATGGACCTGATGGAGTGCCTCCTATTGTCCTTAAAAAACTGTGCCTCCGTGCTATAACCCTGCCTGGTCAAACTCTTTCGCCTCTGCCTGTCAACATCTACCTTTCCTTCTTGCTGGTAGTATGCCTTCATACAGCCTGTACCTAAGAAGGGTGACCGCTCCAATCCCTCAAACTACCGTCCTATAGCTTTACTTTCTTGTCTATCTAAAGCTTTTGAATCAATCCTTAACCGGAAGATTCAAAAGCACCTTTCCACTTCTGACCTTCTATCTGATCGCCAGTATGGGTTCCGCAAGGGGCGTTCTACTGGTGATCTCCTAGCCTTCTTAACTGACTCTTGGTCATCCTCTCTTAGCCGTTTCGGTGAAACTTTTGCTATTGCGCTGGACATATCAAAAGCTTTTGATAGGGTCTGGCACAAATCTTTGCTTTCTAAACTACCCTCCTACGGTTTCTATCCTTTATCTCCAGTTTCCTTTCTGACCGTTCTATTTCTGCCGTGGTAGACGGTCACTGTTCTTCCCCTAAATCTATTAACAGTGGTGTCCCACAGGGTTCTGTCCTATCTCCCACTCTTTTTCTGTTGTTCATTGATGATCTTTCCAAAATGAACTGTCCTATCCATTCCTACGCCGATGATTCCACTCTGCATTACTCAACTTCTTTTAATAGAAGACCCACCCTTCAGAAACTTAACGACTCAAGGCTGGAGGCTGCAGAACGCTTAGCCTCAGACCTTACTATTATTTCCGATTGGGGCAAGAAGAACCTGGTGTCCTTCAACGCCTCAAAAACACAGTTTCTCCACCTATCTACTCGACACAATCTTCCAAACAACTATCCCCTATTCTTTGACAACACCCAGCTATCACCTTCCTCAACACTAAACATCCTCGGTCTATCCTTAACTCAAAATCTCAACTGGAAACTTCATATCTCATCTCTTACTAAATCAGCTTCCTCGAGGCTGGGCGTTCTGTACCGTCTCCGCCAGTTCTTCTCCCCTGCACAGTTGCTATCCATATACAGGGGCCTTGTCCGCCCTCGTATGGAGTATGCATCTCATGTGTGGGGGGGCTCCACTCACACAGCTCTTCTGGACAGAGTGGAGGCTAAGGCTCTTCGTCTCATCAGCTCTCCTCCTCATACTGATAGTCTTCTACCTCTTAAATTCCGCCGCAATGTTGCCTCTCTTTCTATCTTCTATCGATATTTCCACGCTGACTGCTCTTCTGAACTTGCTAACTGCATGCCTCCCCCCCTCCCGCGGCCCCGCTGCACTCGACTTTCTACTCATGCTCATCCCTATACTGTCCAAACCCCTTATGCAAGAGTTAACCAGCATCTTCACTCTTTCATCCCTCACGCTGGTAAACTCTGGAACAATCTTCCTTCATCTGTATTTCCTCCTGCCTACGACTTGAACTCTTTCAAGAGGAGGGTATCAGGACACCTCTCCTCCCGTATTTGATCTTCCTTTCGGCCACCTCTTTTGTATCTTTTTTAGGAGCAGCGAGTAGCGGGCTTTTTTTTATTATTGTTTTCTTTTTTTGTGTGCCCTTGAGCTGCCTCCTTTGTTGTAAAAAAAAAAGAAAAAAAAAAGTGGTTATAGGAGCTAACATGTAAAATATTAACTGGCCTTAGGTCGGTGTATTGGAACCATAAAGGGTGGTACATTCAGACTGGGAGTGGTGCATTAGGACCAGATATGTGGTGCATTGGAACCTTATACGTGGTGCATTCAGACCAAGGGTTGGTGCATGTGGGCAGTGGTCCATTCGGACAGTGGTGCATTAAGACCATAAACCGCCGACGGTGTCACTTTTTCTTGGGGGGGAGGGGGGCTTAACGTCGCTCGTCCTGCATCGTCAATCAAATGTAGAATAAAGCTGCAAATCTCTTTCTCTCTCTCTCTCTCTCTCTCTCTCTCTCTCTCTCTCTCTCTCTCTCTCTCACACACACACACACACACAGGAGCCGTCAGCCTGTTACACGGGAGGTGACAGGTCGGCAGAATCAAGCTAGATAGAGGCTGTATAATCTGTATAGCCTGTAGAGGAACCAAGTTAGAGACTGTACAGGCAAGCAAGTTAATATGTGGTCTAAGGGCAAGCAAGTGTCTGTAGGCTGTATAGTCAGTTATGTCTGTAGGCTATATTGTCTGCATGTCTGAAGGCTGTATAGTCTGTAGAGGCAAGCAAGTCTGTAATGGTAAGCAAGTGTGTCTGTAGATTCTGCAAGGGCAAGCAAGCAAGCGTCTGTAGGGGCAGGCCAGTGTGTAGGCAGCAGCGACAAGCATGTTAGTCTGTAAGAGTCTGTCTGGGGACGCAAGAGTACATGGGTGCAGGGCCAGGCACGCGGGCACGTTACCTTGTGTTCGAGGGCGAGGGCCTGGTGGGAGAAGTCCGGTTAATCCTCGGGGCACACACGCGGCCCTGCTCGGCGGCAGATCACGGCCCCGCTGGCAGGCCGCGGCCACCTCGTTAGCTGCAGCAAGCACGCTTCTTCTTCCTCATCCTCTTCTGAACTGTTCCGCTTTGTATCGCTTCATGGCTCCTACTTGGTTCTTCTTCACACTTATATACTCCACTGCACACTTAATGCTTCACTCTGCACACTTACATGCTCCACTCTGCACACCTATAGTAGATGCTTTCACTTGACAATACTTCACCCTGCACACTTAGATGCTCCACTTTGCACACTTAATACTTCACTGCACACTTTGATGCTCCACTCTGCACACAATACTTTACTCTGCACACTTTGATGCTCCACTCTCCACACTTAATACTTCACTGCACACTTAGATGCTCCACTATACACACTTAATACTTCTCTGCACACTTTGATGCTCCACTCTGCACACTTAATACTTCAATCTGCACACTTAGATGCTCCACTCTGCACACTTAATACTTCACTCTGCACACTTTGATGCTCCACTCTGCACACTTAATACTTCACTCTGCACACTTTGATGCTCCACTCTGCACACTTAATACTTCACTCTGCACACTTAGATGTTCCACTCTGTACACTTAATACTTCACTCTGCACACTTAGATGCTCCAGTCTGCACACTTATTACTTCACGCTGCACCGAGCTCAGTTTCTCCGTACACTTTGCCTAATCTCTTGTTTTGCTTTTCAATTTTCTTTTCCTTCGTTTTCTTCACTCTAGTCTAGTGTGGTCTTTCAGCATTTCCCTTTTCTGTCTTTTGTTTGTTTCCTACTGTTACACTTGCTGTTTTCATTTATCTTTTCCTGCTGTGTTCTTTTTTCCCGCTAAGTGTAAGTGAACTATGAACTTCATAAATATATCCAAACAACTGATTATTATCTATCGCACGTGTAGTGCCAAGCACCCGCGACTATGGGGAACTAGAGTTTTCAAAAATATATCCAAATAACTGATTATCTATCCCACGTGTAGTGTCAAGGGCAACTTCCCCGAGCCAGACACTGCACCTCACGGCTCACTACACCACCACCGTCACTGGCAAGAAGCTCACTGATCAGCTGACGGCGGGCAGGCGCGGGCCGCGGCGCGAACACGAGGTTGGCGGGAGAAACCTTGTACTCCTACCAACCAAAGGACGGTTCTGCATCTCGTACGTTGGTTCTTGTGCATACTAAAGTTATGAAACAATTATATAACTCGGCTTTATATACCGCCTACACAGATATAATGCCAGTGACCGGTTATGACACGTCTGGCACCTGCATCACTACGCTCCGCTCTTCCGTCGTTTATTGCAGAAACGCTTGTCAACCTTTTCACTGAACAAACTTATTCGTGTACTGACAGTAAGAATGGAAAGATCGACAGAGGACAGAGAGGCGAGTGGCTGGAGACGGTGACGGAGCGGCGAGCGGCGGGGAGGAAGGAAGGCAAGTTGGACACAAGCGGTGGTTGGGGGTGACACACACACACACACACACACACACACACACCACACATAGCAGATGCAGAGGGAAAGACGTATTTGTATAATTTCCTAGACACCAGAAAGACTGATTTACAATATGAAGAGCCTGAAGTCGGTATTCTTATATTAGAGACGCTTCCGCCTCCTACATGAACTCTAATAAACTGCCTCGTTATAGTGAAACCAGATTTGGCGTTTGCTCCCGCGGGTCCTTTCCTCCCGCCGCTCTGCCACACACGCCCAACACCCATCTTTTCCTCTCATGTATTAGCTCTAGGTAACATACGAGATAAAGAGAGGTGTTGGGGCGGTGTTGCAGAAGGGACCCGCGGGAGCCAACGCCAAAACGATCTCCTCAATCTTGTTTCACTATAGGAGCACCGTTGTCAGATTATTGTCCTCAGAGCATCGTATTTACCATAACTATTGCCAAGAAACACCGATAATCAACCATTTTAACGGTAACTATATATGAAGTCAGTTATTGGGGTGGAGGAGACAGGTTTCGGCTCTGAAATCGGCAAACATAAGAGGCTGAGTAGGACAGTCTGATACCGCTGTAGGAGGCACGAGGGGACAGGGCGAGCTAGGGAGGGAGCGGGAGGGACACGGAAGGGAGGTACATGTGTACAGTACCTGGTCAGCAGGTATAATAGTTACGCGTGAATCCGTTTAACTTGTTCTTTCACCGTCGACCCAATTTCCTCTCTGACTTCCATCGTGCGAGTCATGAGCGAGCGGCGGGACGGAAACTGAACTAGACCTCCGCCAAATACCATATTACTGCTGCCATTGACGCGCTGAGGATAAGTGGAGGGGGTTGAGAGGAAGGAGAGAGAGAGAGAGAGAGAGAGAGAGACGAAACACAGTTGTCTATAAACAATCATTGCGTTCTCTCTCTCTCTCTCTCTCTCTCTCTCTCTCTCTCTCTCTCTCTCTCTCTCTCTCAAATATTTCCGAATACACAAACTAAATCATTTACGTACATAATTTCTAGTTAAATATAATAAGTATCGGAATAAGGATAAGAACAAGAATAAGAATAATGATAGTGAAAATGGATGATTTCGACGCTGCAGTTATGCAGTTACCGTGAACCGCAGAGCCTTAGTGAAAAATGTTATGCCAGTCTTCTGTGACATTAACTATTGCACTAAGTGAGGGAACTGGTGGTTGAGTGTAATAATAACAATGGGTTTATGAGTTGAATTTATTTATCGTGAACCACAAAGCAGAGTGAAAATAATAGGCTAGTCTTCCATGTTGTTATCTATCGCTGCTAAAGGTGATTAAAAAAAAGAATATACAAAATATACTATACTAGAACTACGTAGAACCAAGAATGAAAGTAATACGCCAGTTTACTAACATGTTATTTATTGTTGTTTAATGTGACAAACAACAAAAGAAAATATTCCGCCCCTTCTCCCTTCTCTTCCTTATTTGTGGGTCAGCACCTTGGTTTGGGTTAGTAGAAGTAGTAGTAGTAGTAGTAGTTGTTGTAGTAGTAGTTGTTGTAGTAGTAGTAGTAGCAGTATTCGTAGTACAGCAGCAGCAGCAGCAGCAGTAGTAGTAGTAGTAGTAGTAGTAGCAGTAGTAGTACAGCAGTAGTAGTAGTAGTAGTAGTAGTAGTATATCCAACTAGAACCTCCATATTAAGTGTTTTCAATCTTCCGAGGAAAATAAGAGGCTAATAACTTAGGGCCGCTTTCACAGTCACTTTGTTTGTGTTGATCGTTACCAATGGCGGCGATCGCCGCTATAATATTTCACGTGAAACTGGCCTATGGGGTAGTGGCGGTTGCAGACGAAGCGAGAAGTGTCGAGAGTGTGTGGTAAGGTGCAGGGCGAGGCTAACCCCGCAGCCGCAACTACCCTATCGGACAGTTTTACGTGGAAATACTATAGCGGCGATCGGCGCCATTGGTAACGATCAAAACAAACAAAACGGTTGTGAAAGCGGCCCATGTTGGTAGCTCTGTACAGAATCTTTCCAGCTTAGATTTCCAAGGAAAGGCAAGGGAGAAGGTCTTTGTTTTCTTTATACGGTTAAATTTAGATGGTGTACACATCAAGGAGGGAAGTGTAGCAGTAAGGCCCGTACTCACAAACCTTTGGGGGGCTTACACACACACACACACACACACACACACACACACACACACACACACACATTTGATAAGGCTTCGGTAGAGGTTAGGTTAGTATTTTCATGGGTAGTTTTATGAACCTAGTGATAGTTTTAATTTAACACTGGATGGTTACCTAATACACGTGGAACATATTCTCAAACATTTCGAGGCTCACACACCCACATGTGATAAGGCTGTGGTAGAGGCTGGGTTAGCATTTTCATGGGTAGTTTTATGAACCTAGTGATAGTTTTAATTTATCCCTGGATGGTTACCTAATACACGTGGTCCATATTCTCAAACATTTCGAGGCTAACACACTTACATTTGTTAAGGCTGTGGTAGAGATTGTGCCAGTATTTCCATGGGTAGTTTTACGAGCCTAGGTATAATTTGACAAGGCTTCTGTACCACGAATGTTAGAGAACACACTTAAGAACCCGATTAATCTCCTTTGGGGCCTTGAGAAACATTTGTTGCAGGACCCGAAAGCGTCTGAGAATACGGAGTCACTACGGCCCTTGACTTGTTGAATGAGGGGGCTGGCGTGCAGGCAGTGTTAGCTTGGAGTTGGAAGGAGGGGAAGCACAGGGTTACCACACATAACTCTGTAAGGGGGATGGACAGGTCGGGGCTTCTGGATTAATGTTGTGTACGTTAACTTTTAAATACTGTTTGCACACCCTCGTCCGGGAGAGTCTGACAGGGGAGGGACACACACTAACCACACCCACAACACACACTCATAATGACACACAGTAGAGTCAACAGTCGTGCCTTACGCTGACACAAAGGCTTGAATTTGTACACGCATATAGTGGTAGTACCTGTGAAACTATACGAGAGAGAGAGAGAGAGAGAGAGAGACCGACCTAGTGACAAACTGACACTTATTACAAATTATGTTTTCATATTTTTCATGTGTATTTTGTATTTGTATGTTTGAATGTGTATGTGTAACAATGGACGTTTGATTTTGTCCCACACACAGGCTCTTCAAATAGTCTCTCTCTCTCTCTCTCTCTCTCTCTCTCTCTCTCTCTCTCTCGTAAAACAATAATAAATCATTGCCATAATTAGAAGCTGCTTGTCTATTTATCTGTTTGTTTGAAAGTGATGCACATTTGTTTCATATAATCACTTACTCAGTAATTACAAACTGATAAAGCCATGTGTTTATGTATTTATATGTGTTTATGTCCGTTTATTTCAAAGGGATAGAATGTTCAGATTATCACCTGCTTCTCATGAACTCTCTTTGTGCCTCTGCGGTGCAGTGGTTAGCATCCCTAACTACGAATCTGGGGGCCTGGGTTTGAATCCCGCCTGTGCAGTCAGGGTGAAACCCACCTGGCTGTTCACCCCCCCTTTGGTACTGGTCGGTAATTGGGTACCTGGGGAAACCAAGGGAGGATAAACTGTGGCAACCAGGATGTCACAATTGCCCGTATCCCGTGGTAATGGGTTCTCACCCAACACAGGCACAAAGGCCAATACAACACAGGTGAGCACCGATGCCACGAGCAGCTTTAGCGGATCTCCCTATAACTTTACTCACTTAGTCATGTGAACGTTTCAGTAATGCCGACGGTTCCTGCGTGTGCCCCCGCGGCCCAGGAGGCAGGGGGCGGATTCTGAGAATAGCCGTAAGTTAAGGCCCGCGCGCTGCCTTAACTTCACCAAGGCACCGTTGGCTACGGCTGCGCTACGGCGCCGTATCTCTGCATTCCTTTCCCATACTCAAAACTTTTTAAGGCCGCCGTAATGGGGCCTTAGGGCGCGCGCTGCCCAAGGCGGCCGCGTCTCAGTGGCCAATCAGGGGCAAGTTCTAGTCGGCAAATAGAAAGCGTCGACCAATCGCCGGATATAAACACTAATCTCTCTCTCTCTCTCTACAATGATCTTGAAGAGAAATTTGTAGCCCTTCAGGAATTTGTTTTAACTAATGTGCCAGTGACTCCACCATTGATGGTGGAGAGGCCCTCCACTGAGACTGTGCCCTCTCCAGACGACCCTCCTGCTTCACGGGAGGACGTGTTACCTGCCTCACAGGTTGACTCCCAGCCTGCCTCACAGGATAACCCCCTACGCCGGCCCCGTGCTATGGGACAAAACTTCGAAGACAATAGCTGAAAAGCGCCGGGTTGTGAAAGTCTCTCTCGTGACCGAGGCTCAGGACAAGCGATTGGTCTTTGAGGCGTTTTCAAGACCCTGTGGGAGCGAACTCCCAGTGTTGGAGGCATCTAACACAGCAGTATCTATTTTCCATGCACAATTTTTATACAATTCAATTTATGGTCACAATTTAAGTTATTTCGAAAGCGCTTTTAATATTTGCACAAACTGTTAACTCGCTTAAATTTCTAACAATGCCTTCCAACCTTAAGTGTGACGTCTGTCCCGGACGTTTTGCAGCTTAGTTCTTCCAGCTGAGTAAAACTTGCCGCCTCTGCGTTCAAAGATTACATCTTCAGAAGGCTGTGACTGAATGGAAAGTCAAGCACAATGATCTTGAAGAGAAATTTGTAGCCCTTCAGGAATTTGTTTTAACTAATGTGGCAGTGACTCCACCATCGATGGTGAAGAGGCCCTCCACTGAGACTGTGCCCTCTCCAGACGACCCTCCTGCTTCACGGGAGGACGTGTTACCTGCCTCACAGGTTGACTCCCAGCCTGCCTCACAGGATAACCCCCAGCCTGCCTCACAGGCTAACCCCCAGCCTGCCTCACAGGCTAACCCCCAGCCTGCCTCACAGGCTAACCCCGGCCTGCCTCACAGAACAACCGCCAGCCTGCCTCACAGGCTGACCCCCAGCCTGCCTCACAGGCTAACCCCCAGCCTGCTTCACAGGCTAACTCCCAGCCTGCCTCACAGGACAACTTCCAGCCTGCCCCACTTAACGCTTCTCTTCCTGCTTCACAAGATGTCGGGTTCCAACCTGTAAGGAATGGAGCCAAACCGAAGCAGGCAACCAAGGATTTACTGACCCCCACTACCTTCAATAGGTTCCAGGTGCTGGCAGACACCATGGAGGATGAGTTCGAGACTCGCCTAGTTGGGGACTCCATGGTGCGTGGCCAGCTGGTTGAGTTCTGTGGTCGTTCATCACACGGCCGCAGAAAACGTTACTGCTATCCAGGTGCCAGACTGGACGACATCACCGCAGCGTGCGATGATGTCACGAGAAATGCCGACCGAAACACCCTCTTTGTCATTCACGCGGGGACAAATGACGTAAAGACAACACTTTCTGAGGAACTGCTTGAGAAATACCGCCGCATGATCAAGCAGTATAAACGTAAAACGGATGCCAGTAACATCATAATCTTAGGAATCCTCCCGAGGGTCGGTGTCGAATCTAGCTTTTACAGTAAGGCCTTCAGCACAAACAACAGACTTCAGTCCCTTTGCTCACAAGAAAACGTCCAGTTCACTAACTTGTGGAACAATTTTTACTACGATTCAGACTTGTTCCTTCCTGATGGCATTCACTTAAACCCTGTTGGAGCAGCCCGTTTCGGGAGGCTGCTCTGTGACCAAGCTGCTCTTCGAAAGCCAAAAAACGCGGAGGCGAGAACACCAGCAGCTCCACCGTAAGGGTGCACTCAACCCGCAAAACTCCCGACTCGAATCACATTAAAGCTTGCTATGTAAACGCTCGTAGCCTACGTAACAAATTTGAAGACTTAGAAGTCCTCGCAGCTACAAATCATTATCACATCATCGGAGTCACAGAATCTTGGATAGACACTTCAAATAGAGATTTCATTGCGGAATATAGATTACCGGGTTATACCATTTTTAGTCATGAAAGAGAGAACAGACAGGGTGGAGGCGTTATCTTTTATATCCACAACTCTCTCCATCCAGTATCCGTGAAAACAGATATTATAACCAATGTAGACATGGTCTTCATTGAAATTAAAAATAAATTTCGTAAAATAGTAATTGGACTTATTTACAGACCGCCAAGGCAGACTCTTGATATCGACCACGCATTAAGTGAATTATTATTAGAAACAAGTAGCAGTTGCGAGGCAGTAATTGTTGGGGACTTTAACTTGCCAGTGAAAAGATGGGGTGAACCGTTGAACTGTCATACAGGGCTCGACCTGTACACAAATTTACTAGAAAGTGATTTACATCAACACGTTCAAGAACCGACTCGGGAAAATAATATACTTGACCTTATCTTTTCAACGACAGCTGATCTAGTTAACGAAGTAAATGTTGGTCCAATTTTTAGTTCTAGCGATCACCGAACAATCACATTCAACATCAATATGAAAGAAAGTAAAGTAACTCCTAGTAAAGAAAAGGTGCCTGATTATCAGAGAGCGAATTTCGTAAGACTCCGATCAATTCTAAATAATTCTGACTGGACTGAAATCACGGCGGAAACAGATATTGATAAATCTTGGGGGGCCTTCACCACAATATTGAACAATGTCATAAGCATATGCGTACCCTATCGTAACAGACGTTCAGCTTCTAAAAAGAAACCCAAATGGTGGAATAACGAAATTCAAAATAGCCTATCTCTTAAAAAACGCGTATACAATAGGTACATATCATCTCAGAGCGAGGCTGACAAACTAGAGTTGGACAGAATTCGCCGCGAAACCAAGAAATTAATAAAACGAAGCAAGAAAAATCTTGAAGAATATATAGCGGAAACAAGTAAATCTAGTCCTAAAGAATTTTTCAGCTACGTAAATAATAAAAAGTCACTCACTTGTGGTATCGGACCGCTTGCTAATGAAAATGGTAACCACACGAACGATGAAATTGAAATGGCTACAATCCTAAATAACTTTTTCGCATCCGTATTTACCGACGAAGATTGTTTATCACCTCAACCGCCGGAGGTTAGAAGGACCGAAAAGATGTTAAGTGGCGTGCTCATCGTAGAAAGTGACATTTTACGCACAATTGAAAAGATTAAAGTAAGCAAAGCTCCTGGTCCAGACAAAATTACCCCTAGGGTCTTAAAAGAAATCAAACATCAAATTTGTAAACCGCTCTCCATCATATTCAATAAATCTTTAACAGCTGGAAAAGTTCCGTCGGATTGAAACTTGCAAATGTCACACCAATTTTCAAAAAGAGGACAAGTCTCATCCAGGAAACTATCGACCAATTAGCCTGACATCTATTGTTTGTAAGTTAATGGAGACTATCATTCGCGACAATATGGTGAAATTCCTCGAAGAAAATAATATAATAAATAATTCGCAACATGGCTTCCGTAGTAAACGTTCGTGTTTGACTAACTTACTTGATTTTTTTCACTATATTTTTGAGGTGTTCGATGAAAGCAGATCAGTAGATATCATATATCTGGATTTTCAAAAGGCATTTGATAAGGTCCCCCACCAACGATTGCTCAGCAAACTACTGGCGCACGGTATCTCGGGTAACATTCACAATTGGCTTGCGGACTGGCTCTCTGAGCGGAAACAGAGAGTAGTTCTAAACGGTGTTACATCTAACTGGCTCGATGTCAAAAGCGGCGTACCTCAAGGATCAGTGCTTGGTCCCATGCTCTTCTTAATTTATGTTAATGATATCGATGATGGGCTCACTTGCAAAGTATTAAAATTTGCTGATGACACAAAAATTGCTAGTAAAGTAACTGCGACACTCGACGAAGAAGCTTTACAATCAGATATAGATCGACTTGCACGTTGGGCCAATAAATGGCAAATGAAATTTAACGTTGACAAATGTAAAGTGTTGCACATCGGAAAAAATAGTGTAATGAATGGCCAACAACTTTCTGCAGTAAGTAAAGAAAAGGATCTTGGAATCACTATATCAAGCGATTTAAAGCCCGGTCAGCATTGTTCAGAGGTAGTTAAAACTGCAAACAAATCGGTTGGCTTCATCGGACGAGTCTTAATAATAAATCGGAAAAAAGTAATATTAAAACTGTATAACTCGTTGGTTCGACCCCGACTAGAGTACTGTGTACAGTTTTGGTCTCCCTACTACAGAAAAGACATAGAAAAGTTGGAACGGGTCCAACGAAGAGTAACAAAGATGATTCCTAGGTTGAGAAATTTGTCATATGAACAAAGGCTTAAAGAAGTAAATTTATTCAGCCTATCAAAACGAAGAATGCGAGGCGATCTAATAGAAGTGTTTAAAATGTTTAAAGGATTCAGTGATATTAATGCGGAAGATTACTTTACAATTGATCGATCAAATAGAACAAGAAGAAATCACAATTTGAAGATAAGTGGTAAAAGATTCTCGTCGCACGAAGCTAAACACTTCTTCTTCAATCGAGTTGTTAATGTTTGGAACTCTCTACCCTGTGATGTCGTTGATAGTACAACAGTTACGGCCTTCAAGAATAGATTAGACAAGTGTTTTGAATCCAACCAGCAACTAAGATATTACTCATTGTCGTAGTAACGTTAAGTTCTTTGGAATACTGGTGTCCTTTTCCGCTTTTATCGCCCGGTTAGTGGTAGCAGTAATGGTAGTTCTTTCCTCTTTCTTACATAAATTCCATGCAGTTTTTCCATGCTGCATGGTTCTTTTTCCTTTCCTGCCAGCTTTGGCTGGAGGGATGGGGGGGTGGGGAGGAGCCTTCGCCTTTGCTGTCCTTCATCTTCCACCTTTGATTAGATAGTTAGTGTAACTTGTCACAAACAACTTCGTAAGGACCAGCAGGTCTGCTGTTGTTTGTTCTTCCTTTGTGTTCCTTTGTGTTGTGCGAACGTGACCCGCCGCGCCCAACCTCAGTCTCTCACGAGTCACGAGTCACGGACGACAATGGAACCTCTCTCCTCACCCCCTACCAAGAAAAGGAGGCCGAACTTTTCGGAAGAGGAGCTCTTAATGCTGATAGCAGAGGTCTCCAAAAGGAAGGCACTGTTACTTGGGGCCCTTACAAACAGTGTGACGTTAAGAGCAAAGGAGGACCAAGCGTGGGAGACCGTTGCAGTAGCAGTAGGTGGCGTGGGGAGGGTTAAGAGAGAGAAGGGTGAGGTGAGAAAGAAGCTCAAGGACTTCAGGTCTGAGGTCAAGAAGAAGGCAGCCAAGATCAACAAGGAGAGGAAAAAAACAGGTAAGACACCTAATTGTGATAACTTTACAGCAGTAGCAATGGTTTAATTTACAAAGCATGGCAAACTAACAGATGTGTAGGCTCGATGCATTACTCTGCTGTAATTAGCATGCTTAAACTGCTAAGGGAACATGCATTTTGTGGGGTGGGGTGGAGAGTGGGGGTACTTGGATGGGCAGAGGAAAAATGGAGGGCACCATATTTACCTTACTGCTATTTGTTAATTGGTATTATTATCACAGAGGTCAGAATAGGATTTTGGAGTTGAAACTACTTTTTTCTGAAAGATTTCAATGTGCTTATTATAAATTGGCATTTTTTCCATTGCCAAAAAAAATCCCCCCCACCCAATGCTTTAGGTTACCTAGTTAAAGTGGGGTGCATATGCAGTGGCTGTGCGTGGCTGCGGCGCTCATGTCTGTCCCATTAGCCCTTTGAGCCTGTGGTGGGTAAGAACTCGCTACCCCGGGACACAGGGCTGGAATGGCATCCGGGATTTCCACAGTTTATCTTCCGCCGGTTTCCCCAGCTACCCATTTATCAACCAACCCGATAGGGATGGATGAACAGGTGGGTGGGTCGGCCCGCAAATTCGTAGCCAGGCGTGCTGACCACTGCACCACGGAGGGCTAGGTTAGGTTATTTTAGGTAAGATTGTTAGTTTTGGTTAGGTTAGGGGAGTCGGGATCATTTTTTTCATCGAAAAAATAAAAATAAACTTTGCCTTCTCCCTTAATTAAGGTTGTTAGGTTAGGTTTGGTTAGATAGGGAGTGGGGGCAAAAATATAACCCATTGTGATGGAAAAAATGTCAAATTTATAATAAGCACATTAAAATTTATCAGGAAAAAATATTCAACCCCAAAATCCTATTCTGACCACTGCGATAAATTTACCTTTTAGTAAGCCCCCCTCCCCTTTATTGCTTACAGTATCTCACCCCATACTAGTCACTTCTGCTCTTCCTCCCATACCCTAATTCACCTCTTCAAAATTATTCTTCAACACCTCCCTTATCTCTTCATTTTAACTATATTTCACAAAAGCTAACTGATATATGAGTAAATATTTACCTAGAAAGGAGAAAGCTTAATTTATTGTTTACCGTTGATGAGTTTTCAGGCCCCGGCAATATTAGCTTGAACCACTGATAGTCTGTATTGGAGGAGTTGTTTAAAGTGCAATGGCACATGTGATAAATTCTTCCAATGTTTAATAAAGTTATTTCATCCTTGAAGGTGGTGGCTCACTGGATGTTAATGACCAGTTGAAAGCCAGCGAAGAGGCGATGTGGTCTCTCCTTGAGCTTGAGGCCATCGATGGACTCGCTAATATTGAGGATAGCGAAGAATTGTCATCAATGGGTAAGTGTGAACAAACTATACAGATATTTTACTTTCTTCCTTCAGTTAAAAAATGCATACACAATAAACCCTATCAGTGGCTTTTCTCAGCTACTTCCCCTATTTGGGGATTAATTGAATTGCAACACCAATTTGTTGTGCCAGACAACTAAGGTCATATGGCACTATGGTCAAGGGGAATTAATATGATCAGTTAATTAGGGTGGTTTGGTGGGGGATAGGCATCGGCTGAGGGTGTGAATGCTAAAGTAGGTGGAGGGTGTTTGTCTTTTGTAATCGTGCAACAAAGGTCTCCTAGCGTCTGTTTTTTTATGGTAGGGGTTAAACCAGGGGGATACTGATGATTTGACTGTTTGAAGTTTATTGGTGGTAAGGCTTGTCTAGAAGGACTGCCACTTATTCAATAAAAAGGAATTAGTCTGTAGCTTGGACATGAGAGTAACGGGTACGAATGGATGGGGACAGTGTAGCTGCACATGCCAGAGAGTCGGCTTGTTCATTGCCAGGGATGCCGACATGGCTTGGTACCCAGCAGAAGTAGACTGATTTCTATCGGGTTGCTAGGCGGAAAAGCCAGTCTAGGATTTCGTGAACTATGGGGTGTGTGCAAGTGGTTGATTGTAGGAGGAAAAGGGAGTTCGTTATATCAAGCTTGCACTGAGTGTGTGTGTGTGTGTGTGTGTGTGTGTGTGTGTGTGTGTGTGTGTGTGTCTATATATATATATATATATATATATATATATATATATATATATATATATATATATATATATATATATATATATATATATATATATATATTGTATATTTTTTTGTACATTTTCTTTCTTTTTTTGTTACAGCTTCAGCAACCATTGAGAATGAAGAGCCAGCACCTCCCAGAACAACTAGTGTGGCAGCATGTAAACCTCCGACGCCTCATCCCCTCGCAGGAACCTCCCCCAAGAGGGTGGCCATGGCTGAGTTGTATCCAGTATCTAGGGATGCAAACATTTTCCTGGAGCCTGCTACTGGTCCTTCAGCCATCCGAGAAGTGACAGTTACATCTGTGTCCCAAGACACAGCTCATGTTCCTAATGAATATGATTACCACAGGGAGGAGCCGAACTCTTCAAACAGCACTCCGAGACGAGGCCAGTCCAGTAGCCGTGGATCAACCCGTGGCCATGAGGAGACGGCAAGCCTCCAAAGAGTTATTAATGCTCAAAATAATACACAAGAGATGCTAGATAGACACCTTACAAGAATAGGTGACAACCTTACCAGAATAGGTGACCTACTAGAAAAAATAGTTCAAGGCTTGACAGGCTAGAAACTGCTATCCTGGGGCACAGATATTACCTTTGTTACCTTTCTTATTAAAGTCAGTAGCTATTTTAGATCTTAAAAGTGCTATATAGTCACACAATGCTGTGATAAGGTAAAGGTAAGGGGCATACGCAGCGACTGCATGTAGCTGCAGCACTTTCTCTCCCCACCATTAGTTTTTTTACTTTTTTATTTTTCTTGTATTTTAGAAATTAAAGCATCATAATGCTGTGATAAGGCAGTGACAGCGTGGATGCAGGACTCATCTCCGTCCCACTGCACCACAGAGGCGCTGCTCTACTGTGATAAGAGTAAATATATTTATGATACAAATGAATGTGATATATATAAAAGCTTCTAGTTCAAATGCTATAGTTGAAAGTTTATTTTCTTGTTACTCTACGGGTAATTATTTTGAGGGAAGAGAGAAATAAATATTTAAAAAAATCTGTATATTTTGCATTAAAATGTAAGTAACAAAATATCAAAACAGTGTTCAGGATCTGTTATTAAATGAGATCATATTTATGTCACCTGCTATGTAACATAAAAGTACAAATAGAATTACCTCTTCAAATGAGATATTTATTTCAACTACTATATGCACCATAATAGTAACTTAAAGATATACCTATGAGTAAGTCCCATGAAAGGAAAAAAGATTAGCCTAAGCAGTAATTAACTTATATCACTTAGTCACTGAACTGTCTACATTTAGGTGAAAAAGCCCTCAACTATTTCCCTCCTCACATCTTGCCCTGAGGGGTTGTGATCACCATGTATGATGTCATTGTCATTATTCATACCATCATCATTCCCAACTGGTGCGATCATTGGAATTCTTCTTCGTATGCACCTATTGTGGAGCCACATGCACGTAGCAGCTATTTTAGCACACTTCTTGGGGTCGTACTGCAGCGATCCACCTGAACGGTGAAGGCAGTGCAAGCGAGACTTCAGGACACCAAAGGTTTGTTCAATGATGACCCTTGTAGTTTTGTGGCTCCTGTTGTACTGCTGCTCACCTTCAGTCATGGTGTCATGGAAGGGTGTCAGCAGGTATGGTTAAGAGGATATCCACTGTCTCCTAACAGATGAAAATCTCTGAAGGTCCCAGCCACAAATCTGTCTCTTAAAGGGCAATTTCTCCAAATGAAGGCATCATTTGTGGCACCAGGATACTTGACACTGAAGCTGGAAATCAGCATCTCAGCATTGCAAATGACTTGCACATTCAGAGAATGGAAACTCTTTCTATTTACATAAATATGTTCATTTTCAATAGGTGCCTTAATAGGTATGTGAGTGCAATCTATGGCACCAATTACTCTGGGGAAACCACCTATGAAACTAAATGCGGCTGCTGTTCTGTTCACATCATAGATATTGGTTGGCATTTTAATTTCCATTTTAGCCTTCTCATATAGGATGTTGGTCACACTAGAAATTATGCGCCTTAACCTGCGGCGCCGTAACTCTCCTCAAAATGGCCGCGCCAGTGTTTTGAGTATACCAGCGGAAACGCTACGGCCGGACTTACGGCGCCTTAAGCAGATACGGCGCCGTAACTTCGTTTCAGAATCCGCCCCCCGGAGGAACAAGACCAGGTGTGGGGATTAGCGCTGTAATGCCGGGATGTGTAGGGAGGAGGAGAAACCTAGAAGTATAAGGAAAAGACGTAGGTTAAGTCATTATAAGTGATTACAAGTCGTTATTCATAAGTGAGCATAAGTAGTTATAAGTGATTATAAGTCACTACAAGGCCATCATAGGTATGTAAGTAATTGTAAGAAGCTATCCTTAATCACAACCTATAACATAACACATCCCCCCCCCCTCAGACTACAGTTACACAAGGTGGTGCAATCCTTTCACGTCACTTTCCCGCCAGAACTTAGCGTCTACCGTCCCCCCCCTTTCCTCCCCTCCCCCTACCAGCGCACGCATTTCGGAGTTGTTGCCAGCTCTTGCTTGTACATGTCCTATCTGTTAAAATCATCCACCTTGCATAGATTTTTCCGCTGCTTCAAAAGTTGATGTCATCACCTTGCAAGTTAAGAAACCGTAACCATAATATAAACTACCCTAATTTTCCCTTCATTTTAAATAAAACCTCAATAGATTATAAATCAGCTACTTGGCCCCTCTTCCCGCCCCTACGGGACCGCCACAGGGCGAGTATAAAACTCGGGGTAGCGTCTCCCGGGCATCATTCGCCCGCTCAACCCACTACTTGCTCGCAGGTATGTACGTACTACGTACGTGACTCTCCCGCTTTCCGTCCCCCTCCCCCCCCCCCTTTTTTTTCCCCCTACGTACCCCCCAGTGTTAATTATCGTCTCCCCTTTAGCCAATGTGTGTCTTAATTACCCTGTAAATGCATTTCTGATCCCAGTAAATGAAATAGGCTCTCGATCATTCGCCCGCTCAACCCACTACTTGCTCGCAGGTCTGGCGGTCAACTCTCTGCCACACACACAACCATTCACACCCACACACACACAACACACACACTTACACGAATCCCGAGGATTCTTTCCCAATGTGTCCTTTTAGTTGTTAATCTCAATACTCCTCTTCTTTCCGTGATAAGGGTTGTAGGAAGGAAACCACCGTCAGCGTTCTTGGAGCCTGGCGGGGAAGTAGGAACGGGGAGTCGAGCCCCAAAAAATTTCTTTCTTATGCCCCTATTACGGAAAGTACTTTGTAAGTATATAGGCATATAGGCCATTAATCTGTGGTTTATCTCTAGGGTAAGAAGTGTTAGTAAAATAGGGGGCCGTATGTTTGTCGTTTTCGACGGAAATTGTTCTCGCCGTGTACGGGCTTCCTCGGAAGTGTAAAGTTTTCCCCTCCCTGAGTTTTCCTATATCTTATGTAGCCTACCTGGTTTTGCAATAGATGTACACCCGCGCAGGGGTAATGTTTTTCGTAGAGAATTCTCAGCCATGTTCTGACTACCATTGTGAGAGGAGAAACTCGAACTCAGTCGTGTGTCCATTCGCCGACACCCAGTCTCGTCTACACGGCCGTGCTGTGTAGACGTGCGTTGTCCTGTGCTCCGTCCGTGGATCAGTGGCGCCACCAGGGGGTGGCCTGGGGTGGCCGCGGCCACCCCTGCAAATCTGCTGGCCACCCCACTGGCCACCCCACTGGCCAGTCACAAATATCTATTGCCAGTTTTATTTTACAGTGTTGCCAGCGCTTGAAAAAAAATTCAAGATCTTTAAAAATTAACCCTAACCTTTGAAAGCTTGAAAGAAAAAGTCTAAATCCCCAAAATGGTGACAGAGCTACAGAGGCAAGAGGTTTATTATACTCTCCCAAAGCCTTTGTGGTCTGGGAGGCTGTGGTCCGACCTGAGGTGGAGCCCGTCTGAGCGTTGCCACTTCTACGTTTCGTCCACCCATAGCTGTCCTAAAAATAGCTTGACGATCCCTAGAGAGCTTTCCCTCGCCCTAATTGCTCTAGAGCTCCGCCCTCCCCCCCTCCTCTCTCTCTCTCTCTCTCTCTCTCTCTCTCTCAATAGGATTAAAAAGGTGTGGCAGGCACCAGGTGCGAAGAGGACTCCAAGTGGGGTGTGGTCACCCCCCGCACAAAAGAGAGAGAGAGAGAGAGAGAGAGAGAGAGAGAGAGAGAGAGAGAGAGAGAGAGAATGTTGCCCTATCTGCACTTTATGTATTTTGTCAATTGGAATGTTAATGGACAAGGACACACACACACACACACACACACACACACACTTAATTTTTTTATTTTGTGTTTTTTCTTATTTAATCTATTTTTTCTTTTTTTTTCCCTTAATGATTATCTTCTGTCCTTTGCTTTTTATTTGATTTGTTTTGTCTCTTTCATGTGTCTTTCTTTCTTTCTTTTTCTTTCTTTCTTTATCTTCTTATTTCTTCTTTCTCATTAAATTTATTCCTCATTTTTATCCTCTTTTCTTTCGTTTCTTTTTTCTTCTATTCTCTTCCTTTCTTCCTCCCCATTTTCGTCAATTCTTTGTTTTTTCCTTTGTTTTTTACTGTTTTTTTTTTTTTGTTAACTTGTATCTTCCCTTTATCACATTCCTCTTTTTTCCTCTCTGTTTCTATTCTTGTTTTCTTTCCCATCTCCTTCCTTCTCTTTCCACCTTTCTCCTCCTTCTTTCCCTGACAGTTCGGCCTGTCCTTCACAATGGGATAATCCCCTCGTCTCCTCCCTTCTTCCCCCTCCTTGACCCGCCAGCCAGGTGACCCATGTGCTGCGTGGGCCGGCAGCGTCGCAGAGCTGAGGTGTCACATCCAATAAAAAAACATAATGGTCATTTGCTTTTAGAACAAACACCTTGACGATTACAAACGTATACAGCTTTGTTGTTGCATTTAGTATTTACGACATACTTCATTGATGCTTAACAAAGCGAGAAACACTTGGCCATCACCGTGGTGGGCACCTGAGCGGCAACGCTGGAGGAGTTCCTCAGCCGCGCCGGAGAGACCAGAAAGGCTTTTTTATAGTATAGCCCAAATAGATCTCAAGTTTGTTGCCCTCCTTGTAACATTTACCAGTGTTCTTGCTGAGATAAAATATCTGTCAGATATTTTGCAGTCCCCGCAACTGGATTTGGGCACAGCTGTCACACTTGTTGACTCTCTTGTTGACACATTAGAGAGTTACAGAGAGGGCTCTCTCTTTAATGACATCTGGGACAATACTCTGACTCTTACTGAACAATGCAACATCAGTGTGACACATCCTCCAGGCCGTCAGGTCAGACCAAGCTCTAGGCTTGAAGGGCATTACACATTCAGTCCAATAGTTCAAAGACAAGTTAACACAGACAAGGAGTCATTTCGGACAGGTTCATTTATTCCAGTTATTGATGTGCTTCTCTCTGAGGTGAGGAGAAGATTTTCCAAAGAAAACTGTATCATAATGAAAGGGATACAGGCCATGAATCCAAGCAGTCCCACATTTTGTGAGAAAGATGTAGTGTTTCCATTTGCCTCACAATATAACTGCAGCACTGAGGATCTACAATACGAAATCCCCCAGCTCAAGCGCATTCTTGAGAGGAAGCGAGCTAGTAGTGAGGAAACACCAAAGAGTTTAATGGAGCTCACTGCCTTTCTGGAGCCATATAGGGAGGTATTCCATGAAATGTTTAAACTGTGCAAAATTGCACTTGCATTACCTGTGAGCACCTCATCCTGTGAACGCAGCTTTTCTGTGCTTAAGTTAATCAAAACAGCCTTGAGAAGTACCATGACTGATGAGCGTTTAAGCAATTTGGGGGTGCTCAGTGTGGAATCAAAAAGGGCTAAGGCCATAAATCTTGATGAGTTTGTGGATGCGTTTGCCAAAAAACACAGCAACCGGCGAATAATGTTGTTCTGATAATGCAACTGCAGCACTGAGGATCCGCAACAGGAGAATAAAGTTGTAATAATAGTACTAGTAAAATAAAATTCCTGAAATTATGACTTTTTAATTCTGGTGTGCCACCCCAAGATTTTAAGTGGCCCCCCCATGGCCACCCCTATGAAATTTTTCTGCAGGCGCCACTGCCGTGGATGCCCTGCCTTCCACGAAATAAACGGTGTCTAGAGGACATGGCTGACGAACATTCCTACTCGGCGGCTTCCGGGCAGTGTCCTGCCCCTGAGGAACGGCGCCTGTGGTCTGAAGAGACTGAAGAGATGGACGACTCTGCCGAATTTGACCCTCGCCTTTGTTCGGAGGACCACGTGGCCAGCGCTAGCAAGCGGCTCAAGCCGGATAATCCTGGCTGCCTCTCCTGTTAAAGCTGCCACCGCACCCATGGAGGGTGTGCAGTCTGGTAGCTCTGAGACTGTCCTGGTCGACGGTGAGGTGCCCCTGGAGGACACGCACCCAGCCGCGGCCTCTGTTGTCCCGCGCCTAGACTTCCCCGCCGAGGCCGGGCTGACACCAGCCCAGCAATACGCGTGGTTTGCTTCTCTACTGAAGCAGCACGGTGAGTTGGAGCCGCTCTTCAAGGAGGGTAGGCTCCGACCTTATCTCACGGTCAGGGACGACGTCGCCTTCTACAAGCGGCTCCTCACTGAGGGGTTCCTCGACGTAGTTTTGGTCGAAAATGCAGCAGAGCGGCAGCACACTGTCACCATCCACAATGTGCCGCTCTACATGAATGCCAACCTCATTGAGACCCCAGACAACTTTCTGTGGATAAAGCGCAGGTATGCGGGCACGGCCCCTCGTCCGCAGCTTCTTGGAGCGGTGGTTGGCCACGTCCCGTCAGAGGTGCACCTCCTCGGGGTGGGTCGTAAGGCTGTGGAGCCCTACACGGCGAAGCCCGACATCTGTCGCAACTGTTGCCAGTGGGGCCAGTGGCGCTGCAGATCGGCCCCTCGGTGCCGGTATTGTGCGGGCACGCACAAATCAGCTCTGTGCCTCCAAAAGATCCAGGCGGGCACACCCGTCCCCCGTAAGTGCTGCAACTATGGTGGTGAGCATAACGCCCACTACCACTCCTGCCCGATGAAGCCTAAACCATCTCGGGTCGCGGCGCCTGACCACCACCCTCAGCAAGGCCGCCCTAGGGTTGTGTTCCGCCCTGCTCCTCTCCCTCAGTCCTCGGCCTGGGCCCGGGGGGCTCCCTCAACCTCCGAGTTTCCACCCCTGCCGGGCTCGTCCGCCCCTGCTGCCCCAGCCTCACCCACTGCCACCCCTGTGCCTCGCCAGGCTCCTGCTCCGGCACCCCAGCCACAGCCTACCGTCCCCCCTGTGCCGGCTGCCAGTCCCCCCGCTGTCGATGGGTCGACCCCTGTCCTCCATCAGATCCTCGCTGCAGTCACCCAGCTGCAGGAGACGCTGGCTGCAACGATCTCCAGGGTGGCGGCCTTGGAGCAGCGAGTCTCCACGCCCCCGCCTGCGCGTGAGCTCTCCTCCATCCCGGCCCCTGCTCCATCTTCGGCCCCGGCCACGTGCCCTGCCCTGCCGTTTGCTGGTGAGGCCATGGACGCCGATAGTGGGGACAGTGTGGTTCCCCCTGCGGGCCAGATGCAGAATACCCCTGCAACCCCACCGGCTGTGGTGACTGCAGCTGCCGAGGGAACGGCCGAACCTCGCCATGGCCAGACGGGTCCTTCACCTTCACCTGCTGATCCTCCACTGCAGTGGGAGGCCACACTCCAGGTGCTGCTGGCGCAGTTTGCTTCCCTGACTCAGCAGGTGGCTGAGCTCCATCATCGGATCACCCCACTCCTTGACCGGCAACCACCCCCTCCTGACCAATGAGTGTGTCCGCCTCTTAACTTGGAATGTCAACGGGCTACATGCCCGCTTCACTGACCTTCACTCCTATGTCATCACTCATAGGCCAGATATTGTTGCTCTTCAGGAGGTTGGGCCATGGGTGTCGGACCTGAGGGGGTATGATTTATATGTCTTAGATGGCGCAGCAGGCAGTACCCGGGGGATGGCTACGTATGTCAGACAGGGGACGGCGACAGTTTTTGAGGACATGGGTATTAATGAGGGCATTGAATATATCACTGTTTCTTTACTCCATATGGGTGAAACCCTATTTTTTGTTAACACGTATGTTCATGCGGGGGCTTTAAATCTTGCTAACTTTCCTGATTATGTTCATGAGGAGCCGACTGTTCTTGTGGGGGATCTTAACTCTCGCCACCGAGCTCTTGGTAGCCACCGCACCAATAATGTCAATGGTGTCCGCTGGAAGGCCTTCCTTGATGCCTCCGAGACGGCTGTCCTCACGGGGGATAATGTGCCCACACATGTTCAGGGGGCCAGGTTAGACTATGTCACTCTTTTTAACATGCCAGCTTTTACTGCCCAGACCCTTATTTCCAGGTGTTTGCTGAGTGACCACTTTGCACTGGAGACGACCATCCCGATCCAGCCTGCCCCTGCTGTGTCCCGGAAGCGGTTGGCTGTCCCTGCTGCCCGGATGCCGTGCCTCGTTGCCGAAGTCGGGGCGTGGTACCATACTGTGAAGGGATCCTTTACCGACGCCGCCTCGCTATACCACGGCCTGCTGGACACCGTCGAGAGTTTTGTTGCAGCTGGCAGGGCCCCTCGATCCAAGGCCCGCCAAGCGCCGCCTGCAGACCTACGCCTCGGACCCGGCTGTCTCCAACTGTCAGCGGACCCTTGCCTCGTACCAGCGGCGCTGGCAGCAGGACCCCGCCGATCGGGCTGCCCGCGATGCCGTGGTCGCTGTGGCGCACCACCTCACTGAACTCAGACAAGAGGCCCGCTCACGACACTGGGTCGCCTTCCTTGCCAGCGTGCGCAAGACCCGCTCCCTGCGGGAGGTTTGGCACCATGTCAACAGGGTGAGAGGGAGGACCAAACGGCTGGTGAGTGACCCTGACCCTGCGGGCCGGGCCCAGGACCTGATGCGCCAGTGGCAGAGGGCCTCCTCCCTTGGTGGTCTCCCTGCACAACAGCAGGCCGAACTTGCCCGCCACAGGGAGCGGCGGATGGCCCTCGTTCAGCACCACGTCACACTTCTGGATGACACATGTGTCCCCATTACCCACGATGAACTCCTTGCTGTCAAACATGGCAAGTCGACAGCCCCGGGCCACGACAGGTTGACTTACGACATTCTTAATGCCTTACTCGTTGTGCAAGGTGACAACCCCCTGCTTGACCTGTTCAACATGTCGTTTGCCGCAGGTTGCCTCCCCCCTCCGTGGAAAGCTGCATTGATCGTTCCCATCCCCAAGGGTGATGGCACCTTTCGCCCTATCTCCCTGACGAGCTGTGTGTGTAAACTGTTAGAGCGGGTGATCTTGAACAGACTTCTCTATAAGCTGGGGGACCGGCTCTCCCCAAACTTACATGGGTTTATGAAGGGCCGTTCCACAAGTGACTGTTTTCTTAAGTGCCTTAGTAATCCAGACGTGAATTGTCGCGCTTTTGTGGACTTAAAAGGGGCCTTTGATAGGGCCAACAAGGATGTCATAATGGAGGAACTCACTCTGAAGGGTGTCCGTGGAAGACTCTTAAGCTGGATCAGGGACTATTTGTATGGTAGGAGGGCGCAAGTGGTCTTCCAGGGTGCTACCTCCACGGAGGAAGTGTTCGAGCTGGGCACACCGCAAGGGGGTGTCCTCAGCCCCATGCTTTTCAACATTTTAATGGACAAAATTGCTCGGTGGCCCTTTCCGGGCAATACTCAGGTCATTATCTATGCAGATGACATCCTTGTGCAATGCAGCAGTCCTTCTCTTCTCAGTTTAGCTTTGCAGCAGCTGTCAGCGCTGTGTGAACAAATGGGCCTTGTCATCAATGAAACTAAGACGAAATTTCAAGCCAGTGGGAGGAGAGTTTCTCACCTGCCCAGTGTTAATGGCACTCCTTTAGCTAGAGTTCCTACATACAAGTACTTAGGCGCCCCTGTCAGCTTCCAGAAATCTGTGCAGAGCGTCACTCATGTTCAGGACATCTGCCTTCCTAGGTTAGCTCCTCTTAAGGTTTTGGCTAACAGGGGCCTTGGAGTCGGCATCCCTGTCCTCAGGATGTTTTACCTTTCTGTCGTCAGGTCCCTCATTGATTATGCTGCCCCTGTTTTGGTACAGTTTAGTGCGGCACAACTTCACCCCTTGGAACTTATTCAAAATGAGGCCATGCGCCTCATTCTGGGGTGCCCCAGAACTGCAAAACTTGAGGTCATGAGGGCAGAACTGAATCTGCCTCGTGTTGTGGACAGAATCTGGGAAATTACTTGTCGCACCGTCAGCCGCCTGCTTCATGCTGGTGCAGTGCCCCTTCACCAGGCACTGGTAACTCTGCACCGTGACTCCAGGGCTCCTGTTACCTCCTACCTTAGGAAAATTTATCTCATGTTAGCAGAGACGGGTGTGTTAGAAGCGTGCTTAGGCCTAGTTTACTCCCCGGCCCAACCTGCCTGGCCTCCCTATCGTGTCAGTGTAGACGTTGAACAACTACCTTTCCCTAAACGTGATTGGCTTCCCCATGTCCTCCAGGATCACTTCATGGTCAAACTGTCCAAGTACCCCCGTGTTCGGGCTGTCCATGTGTACTGTGATGGCTCCGTAGATGGCAGCAGGTCGGGCTGTGGTGTGTTTATCCGGGATTACGCTTCCCCCACCCAGTACACTGACATTGAGGTTACCAGGCGGCTGCCGGGGTACCTGTCCTCGACCCGGGCTGAGCTGTATGCCATCCTTGAGGCTCTCCACACTGTAGCAGCTTTGCATGAAAATGTCTACTTGTTTGTCGATAGCCAGGCTGCATTGCATGAACTTGTGTCCTCCTCCCCTACCGACTGTGATCTTGTAACTAAGTGCCTGACTGCCGTCCGTGCCCTTGAGGCCGCAGGTGCCACGGTCCACTTCACCTGGGTGCCCTCTCATGTGGGCATCCAGCTCAATGAGAAGGCAGACTGCCTTGCTCGACGTGCCCTTCAGGATGACACAGTGGACCCTGGCACTGGCTATACAGTTAGCTATGTTAAGAATAGACTTAGGCATTATTCACATGATAGCATTGCTACCCAACTCAGACACTGCTGTGACACTGGCAGCGCCAGCAGCCTCCACTATGTTAGTGTCTCCCAGCGCTGTGTTTACCCCTATGGGCGACACAGTGCCCCTCAGGATGTGGTAGCAATGCGCCTTAGGCTAGGCTATAGGTACTACTGGGAGGTTAGTAACTCCCCTGGTGTCTGCTGCACGCTCTGTGCCAGGCTGAGGGGCCACACACTGCATCACTATGTCATGGAATGCCCTCTCATTGCTAAGTTTAAGCCACGGGACTGCCTTGACCTGCCCCAGACAATTTGTTGGCTCCTGAACCATGATGTCCTCCCTGCTATCCTCAAAGAACACCCTCAGTTTGCACCAAGGTGGTGATGCCGTGTGTGGCAGCCTGAACTACTGCCGTGCTATACAAGGCTGTGATCTCTGCAGTATTTTACTTTAAGGACTAGTATTTACTCTATCTCTGTATTCATTCCCATCTAGTGCTTGGGCAATGTTCTCTGTCCCCACATTTTATTGTCTTATTGTCCAGGGGGAGGTACTGTAATGCCCCGACGAGCTTATTTTCCATCCTTCCTATTTCTCAACACGTCCTCTGCGTGTATCGAAATAACACGAGAAATTAATCAAGAGTGAGGGTATTCCCCGGCTGCCTGGGATTGAACCCGCGACCAGCGTGACGGGAGAGCCACTCCTTACCGAGTCGGCCAAAGAGGTACCCCACTGGCTAAGTGGGTTATGGGAGGCTCGTTCATCAGGCCGTCGCCGCACTACACGGCTTTCCCCCCTATGTAGATTAATTTCTGTGTGTTGACAATGTCCCTTTGAGACATAACTCCACAATGTCCTTTTTAGACATACCTCCAACATTCCCATTTTCTATCAACCTCGGAGCATGGGCCATCCTACCTGTTACCCCTTCGGGGAAGCTCAACAGAACTGCAGGAGAGGATCCCACCGCTGCCACCACTGTAATGCCCCGCCGAGCTTTTATCTTCCAAATCCTTCCTATTTCTCAACACGGCCTCTGCGTGTATCGAAATAACACGAGAAATTAATCAAGAGTGAGGGTATTCCCCGGCTGCCTGGGATTGAACCCGCGACCAGCGTGACGGGAGAGCCACTCCTTACCGAGTCGGCCAAAGAAGTACCCCACTGGCTAATTGGGTTATGGGAGGCTCGTTCATCAGGCCGTCGCCGCACTACAGTACTGCCCCCTCCCTTGTTGTGCTTTCCTTCCTACCATTGTATCTTTTTAGTTTCATGGTGCTACCTACACATGTATTAATCGTTGTATAATCACACTCTGTCCTGCCTGGGGGTTGGGATGGCATGTTCCTCCCTTCTCCCTTGTTGTTTACCTGCAACAATAAACTATCAATCAATCATTCGCCCACTTCTGTCAGTTTCGGGGAAATCGTGTCTTCACTTAGCTGTTAACTGTAAACCGTGTCATCAGTTATGACTATGATCGAATACCTCCTAAACTAAGTATCACTTGAATAAATGTACCAACTCATATTTATAGGCCTTCTTTCTTATCTCTTTTCCGTTCTCCCCGTCATGAGTTTTGTCCGGACGGCTGTGTAGTTAAGGTACCTTTTTACCGCCCCGAGCTTCCCCGCTCCCCACGTTACCCCCTGCCCAAGGGATCAGAGTCTCGCTCTGGGTCACTTTAACCCCTAAATAAGTCCTTAGTCGTTTATATACATATAATTTAAGGTTCCCAGTGAGCTACCGGTGACATAGTTTATCGGTAGATCTCTGGGTGGTGGCAGGAAAACTACCCCCAGGGAGTCCCCCTTGTTTTTCCCCAGATACCTCCATTAGTTGAATTTTCTTTTAACGTCATTCAGCGTCCCGAATTTCCGGGCACGACAGCGTGACCTCACCTGACCGACACACCAAGGCCGGATGGTCAGGACAGCCAGTTAACCTCCAGACATGACGCCGTACAAACCTCGCTCCTGCTGTACTCTCTCCCGTGTCTGTGCACAATTGCACATATTAGTATAACCACAATAAACCCCAAGACCAGAGCGCTGCGTATCTTATCCCGGAATCCCTGAACACAATTAAAACACCACACCAACAATAAAACAATGAGAAAAAATTATGGTAGTGTATAAATTAACATTTTTGTTCACCTTTTTGGATTCAACTCCTTGTCACTCATATACTTTTTATTGCATTAAATTTTCGTTTACAGTTTTAAATTCAGCACATTTTTCCGATTCAGATGGTATATGACATGTACCAATGTTACAATTTTATAATCGGGGTAAAAAAAATGGACAAGAAAACAAGTCTCTCTGACAGGATCGCCGAGGCGCTGGTAACTTGATAATAGCAGTAGCAGACATAACTATGTGATATTAAAATTCTCTGTCTCGCCATCCGTCACTTGGCCGCCAGTTGCTTCAAAATCCAGGCTCTGGGAACCCTCTATGTATATAACTCTGTGCTGTCGACTCCTTCAGATGATGATTATCGTACTATGGGCAGCAGCACCAAAACAACACCAGCTGACTGCAGCCGCTGCCCCGCCCCAGCGGCTAGCCCCCGCCCTCAAACACTGAAGAACTAGGCCCCATAAAACACCCACGAAGAAGAAGAAGAAGAAGACTGCCTTCCTGCAGAAGTCTGGGCAACTCGACAGGATTTAATCCCCACCTTGGTGACGGAACGACAATCTTAAAACAACTGATAGCATCTACCACTGACGGGGCTCTGGAGGCCGTGGTCCCACAGCCTAACCAGACCCATAAATAAGGTGACCAGAATCACGCTTTTAGTCGGGACAGTCTCGCTTTTTTTAAGTGTCCCTAAAACGTCCCGCGGTAAATCTTAGGAATAGCGGTTTCTAGCGGGTGCGCGTTTAGGGCACGGTGTGGTGGTAATTACAACATTTCTAGCACGTACGACGGGGTTTTGACAAGCGGACAGCCGTGTTTATGTCACAAGGGGTGTATTTTTGGTTAAGATTCGTTTTAGGCCCGTGCCAGTATCTCATTACCTACCTTATGAAACATCAGTAACTCTTCATATATCTTTTCTACAAACCTTCAACAGTCATGGAAACGCTTTGAAAATCCAATTCAAGGACTTTTTTATACTCTTGAAAATAGGGGATAATGTTTACGAAAGCGCGTCGCCTCCTCTAGCGACGGTGCAGCCGGTGTTGCGAGAAATACCTCCTTGCTGAAATAAGTCACATGTATACATGTGGGAGGGGGGGGGGGGTCGAGGGGGGCGCAGCCCCCTGTTAGTAGGTCGTAAAGTTCGGTTGGAGTAGTTTAAATATGCTCCCCGACCCTAAACCCTCTGCGAGCTATTTTACGGCTGCGGCGGCTGCAGCGTCGTCGCGGCTGCCGCCAGAGGAGGCGACACGCTTCCTTAAACATTATCCCCTATTTTCAAGAGTAAAAAAAAAGTCCTTGAATTGGATTTTCAAAGCGTTTCCATGACTGTTGAAGGTTTGTAGAAAAGATATATGAAGAGATACTGATGTTTCATAAAGTAGATTATGAGATACTAGCACGGACCTAATACGAATCTTTACCGTATTTTTCGTTAAAGATTCGTTTTAGTACCGTGCCAGTATCTCATTATCTACTTTATGAAACATCACTATCTCCTCATATATATTTTCAACAAACCTTCAACAGTCATGGAAACGCTTTCAAAATCCATTTCAAGGACTTTTTTGGGTTAAGATTCGTTTTAGGTCCGTGCCAGTATCTCATTACCTACCTTATGAAACATCAGTATCTCTACCTATATCTTTTCTACAAACCTTCAACAGTCATGGAAATGCTTTGAAAATCCAATTCAAGGACTTTTTTTACTCCCGAAAATAGGGAATAATGTTTACGAAAGCGCGTCGCCTGCTCTGGCGATGGCTGCGGCGACACTGCAGCTGGTGTTGCAAGAAATACCTCCTCGCTGAAATAAGTCAAATATACATGGGGGAGGGTCCAGGGGGGGCGGGGGGGGTCCAGGGGGGCGCAGCCCCCCCGTTAGTAGGTCGTAAAGTTCGGTTGGTAAACCCTCTGCGAGACATTTTACGGCTGCGGCGGCTGCAGAGTCGCCGCGGCTGCCGCCAGAGAAGGCGACGCGCTTTCGTAAACATTATCCTCTATTTTCAAGAGTAAAAAAGAAGCCCTTGAATTGGATTTTCAAAGTGTTTACATGACTGTTGAAGGTTTGTAGAAAAGATATATAAAGAGATACTGATGTTTCATAAAGTAGTTTATGAGATACTGGCACGGACCTAAAACGAATCTTTACTTTTTTTTTTTTTTTTTTTTTTTTTTTTTTTACTCTTAAAAATAGGGGATAATGTTTACGAAAGCATGTCGCCTCCTCTGGCGGCGGCCGTGGCGACCAGCGGCGACGGTACCGCCGCCGCAGCCACAAAATAGCTCGCAGAGGGTTTAGGGTGGGAGAGCATATTTAAACTACTACAGCTGAACTTTATGACCCCCTCGACCCCCCCTTCTAACCCCCCCACATGTATATGGGACCTATTTCTGCGAGGAGGTATTTCTCGCAATGTCCCTGCGGCCGCTGCCAGAGGAGGCGACGCGCTTTCGTAAACGTTATCCCCTATTTTCAAGAGTAAAAAAAAAAGTCCTTGAAATGGATTTTGAAAGGGTTTCCATGACTGTTGAAGGTTTGTAGAAAAGATATATGAAGAGCTACTGATGTTTCATTAGGTAGGTAAATAGATATTGGCACGGTAGTAAAACGAATCTTAACCTATTTTGGCCTCACGATTTCTTCCAAGTCAATGGGTGATGAGACTGCGAGCTCCAGGATGAGGAAAGGGAAGAGCCCGCGCAGAAAAATACACCCCTTGTGACATAAACACGCCTGTCCGCTTGTCAAAACCCCATTGTACGTGCTAGAAATGTTGTAATTACCACCACACCGTGCCCTAAACGCGCACCCGCTAGGAGCCGCTATTCCTAAAATTTACCTGTCCCGCTATTATTTATTAAGTATTGAAATGTCCCACTTTTTTTCATTAACTACATCTTTTCGGTCTTTAATATTTTACTAACTGGAAACTTTACACGTCGTACTTGTACGATACAGGTCAAGGTAAAGATAGCCATGCGTAGCTATCTTTACATTGATACAGGTACGGAGTTCGCATGAGAGGTTGTGCCTCCAACTCTTCTCACATTACTATTAGATATGCATCACTGGCATGAGGTGCACTCTCCGTCATGTGTGTGTGTGTGTGTGTGTGTGTGTGAAAATGTTCCGCTTTTAGCTTCAGCAGATCTGGGGCGGTATTGATAAAGACTCCTTGCAGTACTTTTAGAAGTGCTTCTAGAAGCTGTTTTCCTTCTTGCAGTAGCTTTTAACTTTACTGCTTTAGTCTGTCCAAATTAACTTGGCCAATAATAATTATTTGCACCGAGAAGCCCCTCCCCCATTCTGGCTAAGCTCTGCCCCCCCTTCACCTGATTGTCTGTTCATGATGTCATGCATTGTATCAAAGACACGTACCAAATATATGCGATGGAGATAATCTAACTAGTTTCTTGATTAAAAAAAATTTGTAACTGAATGGCGGCACTCTACTTTAACCCTCTCGCGCACCGTAAGTTTCCAATAAGTTTCTGTTCCACTCATCATGCATTTCTCAGGCCCGACCGGCCTTTTTTTGCCGCCGTGATACTCTACATTCCCGGACGTATTTTACCCTCACAGATATATCATACACCAATAAATTTGGTATCAATGGCTTCATAAAGACTTGTACTAGAACATGCACATATAAAAATAGAGGAAAATTTATATATAAACAATACAAACTTGTTTCAATTCTCCGTATAGAGCATTGTAGACAGTAAATCCGAAGTACCAACTCTTCCCCACTCGCTAGCTCGAAATTTTGTAGGCCAACTTTTTTAGCCGAATATTTGTTTTGAAGCAGAATTTAGTGAGGATTTTTATGGTATCCTCAAAATCCTCATACGCCTATTAGTTCCTGAGTTACGCCGAGAAAATTGTATTTTTTTCCTCTCCCGACAGAGTAGGCTAACAACAAAAAATCACTCAAAGCTCCTCATCTATGCTCCTTAGAAAGATTGCCATATGTTACCATTAAGAAACTTAACCCAACAAATGACACTACCAAATTTGACGCACTTTCACTGAAAATTTAATTTTTAATCAATTTTTTTAACTTTGATGACGCGTTTCGAGTCATCGTGCGCCAGGACCTTTTACCCTTTGATGACGCGAAACGCGTCATCGTGCGCGAGAGGGTTAACAGTCAATGACATCACCTAAGAAACAAAGTACAATAATAATTATGCTAGTTTTCAAGAGATAATGGGCCGCCCTTCAAAACAATCAGTGTAGCATTGAAGGCGATTATAGTAGGCTACCTAATAAGTAATGCATACTTCACATAGGCATACTAAATATAATCACATAAAAAATATCTTCTACAGTGACTTCATACAGGTAGGAATCATTGTATTAAGGAATAAGTTTTGTATCCTTGGCTTGGAGGGACGGGTGTGTACGCTCGCAGAACAGTGGGTGACGGTGAGCGCGGCAGACGACGCACCCGTCCCTCCAAGCCACAGATACGAAACTTATTCCTTTATACAATGATTCCTACCTGTATGAAGTCACTGTAGAAGATATTTTTTATATGATTATATTTAGTATGCCTATGTGAATGAGCTATATAGGAAATAATGACAGAAAGTGTGCATTACTTAATAGGTAGCCTACTATAATCGCCTTCAATACTACATTGCTTGTTTTGAAGGGACACCTCCCCCCTGGAACAGCTGTTTGTTCGTATTTTTATTGGCACAACATGTCAGACACGATAATTAGTGCGCGGGGACCATCAGTCAGCTGTTATTATCGTTATTATATTGAATGGGACATCCGAAAAGTTAGCTTTTAAGTCGTTAAAAGTACCCCATGAGGACTTACATTTTCGGCGATTCCTAGCAGTAAAGTCGCTACTCCTAGCAGTAAACTCGGGGGCTGGAGAAGCGCTGTCTTGACGCGGTTAAAGGCTTCATCGTGGTCCGCAGTCCATGTAAACGTCTGTTTCAGGCTCATACGGGGACGAAGAGGCTGGGCTGTGGCTGCTATGTCCGGGGTGAACTTTGACAACTAGTTGGCCAGGCCCATGAAAGAACGGAGGTCAGTTAGGTTAGCGGGTGTCGGGAAGTCCCGGATGGCACTGACTCGGTCTTCGCCTGCAGAGATGTCCGTAGCGGAGGGGTCGTAGCCACAGAATCGGACCATAGGCTCAGCGGCTGCGAACTTGTCCTTGTTGAGGGTGATTCCGTGCTTGGGGCATCTGATCATCATCTGACGAATCCTTTGCATGTGTGTAGGGAGATCGTCATAGAAGAGAAGGATATCGTCAACCACTTTGACGCAATTCTCCATCCCCTGGAGTGCCATGTCACCGCGGAGGCAGTAGGCGTCACCGGTAGCCGCAAAGCCCATGGGTCCTCTGCAGTGCTTAAATTGGCCAAACGGGGTAATGAACGTCGTGAGGTGCCTGAACACAGGGCGTCCGCTGTTATGAAGTAACGAGCTGACGGGTTAACCCTGCGGACGGCGGCGAAAGGCGTTGGTGCTGGATGAGCTGGGCAGGAAACTTGATTGTTAAGCTTCGTGAGCTCCACCATGATGTGAACTCCCTTGTCCATCAAAAACAATGTAAATCAAACAAGAGGTAGGTTTCTGTCGAAAAATAAATGTTTGCTTCATTTAGTGGAGAGAGAGAGAGAGAGAGAATATCCATATCACCGAGATATCCACTCAGGCACTCAGTCTCAGCCTCACTCGTGTGAGGAAGAAACGAGGGACACCATGAGCGACTGGCTAGTATTGGTACCGGTGACTGGCTAGTATTGGTACCGGTACCGAGCAGTCTGGTGCCGGTACCATACCGTATAGCTGGTACCGTTAGTACCAGTACTGGTACCGGTACCTGTCGACCCCTATTGTTGAGTAGCATGGCAGCATGGGTACTGTATTGTTGTTCAAGTGGCGCGCGGGAAGAACTGAGCTCAGCTGTGTGCCCGCAGCGCCGTGTGAGTCCAGTTGTGTGACGTATGGTGGCCACTCCATAAAATATCGCACATAAGTGGAAAAAAAGTGTAAATTAAACATTTATTTGGATTTTGGACCCCACATTATTTCAAAAACGCATAAACCAAACTCGCGTAAATCAAGAGTTACCTGTAACATGCTTGACCTTGAGAATTGGCTTAGGGAACTCCAGTGAGATGATGGCCAGTTCTATGCAGTGGCCATAAGAGAGGACTGGGGTCTGGATGCTTTCGTGTACTTGAATCTGGGCGACACAAGACCTCTGCCCGAGCTGTAAAGTAGCTTGGAAGCATCCCAGGACAGGTGCCATATCTGAACCGTCCGCCATCAATGTGAGCACGGGAGGCAGGGGTTGTAGATTGCTCCTGGGAATCTGTAGCATGCCGAAGTGTCGCTGGCCGATAATGGTGACGTCCGTGCCAGTGTCTGGCAGCATCTGGAGGTGTGAGGTAGATCCTCTGTGCATCAGGTAAATACACACGGGCTTGGGAGTTATGGTGTTAGACGCTGGACCGTGAGTCACACAGCGGCAGGAGCTCGACTTCTGTGCGGGAGAGTGTGAACTGCTGGCCATGATCCATCTTCTTTGCTCGGCAGCACTTGTCGTAATGTCCAGTCTTCTTGCATACTCAGCACTGGACCTCCTTAGCAGGACACTTGGCATTTTTTGCCCAATGGCCCTTGCGGCCGCAGTTGTTGCAGGTGCCGTCGGTGGCAGGGCACCGACCAAGCATGTGCCGGTGGGAGTAACACTGGCAGGGTTGGGTCGACTCAACGGCTGGGGACTTCTCTCGCTGTCCTGAAGGCCCTTGCTGAAATGAGGAGGCGGCCTTGTCGCGTCGTTTTCCCTTCTTGTAGGCGGAGACGGCGCACAGCTGACTTGGCGACAACTGGATGGCTGATGCTGTGTTCCAGGCAGCTTCATATGAGCGGCAGCAGGTAACCACGTCCCGGAGAGGTGTCCGTGTCCATAGAGATGAGGCGTTGCACTAGCTCCTCCTCTCTGATGCCCATGAGCAAAACCATCTTCAGTTGGGTCTCTGCACAAGTCACTGGATCGCCTGAGCAAAGGTCGACCTCTTCAGCAAGGTTCTTCAGGCTGACATAGAAGTCAGAAAAAGACTCGCCGGCTGCCTGCTTGCAACACAGCAGGAGTTCACGGCGGCATAGAGCCTCGTTGCGTTGACTCTTGAAGTGGGACTGCAACACGTCGAGGACCTCTCCCACCGCTAACTGAGTGTTAGGTGCGATCCAGAGAGTGTGTTGTAGAGTCTTTTGGACTTCCAGGGAAACGGACATCCGTAGCTGGATCAGTTGCTTTTCGATCATGACTGAAAAATCTTGACATCGGCGACACCATTGCCTGAATGGCTGGTAGGTGGCGTCGGCTTGCAGGACGGGCGGACTCTGAGCCACAGGTTTGCCCGCGAGGGGCCCGGCGGTAGGTGTAGGAATCATAGTCATGATGACGTGGTGACGGCAGTAGTGGCAACCGTGGCGGCAGCTGGAGTAGTGACTGTCACTGTACCGGCAGTTGGGGCAGTGGGTAGAGTTGCGACTGTAGCAGCCGCTGTGACGGCAGCTGCGGTGACAGGTGTCGTAGTGACTGTAGCAACAGCTGTCACAGCAGGTGGGACGGCGACTGTAACAGCAGCTGTCACGTCAGGCAGGATAGTGACTGTACTAGCAGCTGTCATGGCAGGTGGGGTCGGCACGAGACCGGTGACAACAGGGTGATAGGTTAAGGCGAGAGAGCTGAGTGTTGATAAGGGGTCAGGTGAGTAGGTTGGGGACCAGGCTTCCTCTACATTGCCGTCATCTGATAGTTGTATTTCTGTTAGTTTTTGTCGGATTTCTACGAAGTTAGCTCTTTTGAAATTGGGCATCTTTATTTTCAGTCACTGATGATTGAGCTCTAATGTCGACGCGCACTAATTTATGATTTCAAGAACCGAGGTGTTCTCCTACCGTGACATTACTGACTAGGTTATCTTGGGTCGTTATAACAAGGTCGAGTATATTATTTTGTCGAGTTGGCTCAGAAACCATTTGGTTTAGATAATTTTCTTCTAGAAATTCGATCATTCTATGTGACTCGCCTTCTGTACCTGACAGTGTCGCCCAGTTGATATGGGGGAGGTTAAAGTCTCCTAATATCAGTGAGTCGTCGTTATTAAGTGACTGCCTTAAGACGCTGTGCATTTCAAGATCGTCATCGAATGATTGCCTGGGAGGTCTGTAGGTGACAGATATATTTAAATTGACTTTTGCAATGTTTACTCGCACGCACAAATGTTCAACGTTACTGTTTCCCGGTGTTTTGTCAGTGGTTCGCAAATAGCTTTTGACATAAAGGGCAATGCCACTGCCTCTACGGTTTTCATGATCTTTGTTGAAGAGTCTGTAGCCATCTATGTTGTATTTGGAACTTAAATCAATATTTGTGGTGTCGATAAATGTTTCGGTTATAGCAATTATGTCAAAATTTTCTGTTAGAGCAAGACATCTCAGTTCATCAAATTTGTTTCTTAGGCTATGCGCATTGAAACTAAGGATTTTTAAGTTATCTAGAGGCTTGGTAATAGAAGTGTTGGTACTTGCGGGATCATGGTTACGGGTTTGTTGCGATGCACGGCGTCTATTTACACGGGCGGGGTGGAGGGACGTGGCTGTGACTTGTTTTTTGCTCGGATGACACGTACAGCTTACTGCGTCGTTGAGGAGCCTTCTGAATCTGGCTGCCCCGATGGGAGATATGTGCAATCCGTCCCTGTGGAAGAGCTCACTTTGTCCATAGAAATTGTCCCAAGTGTTGAAGAACTCCACGTCAAGCTCCCTACAAAGAGTCTGTAAGCGGTTGTTTAGGCTGAAGGCCTTACTGAAAAAGTCGCTCTCTGCCCAAGTCCATGGTAGAACTCCTGAAATCAGAATGTTAGGGGATTTAGACTTATACTGCTGGATGAGCCTACGGTACTTCTCCAGGAGTTTCTCAGACCGGGTCGTGGTGACGTCGTTCATACCTGTGTGAATAACAATAAGAGAGAGATGTTCAACTTGCTTTTTTTTTAACATCTGGGGACACGGCTCAAGGGCTATAAAAATAGTAAAAAAAAAAAAAGTCCGCTACTCTCCGCTTCTATAAAAGATAAAAGTAAAGAGTAGCCAAAAGAGAGGTCAATTTCAGATGAAGAGGTGTCTTGATACACTCTTCTTGAAAGAGGTCAAGTCATAGGCAGAAGGAAATACAGACGAAGGAAGGCTGTTCCAGAGTTTACCAGTGAAGGGGATGAAAGAATGAAGATGCTTGTTAACTCTTGCATAAGGGGTTTGGACAGTATAGGGATGAGCATGAATAGAAAGTCGTGTGCAGCGGGGCCATGGGAGGGATGGTGGTATGCAGTTAGCAAGTTCAGAAGAGCAGTCAGCATGGAAATATCAATAGAAGATAGAAAGAGAGGCAGCATGGCGGCGAAATTTAAGAGGTAGAAGACTATCTGTAAGAGGAGGAGAGCTGATGAGACGAAGCGCCACAGACTCCGCTCTGTCTAGAAAAGCTGTGTGAGTGGAGCTCCCCCACACGTGAGATGCATACTCCATACGAGGGCGGACAAGGCCCCTATAAATGGAAAGCATCTGTGCGGGGGAGAAGAACTGGTGGAGACGGTACAGAGCGCCCAGCCTCGAGGAAGCTGATTTAGTAAGAGAAGATGTAAAGTTTTCAGTTGAGATTTTGAGTTAAGGATAGACCGAGGATGTTTAGTGTCGAAGAAGGTGATAGCTAAGTGTCGAGTGGATAGGTGGAGAAACTGTGTTTTTGAGGCGTTGAAGGACACCAGGTTCTTCCTGCCCCAATCAGAAATAATAGTAAGGTCTGAGGCTAACCGTTTTGTAGCCTCCATCCTGGAATCGTTTAGTTCCTGTTCAGTTGGTCTTCTATTAAAAGAAGTAGAGTAATGCAGAGTGGATTGAGTCATTGGCGTAAGAATGGATAGGACAGTTCGTTTCGGAAAGAAGATCATTAATGAACAACAGAAAGAGAGTGGGAGATAGGACAGAGCCCTGCAGGACACCACTGTTAATAGGTTTAGGGGAAGAACAGTGACCGTTTACCACAGCAGAAATAGAACGGTCAGAAAGGAAACTGGAGATAATGGTACAGAGAAAAGGATAGAAACCGTAGGAGGGTAGTTTGGAAAGCAAAAATTTGTGCCGAACCCTATCAAAGGCTTTTGATATGTCCAGCTCAATAGCAAAGGTTACCGAAAGGGCTAAGAGAGAATGACCAAGAGTCATTTAGGAAGGCAAGGAGATCACCAGTAGAATGCCCCTTTCGGAACCCACACTGGCGATCAGATAGAAGGTCAGAAGTGGAAAGGTGCTTTTGAATCTTCCAGTTAAGGATTGATTCAAAAGCTTTAGACAAGAAAGTAAAGCTATAGGACGGTAGTTTGAGGGATTGGAACGGTCACCCTTCTTAGGCACAGGCTGTATGCAGGCATACTTCCAGCAGAAAGGAAAGGTAGATGTTGACAGGCAGAGGCGATAGAGTTTGACCAGGCAGGGTGTCAGCTCGGAAGCACAGTTTTTAAGGACAATAGGAGACACTTCATCAGGTCCATAAGCCTTCTGAGAATTGAGGCCAGATAGGGCATAGAAAACATCATTCTTAAGAATCTTAATAACAGGCATAAAGGAGTCAGAAGGGGGATGAGTAGGAGGAATATGCCCAGAATCGTCCAGAGTGGAGTTTTTAGAGAAAATTTGAGTGAAGAGTTCAGCCTTAGAGATAGATGAGACGGCGGTGCTGCCGTCAGGACTAAGGAGAGGAGGGAAAGATGAAGAAGTGAAGTTGGAGATGTTTTTGGCTAGATGCCAGAAGTCCTGGGAAGAATTAGAAAAAGCAAGGTTTTGGCATTTTCTATTAATGAAGGAGTTTTTGGTAAGTTGGAGAATAGATTTGGCACGATTCCGGGCAGATGTGTAAAGATCATGGTTAGCAAGAGTGCGAAGGCTCTGGTAACTTTTGTGAGCTGCCTCTTTATCTTTGACAGAACGAGAACAAGCGTGATTAAACCGAGGCTCTTTAGCATGAGGAGTGGAGAAAGTACGTGGAATGTATACCTCCATTCCAGAGACAATCACCTCAGTGATGCGCTGGGCACACACAGAGGGGTTTCCCTCCTGGAAGCAGTAATCATTCCAAGGGAAATCGGAAAAGTACATCCTTAGGTCGTCCCACCGAGCTGAAGCAAAATGCCAGAAGCATCGCCTCTTCAGTGGGTCCAGAGGGTGTACAGGAGCGATAGGACAGGATACAGAAATAAGGGATCACAAGTGTACAAACTAGAACAAAACGAGGCAAATTATTTTTTTTTTCTGCCGTGTATTTCCCCAGTGCGCATGCGAGGTGGACAGCAGAGCGATTTATTTTTTCAAGGAGGTATTTCTCGCAACATCGGCTGCCATGTCACGTCTCTTGCTGCGTATTTTCGTGCCCTACACCGAATGTTGAATAAATTTAAACTAACCAAACATAACTAAACATAACCTACCTAGCTGCAGGGCTTAACCCACCTCGACCCCTTAAACTATGACAGTACCGACACTCACAAACACTTAGCTATTCTCCATTACATTTACATCCTGGATTGATGCACATGACTTTTTTGTGGTATAAATACATTCTTCATTTGAATGGAAACCACAAGGAGGAAAATATTTCATCAGGTGGGCTGAAAAAGACTACAGTAACTGAAGGATGGGGCACCAGATAGAGGGAGGAGGGCGAGGTAGTTGGCAGATGCTTTTGTAGTTACCGGGCGCGGTTGGTTCATAAACTATTCTCGGTCAGTCCCCATGGATTTTTTACCGTCTGACCTCGTCTGTTATATCCGAAATTCGTTATAAGTGGGTCCGTTATATCAAGTGTTTACTGTAATACTAAAGGTCAGCTGCGCATACTAGATACGCAAGTGGTCGGTTAGTCGGCCACTCGTTCGAGAAATTTCTGGAGTGGCTGCCTGGGTGGCAAGACTTTGTGGCCTTGGATGATAGAAGGAACTGTAGGAAAGTAAGATGTTTAATAGACACAGGAAGCCAAAGGTCTTACATATCTGAAACAGCTGCTAAAGATCTATGACAGGATGTCAGTGGATTACATGCCTTGGAATGTGAAGTAGGCACATACCTAGGCCAAGAGACAAAGGAATTTAAGCAAATATTCACAGGGATAAAACTCAATTTCTCCACCTATCAACTCGACACAATCTTCAAAACACCTATCCCCTATTCTTTAACAACTTTCAGCTATCACCATCTTCAACACTAAACATCCTCGGTCTATCCTTTACTCAAAATCTCAACTGGAAACTTCACATCTCCTCTCTCGCTAAATCAGCTTCCTCGAGGTTGGGCGTTCTGTAACGTCTCCACCAGTTCTTCTCCCCTGCGCAGTTGCTATCCATATACAGGGGCCTTGTCTGCCCTCGTATGGAGTATGCATCTCACGTGTGGGGGGGCTCCACTCACACAGCTCTTCTGGACAGAGTGGAGTCTAAGGCGCTTCGTCTCATCAGCTCTCCTCCTACTGATAATCTTCTACCTCTTAAATTCCATCGCGATGTTGCCCCTCTTTCTATCTTCTATCGATATTTCCACGCTGACTGCTCTTCTGAACTTGCTAACTGCATGCCTCCCCCCTCCCGCGGCCCAGCTGCACGCAACTTTCTACTCATGCTCATCCCTATACTGTCCAAACCCCTTATGCAAGAGTTAACCAGCATCTTCACTCTTTCATCCCTCACGCTGGTAAACTCTGGAACAATCTTCCTTCTTCTGTATTTCCTCCTGCCTACGACTTGAACTCTTTCAAGAGAAGGGTATTAGGACACCTCTCCTCCCGAAATTGACCTTTCTTTCGGCCACCTCTTTGGATTCTTTTTTAGGAGCAGCGAGTAGCGGGCTTTTTTTATTATTGTTTCCTTTTTTTGTGCCCTTGAGCTGCCTCCTTTGTTGTAAAAAAAAAAAAAAGATTAGTTTTTGTCCCTTTGTAGTAGATATAGAACTTTAAATATAACCTCTGAAGTCCCAGGAATGAATGAAGTCATTAATAACTTCAAACTTAAGAACATAGGCCTTTTAGATGAGACCATCTATGAGAAACAAAATCATGAAACAATAACAGTGGATATGCTGTTGGGAATTGATATCTTTCATTACATGTCCTCAGTAACCTGGAAGGAAGTACTCGGTGGTTCCTTTCTAGTCTTAAACAACAAAGCTGCCCCTATAAGAACAGTATTTAACCTTTTGAATAACAACCAGAGTAAATCTTTAATAAAGTCCTTGAAAAAAAGCAATGAAGAGACTCTAAGCCCTCAAACCAAAACAATGATCAACCTAGTAATGGATCCTCTTGAATCATACTTTAACGCATTAGAACATATTTTGAAGGATAGCGAGGTTGATAATGGACTAGAACATCTCTTTATTTTAGAATCCATGGGCATAAAGAAGGATGACTGAGAACTGGTGTCCTTTGATAAAGACCAAATTGATAAATTTAAAGAAGGTATAAGTTTCAAGGATGGATACTATAATGTAGAATTGCCCTTGTATCCTGATAAAATAAATTCAGTCCCTTCAAATCAATTTGTTGCTCTAAAGGTATTAGGCCGGAAAGTGGATCACATAAGAAGAAAAGGGCTCATCAACAAATACGAAGAGGTGTTTGATAAACAATAGAGGATGGCATAACAGAAGAAATTAAAGTAAAGCCTTTGATTATGATAAGTATATCTGGATTCCTCATAGGCCAGTCATTGAGATGGAAGAACAGGTAACAACTAAAATAAGACCCGTCTTTAATTGTTCTTTGAAAACCAATAAAGGATTACCCTCGCTTAACGAGGCAGCTTATCCTGGAATAGACAATGGGTTCTATCTTGAAAATGCTTTTTTTACCAAATGGCTTCTGATGGTAGACTAGTAGAGCATACTTGTGAGGAGGAAAAAGTTATTGGATACAGATAGTACAATGTAAAAAAGGATACAATGAGTCTTGCCCCTTGTAAGATAGACTCCAAGGCAGATACTAAAAGAAAAATTCTGTCTCAGACCTCTAAAGTATTTGATCCATTAAATATAGTACTTCCTGTCACAATAAGGGGTAGAATCCTAATGAGAAAAATATGGAAGTTAAATGTTGGCTGGGATGAAAAAGTACCCAAAGAAATAACTTACGAAATGAAAAGTTTAAGCAGAGATTTAGAAATGTTTTCAGAACTCACATTCCCCAGACAAGCACTCAATGAGCTAAATTCTTATGGACTGCATATCTTTTGTGGTAGCTCAGTAGAGTCCTATGGCTCTGTAGCCTATGCTCTGAGAAAAGATAATAAGACTAAAGTAGCTCCTCTAAATAAGAGAAATGAGCACAGTATACCTACTCTAGTTGATGGGTGTAGTAATAACCTTTAAATGTGTACCAGTAATCTTAGAAGCCTACAACAATATTCAATTTCAATTTATAAACATCTCTGTTGATGCCCAGGTTGTCCTAAATGGACATGTTTCCAGTCAACATATTTATTTCAAATTCTGCCTGTATGGATAAAATAGGCCCTAAATTCAGCTATGGTACTATTTTTTCTTCATGTAAAATAGTAAATGTTGTATAAAATATGGGTTAAAGTTGAAGAAAAATCACGTGACCTGGAAACAGGTGCTGATTGGTCATGACGTCACTAGGTACGTTGGGAGGCCGCCAACTTTGTGTTTTTCCAAGGTTTCATGTTGTGGTGTATGTTTCTAGAAGCTAGCAATGCCTGGAGACGTGACCCGCAGTCGTTGGTGCTTCGTGCCAATGTGCAAGAGTATATATATATATATATATATATATATATATATATATATATATATACATATATATACATATATATATATATATATATATATATATATATATATATATATATATATATATATATATATATATATATATATATATATATATATATCTATATATATATATATATATATATATATATATATATATATATATATATATATATATATATATATATATATATATATATATATATATATATATATATATATATATATATATATATATATATATATATACAAAAGTACTCCATGTAAGATATTTCTGCCTGTGCTAGTGAATCTTGCAGTAATATTCTTTAATTTCCCATCGGACTAACTTTTCATCGTGAACGCAACTATTCTTTCTACTGTCATGTCCTCTAATTATAAAATATTGGTCTGCATTCGTTTTCTTCTTATTCATCTTCAGGCATTGATTCTAACTCTCTGAAGTTCCAGAGCCATTGTTTTCTCTAGGTTAGACTAGGTAAGTTTCCATAATACTAAATAATACTAATATAAATTCAACCTTGATTATTTTCTATATTTCCCTCCCGGACTAACTTTTAATCATAAACTCAACTATTTTCTGCAGAGCAGAGGCGAATCGGTTGATTTCATTCCCATTTTAATAATATAACATATTTCCAATACTCTTAAGGCGTTCTGTAAGCACCTGTAACATACCTGTTGGGTGCAGTTTGGAGCTGGAGTGGCCATAGCTGATAAAAAAAACAATGGACACAACACTGGTACTGTCATCTGCTGTACTCCACTTCAGCCTGATGACGTCACGAGCTAATGGTGGCGATTTAAAGGGTGTAATATGTGCACTACGTTATCATTAGTACGTGGCACAATGCATTTCAAGGCTCTTCCCAGAACCAGAAACATGTCCATTGGCTAATAACGATCAGGGAACCAAAAGTAAAGTCCAAATTTGTCAGAAACAGAGTATTGGAGGTAGAAAGCCTGAAGAGTGAAATAACAAAACAATTCAAAATCCCTGTGGTATATCACTATGTAAACAGCGGAAAATCCTGCTGATATGACCACCAAGGGTTTAACTTACAGCAAATACCTTAGCAAACTAAAATTCTGGCTTAAAGGTCCAGATTGGCTAACAAATCAGTTTGAGAAGTGACCTCAATACCCTTTGCTAAGCATTTCTCCTGATCATAAACATCAGATAAGTACCGTATGGCCTTTACTTCCCAAAATAATAAAGTAGATACAGGCATACTTAACCCTCTCGTGCACCGTAAGTTTCCAGTAAGTTTCTGTTCCACTCGCCATGCATTTCTCAGGCCCGACCGGCCTTTTTTTTGCCGCTGCGATACTCCCAGACGTATTTTACCCTAACAGATATATCGTACCCCAATAAATATGGTATCAATGGCTTCATAAAGACTTGTACTAGAACATGCGCAAATAAAAATAGAGGAAAATAAACAATACAAACTCGTTTCAAGTCTCCGTATAGAGTATTGTAGACTATAAATCTTAAGTACCAACTCTTCCCCACTCGCTAGCTCGAAGTTTTGTGGGCAAACTTTTATAGCTGAATATATAATTCGAAGCGGAATTTAGAGAGGATTCTGATGGTATCCTCAAAATCCTCATACGCCTATTAGTTCCTGAGTTACACCAAGAAAACTGAATTTTTTTCCTCTCCCGTCAGGGTAGGGTAACAACAAAAAATCGCTCCACGCTCCTCATCTACGCTCCTTAGAAAGGTTGCCGTATGTTACCATTAAGAAACTTATCCTAATAAATGACGTTTCCAAATTTGACGAACTTTCACTGAAAACTTAATTTTTTAATCAATTTAAACTTTTGTGACGCATTTTGCGTCATCGTGCGCCAGGACCTTTTTACCCTTGATGCATCGTGCGTGAGAGGGTTAATATAAATAAATATTCTGATTATGATCAATTATTAAGAAGTACTGGATAGTTGTTTAAGTTCCTAAGTAAATTAAAGGGTTATGATCCTAAAAGGAAAGCCAATGAATACTGAATCAAAATAGCTCAAGCAGAATACTTTGCTACAGAAATTGCCTTTTTGAAAGAGATTGTCACCAATAATGTTAAAGTTCCTCCTTTAGTAATGAATCTAAACTTATTCCTAGATGAAAAGGGAATACTGACATCTAGAGGCAGGAGAGCAAAATGTTTGTATTTCAGTTTCGATGTGCATAACCCTATAATGCTCCCTAGAAAGCACAGGTTCACATCATTACTAATAAACTACTGCCACTTGAAAGTACAACATTTAGACATAGGCCCTACTCTAAATTACCTAAGGGAACAAGGATATTGGATCCCTAAAGGTAGGGCAGCAGTCAAGTCAGAGTTGAGCAACTGCACCACATGTACCAAGTATACATAATGCATTAGCATTCAAGTATCCTAAATTTACTAACATGCCCAAGCACCACATGAACCTGGTCAAGCCCTTTCTGCACGTAGGTGTAGACTACACAGGTCACTTCTGGGTTAAAGAAGAAAAGTGATAAAACAGTAAAAATGTTCATACTGGTATTTACTTGTCTCAATATAAGAGCAGTCCACTTTGAGCTTCTCCCTGATATGTCCTCTAAAAACTTTATTTTGGCTTTCCAAAGATTTTGCAATAGGTACTCCATAACACAGTACTTATATAGTGATAATGCCAAGTCATTTTCAAAAGGTGGTACAGTAGAGCCCCATTTAGCGTGGGAATTAGGTGGATGAATGTGGTCGCGCTAACTGAATTTGCGCTAATTGAATAAAGTAACCAATATGAGAAAAATTATTTGGTTCACATGTGGGTCTGACTTTTGGGTTTGATAATTACTCAAAATAATCACTCACGTTAAAAAAAAACCTGCGATTGGCTGAGCTCTGAAAACACGCTTGTGATTCGCTGGGAGTCCAATGATGTCATCACCGGTGCTCACTCGGTCAGCAGCCTCTCTGCCTTAAGGCGGTGTCACACTGGCCATTTTCTTCTAACCGTTGTGGCTACTGGCAACGCCCGTGCGCCCATCCAGGAGCGAGTTGTCGGTTGACCGTAACCTGTTTTCACACTGAGCCCTTTTCTTCCCACCGCGTTGGCGGCAGCTTGGACAACCGGCAAATCCAAATTTTCCGGATGTGCATCAGGCACGGCCAAGGTCAGTTGCCTGTATCCACATCCACAACGTAAACAAAGCCCATGGCGTCGTCTGCTAAAGTAAGGGCTCTCGCGGCTTGTGCCGCGCATCATGGCGGCTTGGTGCAATTTTCAAAATTCAGTCATGGTGGCTGCTCGCACTAACTGAGGCTTTCGCACTAATTAATTTTTTTCTTGGTAGATGGTGGCTCGCACTAATTGCGGTTCGCGCTAATTGATCTCGCGCTGAGTGGGGCTCTACTGTACTTTGCTTGAAAACTCTTTATGGTCCGAGGAGTTTCAATCCGAGCTGGGGAAATGTAATATTAAACATATTAAAATTCCTTTATACTCAGCTTGGGTTGGCTCGGACTGGGAAAGACTGATCAGAGTATTGAAAGGCAGCCTTTACAAGGCAGTAGGAAGATCCAAGTTGACATATTTTGAGCTTTTAACGACACTTTCTAATATTCAACTTGCAATAAATTCAAGGCCTTTGACGTATAGATCTAGCTCTGATAGTTTAGAGTTCATAACACCTAATTCCTTCTTAAGATTGCATGGCAATTCCTCGCTGATACGAAGAGAAGATGCTAGTGATGTCTGGACTGATGATCAAGGCCAACCATCACTAGGAAAGACCTTAGAAGTACAGAAAGAAATAATAGAAAATTTTAAGAAGCTGTGGTATGAGAGCTACTTGCTAAGCCTTAGAGAACATGGTAGAAATTTATATCAAAGTGGCTGGGAAAATAGAATTAAAGTAGGAGACATAGTGTTAATAAAGGCCCTTAACAAACCTAGACCCTTTTGGATGATGGGCAAGGCTTTAGAATTAATTGCTGGTTATGATGACAAAATAAGGACTGTCAAACTTAAGCAAAGTAATGGGTTTATTCAATACCATTCTATTTGCAATCTCTACCCATTAGAACTGTCAGTGACTCAACCTATAAGGGGCACAGAAAACAGGGGTGCAGAGGCCAGCAATAATAGTAAACAGGAATCTAGTCAATCTGTAAGGCCTAAAAGGAAGGCTACAGAAAGATTACAGCGGATGCTTGGGAACAATCTTTGTGATTTATAAAGTTGCTCTCCTCATGAATACTTGAATTATACTACTCCAACTACAAAGGGTAGGGGCTGGTCTGTTGGAGGAGGAAGGCAGTGTCCTCAACTACCCCGAGCTGCTTCTGTCCTTTATGTCCTTTTTCACCTCCTAAATAAGTCTTCTTTACTTTAAAATGCTACACTCTGTATATACTATATTCAGAATGAGGATATCGAGGATAAGTCTACATACCACATTTTTGACAAAATAAAGTCAGTTAGGACTTATCTTATAAATGCTACACTCATGACCCATTACTGTCAGAGTGAGGATCTAAATAAAATGCTACACCCTCCTTTAAAATAAAAGGTGAGGATGCTTCACTTTCCTTTAAAATTAAAGATGTGGACTAATTTAAAAGCACCTCCATAAAATGATTTGGGGGATGGTGCCATACACTACAATAAAAGTGAGCCTTGTATCATCAGCAAAAATTTAAGTAGTCCTAATTTACATCTCAGATTTAAACAACTCTTTAAGTAATTCTTATTCCTCAAATTGTTCATTGCAATTTTAGAAATGTCAATCTTTTTTTGTGGGGAGTGTGTTAGAAATTAAGGGTTATTCGGGAATTAGGGTAACCTAGTAGCGAAACGGAGCAGTCGAATCAGCAGTTGCGATTCAAATGTTCTAGAATCCGAAAGAGACAAGTTCGCGTCCAAGTCGCCCCGCGAGCAGTCAGCTGAAAGCCAGATCCAGATCCAAAACAATACTAACTTGGAAAATATAACTTATATTTGATTTATTTTCAGGTGAAATGAATGCCATAGTTTCTCTATGCCACTTCTGTGAGCTCCATGGTCCCAGTGTTGTTTTCTGCACTCAAACCTTTAGAGACTTGCTGGGCTTCAACATTATAGCTGACATAGAAACTTCAGAATTGGAAAATCTAAGAAGTATTCAAGATGAAGAAAAGGCAAAGGTATTTGAAATTATAGTTGAATACTGATCTCTTTATTTAATTGATGTATGTGTATATGATTTTCTTTGGTGCTTCTAAAACAGAGGTACATGCTGCTGTAAATTTTATGATATTGTCATGTAACCTGTATGGTTATCATTCATTATTCTTAGGAGTATGACCTTTCCAAATTGGTTGGTAACATTACTTTAATTTTTAGTCAAAACTGGTTATTTCATATGCATTTAGTCATTCATTTACACACTGATTTTCCTGTGGAGAACTAATTCACTTCATTGATGGCTACATCAAATACAAGCACTAGTCAATCTTTCAATGATTTACCCTCCATATGTAGAATATATATCCTTAATCATCATCATCATCATTTTGTTTAACGTCCGTTTTCACTCTTCCTGAGCGGTTGGACGTTTTATGGTTCTCCTCCATTCTACTCTGTCTTCTGCCCAATGCTCATCCAATCCCATCAATGCTAAGTCTTCTGTATACACCTTCTCCACATTTTCCTAGGCCTACCAACTGGTCTCCTTCCTTCTACCTTCAATCTCTCCAAAACTCCCAGCACTGTATCCTCCCCTGCTCTCTTTACATGTCCAAACCATAGGAGTCCTTCCCTTCTGAGCACTGTTTCCAGGTCCTCTACTCCACATCTGTTGGCTACATCTGCACTGGACACCCTGTCTTGCCACCTGATCCCTGCCATATACCTCAGCATTCTGCAATCACTTGCTCTCAATACCTCCATCAATTTTCTAGTTAGAGCCCATGTTTCTGCTCCATACACCATCACTGATCTAATACAGGAGTGGCACACCCCTGCTCTACTCTTTACAGGGATGCTACAATTCATGAGTAAACTAGCCACCTCCCTCCACTGTCCTCTCCACTCCCGCCTCACATAACCCCAAATAACAGAGATGTTCTACCTCATCCAGCTATCCTCCATTCACCTCTAATTCATCCCTCTCAGTTTCTTGTCTTTGCTGTCTCCTTACACAAGCTGGGCATGTGAAATTCTGCACTCCTCTTACATTTCTGAGGCCTGAGCATCTATGGTGGCACCACTGCCTGCAACATGTGCACAAGACTGAATTTACACCTACTCCCTTCTCAGAGCATCCACATGGAGATTTTCCTGATTTAATCTTTCCTCTTGCTTCTTTTCCAGTCACCATGTACTTTTTTGTTTCCATATTAACCCTCTCGCGCACCGTGATTCCAATGGCGTGTAAAAATTTTTAGGGCCAAAGTGCACCGTGATGCCATTGGTGTCAATTTGAACAAAAATATTACTTTTAAATAGTTAGACAGTTGTCCCTCAAATAGTACGGGGGTTAGGGACCCACGACCCCCGAACTATTCGAAAATCCATATAAAATTAGTGCCCCCCCTAGAAACACTCCTGGGCACTCCTACAGAATCCGAGTCCCACCGGGCTCAGCTGTTACCCGCGGACCCAAGTTGCCAGTTATGCATTTTCTGCCGCAGTCACAGTGTAGTGTTTCCACGATAGGGGTGTCGAAGGGGGCGAAGCCCCCCCCGTTAGAGGTCAGGATATTTAAAATTCAGTTGGAATAGTTTAAATATGCGTCCCTTAACTATATAATATGGAGGCGTAACATCGTATTTTGGAGGCGCGGAGTCAATCTCCACAATTACTGTTTCGTATATTATTTCAAGTATGAATTAGAGAGCAATAGAAACTGTGGTAGAGAGTAAGAGAGAGAGTGAGTGTATGACATGGCTCGCTCGCTGACAATGTGGAAGGGAGCGCTGCCAGGATGGCTCTGTTGCCCAGCATGGAAACGCTACAGCAGAAAATGCATACCTGGCAACTTTGGCTGGCGAGTAGAAGCTGAGTCAGGCGGGACCCGGATTCACGTGGTAAGCTCTCCCTACCGCAACTTACTCATACCGAAACGTAACTTCTTCTAAATCTGAATTCTTCTGCAAGGTGAATACCTTTCTCGAATGCTTTGGGGTGCATTCATTAGGTGTTTTGGCTTGTCTTTTGGGTCCCATGTTCATGTTATGTAGTAATGGAGAAGCGTAGCTGAGGTTGTGGCCACACACGGACTTAGGGAATGCGCATAGGTTTCAATCTGGCAGAACAGTGACTGAGGGGATATGCATGGGTGGCAGCCTGGTAGAACAGTGTTACCACTCACACCATGGCTACTTGGTGCAACGAACGGGAAATTTAAAAATCCTAAAAAAAAATATTATACGACAATCTGTATAAAACCGAAACCATACTATTGGAAACCGTACTATTTGAGGAATGATTGTATTCACTACAATCGTGTCATTTTTGTTTGAGAGCAAGTTTCCTCACCCTCTCCGAAATTAACTAATTGGCAACACTCTCCGAGTGCACAGATTTGAGCCTGGTTGAGAAAACAAAGACAGTTTCCAGTCACTCTCTCATCATTCAATCCGATTGAATCGATTCTTCTCGGCACTTGGTACTGGTACCTTGTGCCGAGAAGCCTCATGACCACTCGGCACTGAGCATTGCCGCTAGTGCCGGTACCATTTGGATCTTAGTGACGCTCGGCGGCGCGCGGCCTCGCCAGTCACCATGCGGTATGGGCCCTGTGGAGACACTTTAAAAGCCTTGAATGTTGTGCTGGCTGCTGAGTCACTGCCTCGCTGACCGTCTCCCCAAGTTCCCACCATTTTGTCCTGCTTTTTGTTTCCATCATAGCTCCCGTTTCCATTATTTTATTTATTTATTGGATTTATTGGATAATTCTCCATGTGTGATTCTTTTCCTTTTTAGGTTGCTAATATATATTGTTATTGTTATTAGACTATGATCGAGTACATCCATAGTAACTATAAATGCTATTTTTTTATCCAAAAAATAAATATTCACCTCATTCAGAGAGAGAGAGAGAGAGAGAGAGAGAGAGAGAGAGTGAGAGTGAGAGAGAATATCCATATCACCAAGATATCCACTCACAGAGTGGTTATCTCTCTCTCTCTCTCTCTCTTTTTTTTTTTATTTAAACAGGGCTTACAGAAGATTGTGCTAAAGTTGAAGGTTTTAAGCTTCATCTCTCTCTCTCTTTCTCTCTCTCTCTCTCTCTCGCTCTCTCTCTCTCTCTCTGTACCCTATCATCATTTATCATTCATCATATAAGCCATCCAGCAATTCTTTATAGCCAAAACTCTCACCAAAAACCAAAGGGATTCAAACTTTGTTTTTTGATCTCTCTCTATCTCTATGATCTCTCTCTCTCTCTCTCTCTCTCTCTCTCTCTAAAGCAAGACAAATATCTTCATATGGATATTTTCTTCCTTCCCCCTTTTCTCTCTCTCTCTCTCTCTCTCTCTCTCTCTCTCTCTCTCTCTCTCTCTCTCTCTCTCTCTCTCTCTCTCTCTCTCTCTCTCTCTCTCTCTCTCTGCCGTGTTCATCTGTTCAGTGTGTTCTTACGTAACAGAAAACTGTCATTCTAAAGATGCCGTAAATCTGGTGCTGTACACACGCCCCATATCCATCACCAACCTGTTACCACTATAAGTTTCCCACTGCTAACCACTTAACCCTTCCACCTCTAACCCTCACCACACAGTTCAGGTGGTTAGTGGCTAAGTCTAATGGTGGTGGTTACTGGTTAGTGGTAGTGGCCGGGTGTCGGATATGTGGCGTGTGGGGTGTCCAATGGTAGGTAAATTGGGTCAGCAAACTGATTAGTGAGGGTTAGAGGTGGAGGTTAGTGGTTACTGGTTAGTGCTGGGTTTAGTGGTAGTGGCAGGGTGTTGGGTAAACAGAAAACTGTTATGCTCTAGAGATAAGGTAAATCTACTCCTGCCAGGGTAATGCATGAGGCACATTAGCCGTGGAATTTCCACGGGTACCGCTAGTATTGTTTAATAAACACTAAAAAAAAACATTGTTACTCTTCTTTACTATTGTGTCAATGTCATTAGTAAAGATTGTAAAAATTACTTCTGGCCCTAGTACTCACATGTAACACTCAAACAGTAAAGCCTCGGTGACTTCCTGCTTCTTAAGATGGTAGTCATTATGATTAGGGTAAGGTGGGGTAAGATGCCCCCCTGGGGTGAAAGGCACCCCCTTGGTTTTGTCTGTCTTTCTTTCTTTTCTCAACCAGTCACATGATCAAATAGGTAATGCCAACTCTCTGTGCTCACAGGAACTACTGGAGTAAACAATGGACAGTTGCTCTGGCCACAAGGGGACATTTCTTCTTTTTGACTAATTTCTTGTAAGTTTTCAGTGATTTAAATGATACCTAATTAACGACAAAGAACTGTAGAGTTAGCCTGATGGCTATGGATACTTGCTCTAAGATGTCTAGACCATATTGCATGTGATTATACTCTGCCTTCTTACTTGCAGGAAAGATGGTGACATTTTTTATATATATGAGTTGCCAGGGTAAGAGGCCCCCTGTGCCTTTGGGGTAAGTTGCCCACAGGGAGGCCTTTTACCCCACATGTGGGCCTTTTACCCCATTATCAGCAACAAAAAAAAAAAAATCCATCTCCAGCTTTATCTGATAAGGATGAATGGCCTTGTTTGGTGTGTGGGGAACCATTTGCTAATTGCAGACCTTCAGAAAAACGGATCCATTGTCGGGGTTGTAGAAATTGGTCACATGCAGAATGCACAACTGGAGTAGGCCTAGATCTGTATGTAAGTCAAAACTGCAAGTCTGATTAGGCATTACAGTATTGCTATAAATATAAAAAAATAGCAATACTGTAATGCCTAATCAGACTCGCAGTTTTGACATACATACAGATCTAGGCCTACTCCAGTTGTGCATTCTGCATGTTTAAGTTTTTGAAAGGCATCCATAAGTGAACACTTTTGATTTTGAGACTATAAGGAAGTTGGTGTTTTTAACTGTTTCAGATATCAATATTCAACAGAAAGGACATATTTTATCAAATTAATTGAATATTTAGTTCCATATATTTTTCATGAAAGTAGATGTTCCTTTTGTTACAAAAATTCAGAAGAAAGGGAAGCTAGTCTAATATTACTTGTCTAAAAGAAGGGGATACCTTTTAGAAAATTAATTAATTGTTTAGTTTTATATTCTATTCATTAGGAGACACAAATTTGACTGTGTTCCTATATTTCACATCAAGAGAGATTTGTAGGGTATAGTTTTCAAAAAGGGAATACATTTTATATTTTTATAATGTGAAAAAAATATTTCCTTATGTTTCTATGAGTTTTATTATTGTAAGCCAGAGTGGGGTAAAAGGCCTACCCAGTGGGCTTCTAATACCCCACATGCAGGGTAAGAAGCCCCCTTTATTATTTTCTTTAAATTGTCATTATAATAAAGTCAAAATCATAATGAGTGGATATAATATATTCTAAAGATAGGCCTTAGCATAAGCTTTCAACAGAATTTTTTTTCAAAATTCTATTGCAAAAAATGTGGCTACAACAGCCTATCTCCCTTCAGGGGGGCAACTTACCCCACCTTAGCCTATTAGTAGAATCACTATAAAATTTCCGAGTTCTTGATGATAATCGTCAACAATATGGATATTATACCATCGTATTTTCCTTTGATGACAGATTTTAATTCACACCTCTTTTGTCCCTTACCACCACTCCATGCTAAAAATAGTGTACAGTTCCTGCCTATGCATCATAGCGTCTACAGAGCGATTATGTTCCCTCAGCCATCCTGTTTCGGTGGTCTTCCTTTAGTTTCTGCTCGTTGTGTGCATGCTGAGTGTAGTCTTGACACCTCCACTGATATACGTGATGTTCTAGATGAACCAATGTCTTGTTCACAGGAGTGTTCAGAGAGTGGGAAGCAGAAGTTAGATTTTGGGGGGAATCATGGAATTCCAGCCAAACGATCAGTCCAAAACATAATCTAATTTCACAGTTGAGTTATACGGATGACTTTCTACAACTTTAATTCAATGAAATTCATTCCAGAATGAGAAAAACTTCAAAAATCTACCAAAATTATTTTTTGAGTTTCACCACAAATTTGGCTTTCTGTAGGCAGTAAATTTCCAGGTAAAAGATTATAAACTATATTTTTCACACTCCATCATGATAAAATGAACAACTTTTTTTCAATAAATTTTCCTGTACGTCCCACCAGTAAAAAGTTGGAATTTTGGAGGAATCATGGAATTCCAGCCAAACGGTCAGTCCAACTAAAATTCTTATTTCACAGTAGAGTTATAAGGATGCTTTCCTGCAACTTTTATTCAATGAGCTTCATTTCAAAATAATTTTTTTTTTTTTAAATTTACAAAAATTATTTCTCAAATTTCACTGCAACTTTGGCTCTCTGTAGGCAGTAAATTTCCAGGTCAAAGATTATATAAACTATATTTTACAGACTCCATTGTGATAAAATGAGCAACTTTTCTTCAATATTTTATTCAGTATTTCGCACCAGTAAAAAGTTGGAATTCATTTTTGAATCTTGGAATTCCAGCCAAATGCGACAACCTTGAAAGAAACGGATTCCACAGCAGGGTGTGTCAGAAAGTTTTCTGTAAAACGGCTTTTATGACGTTTTCTCAGTTTCTATGTTCATTTTCCACTGACTTTTGCATTCATGGGGGTCTCCCGAGAAAAACTTTTGCAGTCAAAGGGGGTTAATGCTGAAAGTCTGCTGTAAGCGGCGGAAATTTAAAAATACATATAATAATACTGACGAACCTAATAAATGTAGGTATATAGTTTTTTTTTTTTTTTTTTTTTTTTACAACAAAGGAGGCAGCTCAAGGGCACAAAAAAAGAAAACAATAATAAAAAAGCCCGCTTCTCACTGCTCCCAAAAAAGAATTAAAAGAGGTGGCCGAAAGAAAGATCAATTTCGGGAGGAGAGGAGTCCTGATACCCTCCTCTTGAAAGAGTTCAAGTCGTTGGCAGGAGGAAATACAAATGAAGGAAGATTGTTCCGGATTTTACCAGCGTGAGGGATGAAAGAGTGAAGATGCTGGTTAACTCTTGCATAAGGGGTTTGGACAGTGTAGGGATGAACATGAGTAGAAAGTCGTGTGCAGCGGGGCCGCAGGAGGGGGGGAGGCATGCAGTTAGCAAGTTCAGAAGAGCAGTCAGTGTGGAAATATTGATAGAAGATAGAAAGAGAGGCAACATCGCAGCAGAATTTAAGAGGTAGAAGGCTGTCAGTAGGAGGAGGAGAGCTGATGAGACGAAGAGCCTTAGACTCCACTCTGTCCAGGAGAGCTGTGTGAGTGGAGCCCCCCCACACGTGAGATGCATACTCCATACGAGGGCGGACAAGGCCCCTGTATATGGATAGCAACTGCGCGGGGGAGAAGAACTGGCGGAGACGATACAGAACGCCCAACCTCGAGGAAGCTGATTTAGCAAAAGAGGAGATATGAAGTTTCCAGTTGAGATTTTGAGTTAAGGATAGACCGAGGATGTTTAGTGTTGAAGAAGATGACAGCTGAGTGTTGTCGAAGAATAGAGGATAGGTGTTTGGAAGATTGTGTCGAGCTGATAGGTGGAGGAATTGAGTTTTTGAGGCATTGAAGGACACAAGGTTCCTTCTTCCCCAATCAGAAATGATAGCAAGGTCTGAGGTTAAGCGTTCTGCAGCCTCCAGTCTGGAGTCGTGTACTTCCTGTTGTGATGGTCTTCTATTGAAAGAAGTTGAATAATGCAGAGTGGAGTCGTCAGCGTATGAGTGGACAGGACAGTTTGTTAAGGAAAGAAGATCATTGATGAATAACAGGAAGAGAGTGGGTGATAGGACAGAGCCCTGTGGAATGCCACCGTTGATAGGTTTAGGGGAAGAACAGTGACCGTCTACCACCGCAGAGATAGAATGACCAGAAAGGAAACTAGAGATAAAGGAACAGAGAGAGGGATAGAATCCGAAAGAGGGCAGTTTAGAAAGCAAAGACTGGTGCCAGACTCTATCGAAGGCTTTCGATGTGTCTAGCGCAACAGAGAAAGTTTCACCGAAACGGCTAAGAGAGGATGACCAAGAGTCAGTTAAGAGAGCAAGAAGATCGCCAGTTGAATGCCCCTTGCGGAATCCATACTGGCGATCAGATAGAAGGTTAGAAGTGGAAAGGTGCTTTTGAATCTTCCGGTTAAGGATTGATTCAAAAGCTTTAGATAGACCATGGAGGTAGGATTAGGAGGAGACGGCGCGAGCTGGGTGAGGTGTCCCAGGAAAGTGAAGCCAGTTTGCACGCGCTGGCCAGCACCCAAGACTAGCAGGATGGCCGCGTCAACCCTTAGTATCAGTAGCTTTATTAAATTTTTTTTATCAATTGTTTTGCTATCTGTTAAGGTACTACAACTTTTTTCTTGCTTTTAGACTAAGACATTTTTATTATTATTTCAAGTACTTTTCAAATTAATATTTATTTGTATTAAAACAAGTGCTCATGTGCAAAAATGAGTATTTTCAGTGCGATGAGCTACATACTAGAAATACAAATATCCGTACATGCATTAACGACCATTTTTCAAGTAATCTAAACCCTGATTTTATATCTTTTGTGGATAATAAATATTCATAGCACAACTAATAATACCTGATTTATTAGTTAATTGTACAGAACATAATTATAAGTACTCTATTATAAAATCATCCATCCTAAATTTAAAGAGAAATTGGAAGTAGGTTTGGTTTGTATTTATTGGCCACTGAAATGAATAAGTTTGGTGAACAACTGATGGCTCCTTACCTTAACATTACTTGCTAATTTATTAGTTATCTGTGTAGCATCATACTTAAACTGTACCTGCAAATCTGTCTCAGCAACTGCCTTAACTAACAGACGCAGGTGGTTTTCCTGAGGGTCTGTGTCATACATGTGATTAGTTATGGTGGGGAATATGTTTTTTTTGGTTGCAATAAGCCAGCACTGAAATAACTAACTTACTAATGGCCCCCTGCCCTAAATTGTTGCTTGACACTCTTTCTCTGAACAGTTTTTCTGAAGTGGTACAAATATCAATAACACCATCAGAAGGATATATCAAGTTTCCTCTATCCTTTACTAGTGAGTGAAGGATCAACTTTCACTTGTTGCATATAACTAAGATTTTATAATAAGTGTTAAGGAATGCCTATATTGATGATAGAAGTTTTTTTTTTTTATCTATATTCACCATTGCTAAGAAAACTACTTTTAAGAAGATTTCATTCCATAATACCTAATAAGAAACTATAACACCACACTCAGTAGGCTGAAGTCTGTAGTTTAATAATGAAATCTTACTCCATTTATCAGTTACTGCGTAGTTTATCTTCACCTCAGTTTAGTTTTAGATTACACCTAATATTACTTACTTGTGAAATGTAAGTGTAGGGTGTTTTTCCTTATCAAACCTCGCGCTGCAGCCATATGCAGCACAGGATACTGGCATCGTGAGCAGCCCGCGAGGCACATCCACACACAGTCCATTGACTTTGACGAATGACTGAATGCAGTGATTCATGTCTATAGTGAGGTCTAGGTAGGGCGCAGTCAGATCAAAGCTAAGCCTAGGTGAGGCTGGGAGCGGCCAACACCTGCTTCTTGCCAGTCCCAAGATGGCAGACTCTACTTCACTTTTTCCCACTGCGCGCCACCTCCTCCTAATCCTACCTCCATGAGATAGACAGGAAAGTAAAACTATAGGGCGGTAGTTTGAGGGATTGGAACGGTCACCCTTCTTAGGCACAGGCTGTACAAAGGCATACTTCCAACAGGAAGGAATGATAGATGTTGATAGGCAGAGACGAAAGAGTTTGACCAGGCAGGGTGTCAGCATAGAAGCACAGTTTTTAAGGACAATAGGAGGCACTCCATCAGGTCCATAAGCCTTCTGATAGTTGAGGCCAGAGAGGGCATAGAAAACATCATTTGGAAGAATCTTAATAACAGGCATAAAGGAGTCAGAGGGGGGATGAGTAGGAGGAATATGCCCAGAATCGTCCAGGGTGGAGTTCTTACAGAAAGTTTGAGCGAAGAGTTCAGCCTTAGAGACAGATGAGATGGCAGTGCTGCCGTCAGGGTTAAGGAGAGGAGGGAAAGAGGAAGAAGTAAAATTGGAGGAGATATTTTTGGCTAGATGCCAGAAGTCACGGGAAGAATTAGAAGAAGCAAGATGTTGACATTTTCTATTAATAAAAGAAGTTTTGGTAAGTCGGAGAATAGATTTGGCATGATTCGGGGCTGAAATGTAAAGGTCAAAGTTAGTGGGAGTTCGAAGGCTCTGGAACCTTTTGTGAGCTGCCTCTCTATCTTTAATAGCACGAGAACAAGCGTGATTAAACCAAGGCTTTTTAACATGAGGAGTAGAGAAAGTACGTGGAATGTATGCCTCCATTCCAGAGACAATCACCTCTGTGATGCGCTGAGCACACACAGAGGGATCTCTCTCCTGGTAGCAGTAATCATTCCAATGGAAATCGGAAAAGTACATCCTCAGGTCGTCCCACCGAGCTGAAGCAAAATGCCAGAAGCATCGCCTCTTCGGCGGGTCCAGAGGGTGTACAGGAGTGATAGGACAGGATAGAGAAATAAGGTTATGATCGGAGGAGCCCAACGGAGAGAACAGTTTGACAGAGTAAGCAGAAGGATTAGAGGTAAGGAAGAGGTCTAGAATGTTGGGCCTGTCTCCAAGACAGTCGGGAATACGAGTAGGGTGCTGAACCAACTGCTCTAGGTCGTTGAGGAGAGCAACGTTGTAGGCTTGTTTACCAGGCTGGTCAGTGAAGGAGGATGAAAGCCAAGGCTGGTGGTGAACATTGAAATCTCCTAGGATGGAGATTTCAGCAAAGGGAGAGTGAGTCAAGATGTGCTCCACTTTAGAGTTCAAATAGTCAAAGAATTTTACATAGTTAGTAGAGTTAGGTGAGAGATAAACAGCACAGATGTATTTAGTAATAGAATGACAATGAAGTCTTAGCCGGTCTGTATGTTGTCTGCACATTGTCTATAGCCGCACAGCACACTTGGCGACGGACTGCGAGGTGCTGAGGCTACCAGGTTGGCAGTGGGGCCCTGTGGCGGGTCCATATTGTTATGGGTATTGATAAAATTTATACAAGTCCATCTCGCACTGGCAGAAGAACCTTTTTTTTTTTTTTTTTTTTTTTTTGAATGTGTTATGAAATAATCTGCCAACTGTTTCTGTTGTGATCATTAAAAAGTCAATGGCTGTTGTACACCTGCTGCTGCAGCTGCCAAATAGCTTGCAGAGAGAGGTTCAACTTGCTTACTGTTTTTCTATATCTCTCACCACTCACAAAGATCAATTTTGGACAAACTAGAACAAAATCAGGCAAATTATTGTTTTTCCTGCTGTTTATTCCCCCATGTGTGGTTGACAGCAGAACAACTTATTTCTGTGAGGAGGTATTTCTCGCAACACCGGCCTGTGTAGTGGACTACCCCTGCCTCCGCCCTGTCCCGTCATGCACTGTGTATTTCCGCCACCCCACACTGCGTGCCGATTAAATTTAAAGTAACCAAACCCAATTGGGCGGGTAAAAACATCTGCCTGCCACCACTGTGGGTTTTGGGAAACTTTTGTGATGGGATTGGGCCGGAACACGGTCCATGACCTGGCGACTCTGGTGCTGCTATGCGTTAGTTTGTTGTCAGCAGTCATCACAGTAACACCTTCGTTCATTATTCATTGTGATTACTGTGTGTTGTGTGCTCTGTGGTGTAAAAATATTGTTGAAAATGTCAAAGGGGTCTGCATATTCTGAAATCCAAAAAAATACAAAATCCACAACACTTTTGGTTCCAGGGATTTCGGATAAGGGATTCTCAATGTGTAATTGGTTTGTTATGTTAGCCCAATATACTGTAGAATGTGGCCCTATAATGGCCCAATCCATGGTTATATCTGATTAAGGCTTGATTAAAACCTGTAGTACAGCTCCTTGCTATTTTGAACTTTTTTCACCTCAATCCCGATCCCTTATTGAATTTTCTTTTATTGCATAAATCAATTGGAAATCATCTAAAACCAAGGGGAAAAGTTATAATGAGACTCTTATTCTCTTATTTTTTGCCCGACCGCCAACCTCCCTTATCTTGCGTGCCACTTTGACGCTGTTTTATACTTGGTCTAGTGATATCTGTAAGCAATATGATTGTCTCTTTGACTACGTACATGTACAACTGTTTAAAATTTATAGTAATAACTAAATATATACTATTTCTGTGTGTAAATTTATACCATACATTCACTTTTGTTGTTGCATCTCTGTCGATCTTACTGTCACTCATTATTGTCTTGGTAATTGTACTATGTAAGATACACACTGACTCATCATCAGTGGACACCATACCCTCTTTCGTTGTGTGGTGTGACGACGGTAATTCCACCAAGCCACTGGTATCACCATGTGTGGCTGCCATCGTCACCATGGGTATGATGGGGGTTTCAACCTCAGCCAGTTCATCCTGAGTTGGCTCATACTCATCCCCAGATGACTTAGACTCACTGAACTCACAATTAGAGTCCAGAAGCATATTCAGATCCTCTAGGGCGGAAAGAGTGGAGTGGCGGTAGTCAGACATGACAAACATTCCTGACTACTGACAAGGATTTCGTCACCGCGGCGCCTGGGTAGAGTGGATGAGTTGATATTTCTCATTTTTGCCCCAAATTATTAATTTTTACCTTCTAATTGTGCAGCTATACATGCACCCATCGGGTAGAGCTTTACAGCTATAGACTCACCAATCCCTCCTCTTGAATACGCAAAAGACCCAAAGTTCATAGAGTGAATGGTTTGGTAGAAGCGAAGTGAGGAGTATACGTGTATGTAACTTTTGCCTCATTGCTGCCTGGTGTGCTGAGTTCACTATGGCTGTGGCTGGGTGTGTTGGGAGTCAGGCGACAACCCCCCCCCATCTCTCTCTCTCTCTCTCTCTCTCTCTCAGAGACAGAGAGAGCTACCACATGTCCAATTTGGAAACCCTCGGCTACCATACAAGTCGCGTAAGTAAAGGGAGAAGTTGGTGTTGGATATAGATGGCAGCAGGCCCTCAGTGTACAAATGCGGTGTGGGCTATAGCTGACAGTGGGTCTGTTCTGGTTAAGGTTCTCCTTAACAGGACTGGTAGAGGGCTGGAAGTGGACCTGTTCATCCTGGGGTGCAAACAGATAACTATAATAAATCGGGTCAATTCTGATGGCGTTTTTTTTAATATTGGGCCTTTACCATAAAAAGCAGAGTGCTGCTATTGGTCATACATTGGTCCATAAAACTAGTGTTTGCATTGTCGTACCTTGGCCCAAGGGTCACAAAACATGGTGGGCTGTGGTCTTCAAGATTTGCATTGACTTAACCAATTCATATATTTTGAGATCAGTGAGGATTTTCAGATATATAATATACTTTAAAAAATATTGCTTCAAGCTAAGAAAAACTCTTAAGAAAGGTAAATCTCTGATATAAATCCTTACTGTGTGGGGCAGCTTCATTTTTTTCTTTTGGCAGCAATGAAAGCAGCTTAGGGCAACAAAAATAGAAAACAAAAAGGACAGCTAAGCACTGTTTCAGCAAAAGAAGCCAGAAGAACAGGTCAATTTCGGTTGGAGAGGTATCTTAACCTCTTGAAAGAGTTCTTGTCACAGGCAGGAGGAACTACGTACAGACAAAGGAAGGCTGGTGAGCAAAGTAATTTTTTTTTTACAGTAAACTCAAGGGAAAAAAAGAAAACAATAATAAAAAAAAGCCCACAAATCACTGCTCCCATAAAAAGCTAAGAGGAGTGGTCAAAAGAGAGAATCTTGGGAGGAGAGGTGTCCTGATATGCTCCTCTTTAAAGAGTTCAAGTCGTAGGCAGGAGGAAATACAGATGAAGGAAGATTGTTCCAGAATTTACCAGTGTGAGGCATGAAAGAGTGAAGATGCTGGTTAACTCTTGCATGAGGGATTTGGACAGTATAGAGATGAGCTTGAGTAGAAAGTCATGTGCAGCGGAGTCGTGGGAGGGGGGGGAGACATGCAGTTAGCAAGTTCAGAAGAGCAGTCAGCGCGAAAATACAGGTGACTGTCGATTTACACGAGTTTGGTTTACGCGTTTTTTAAATAACGCGGGGTCCAAAATCCAAATAAATGTTTAATTTACACGTTTTTTCACTTATACGCGATATATTATGGAGTGGCCACCAGATGTCTCACGCAACTGGACTCACATGGCGCCGCGGCCACACAGTTGAGCTTAGTTCTTCCCGCGCGCCACTTGAACAACAGTACAGTACCCACGCTGCCACGCTACTCAACAGTAGGGGTGGCCAGGTACCGGTACCAGTACCGGTACTAACGGTACCAGCTATACGGTACAGTACCGGTACCAGACTGCTTGGTACCGGTACCAATATTAGCCAATTGCTCATGGTGTCCCTCATTTCTTCCTTACACGAGTGAGGCTGAGACTGGGTGCCTGAGTGGATATCTCGGTGATATGGATATTCTCTCTCTCTCTCTCTCTCTCTCTCTCTCTCTCTCTCTCTCTCTCTCTCTCTCTCTCTCTCTCTCTCTCTCTCTCTCTCTCTCTCTCTCTCTCTCTCTCTCTCTCTCTCTCCACTGAATGAAGTGAATATTTATTTTTTGATAGAAACCTACCTCTTGTTTGATTTACATTGTTTTTGATTTACGCGACCTCTTCAAGGACACAATACTCGTGTAAATCGAGAGTTACCTGTATCAATAGAAGATAGAAAGAGATGCAACATGGCGGCAGAATTGATGAATATTATTATTATTTTATTTATTTATTTATTTTTTTTTTCCACCTTGTCAGCTGTCCTTAACCCCTTAATGACGACGATGCTGCTGGCGTCATATGGTTCTCACTGACGTAAGCAACGAGCATGACGCCAACGCCGGAGAGCGAAAAGCTCTCTGGAAATTGAACGGCGCACGTAACTATGTATCTGTCGATGCTAAGTGACTAACTGGCACCACTTTTGTCCCTTAGACGACTCTGTGCTAAAAATAGTCTTCAGTTCCTGCCTACGCATCATGGCGTGTGCAGAGCGATTATGTTCTCTCAGCCGATCTGTTTCGGCGGTCTTCCTTTAGTTTCTGCTCGTTGTGTGCATGCTGAGCATAGTCTTGACACCTCCACTTATATACTTGATGTTCTAGATGAACCAATATCTATGAGTGGGAAGCGGAAGTTGGAATTTTTTGGGAATCATGGAATTCCAGCCTAACGGTCTGTCCAAATCATAATCTGATTTCACAGTTGAGTTATACGGATCATTTTCTACAACTTTTATTCAATGAGATTCATTCCAGAATGGAAAAAACTACAAAAAATATTTTTTGAGTTTCACTGCAACTTTGGCTCTCTGTAGGCAGTAAACTTCCAGGTCAAAGATTATAAACTATATTTTTCAGACTCAATCATGAAAATATGAGCAACTTTTCTTCAAAAAATTTTCCTATACGTCGCACCAGTAGAAAGTTGGAATTTTGGGAGAATCATGGAATTCCAGCCAAACAGTCAGTTCAAATCATAATCTGATTTCACAGTTGAGTTATACGGATGATTTTATACAACTTTTATTCAATGAGATTCATTCCAGAATGGAAAAAATACAAAAATTTACCAAAATTATTTTTTGAGTTTCACTGCAACTTTGGCTCTCCATAGGCAGTAAATTTTCAGGTCAAAGATTATAAACTATATTTTCCAGACTCCATCGTGATAAAATGAGCAACTTTTCTTCAATAAATTTTCCTGTATGTAACAACAGTAAAAAAATTGGAATTTCTTGGGAATCATGTAATTCCAGCCAAATGGTCAGTCCAAATCATAATCTGATTTCACAGTTGAGTTGTACGGATGATTTTCTACAACTTTTATTCAATGAGATTCATTCCAGAATGGAAAAAACTACAAACTTACCAGAATTATTTTTTCGAGTTTCACTACAACTTTGGCTCTCTGTAGGCAGTAAATATCTTGATCAAAGATTATTAACTATATTTTTCAGATTCCATTGTGATTAAATGAGCAACTTTTCTTCGATATTTTTTTTGTATTTTGCACCAGTAAAAAGTTGGAATTTTTTAGGAATTATGGAATTCCAGCCAAATGCGACAACATAGAAAGAAACGGATTTCACAGCAGGGTGCGCCAGAAAATTTTCTATAAAACATCTCTTATGACTTTTTCTCAATTTCAAAGTGTTTTTTTCGATGACTTGCATTTTTGGGGATCTCCTGAGAAAAACTTTTGCAGTTTAATGGGGTTAATAGTCTCTGGTAAGGATAGTACCTCAGTGAAACCGAAGATATGAAGTGGCTAAGGTAAACCAATATAAGTTTTAAAGTTTAAATGATGTTGAAAATGGTAATAAAATGCATAAATGCAAAGTTTGGCCTAGAATCTGCGTGAAGGCCTCAGATTTTTTTCCTATTATTGTATCTTAATTTCTGTTTTATTGTTATTTTCTTCCTCCACTTTTTTTCATTAACTATTACACAAGTGCAAAAAGGACAGGTGATATTAGAATATTGCATATGCTGTGCAACAAATGTAAGATATGTTAAACCTCCTAAACACTTACACCAAAGTCATTTATATTTCAGGATGAAACTGCTAACATGTGGAAGTATGGGAAAATTCACATAGACTTCGAAACCCAAGCACAAAATGAGACTCCTACCTGTGTGGCTTGTCGCTCATTTCTACACACAAAGGTGAGCTCACATGTTATTTAACTTTTTTTTTGTGTGTGTGTGTGTGTGTGGAGCTGAGGGACTATGTGTTATTCACTGCAAAGTTGACCTCATTTTTCTCCTTTTTCTTCCAATAAATTATTTATCGTATACTTTCTCACGTGACCCAAGGATACACAAGGACATGTACAAAAGAATATACGTACGTACTACAAAAAAAAATACAAAAGGCCAGATGTCTTACACATGGCAGCTCTTGAAAAGGGGTTATTCACCAAATTTCCTTCCCATCCATGTATATTATATGGACACTGCCCACTTCAACTATGTCTTTGTTTAGTCCATTCCATGTATCCACACTCCTGTATAGAAAACTGTACTTCCTTATGTCTTTCAAACAAGTCCCCTTTCTCAATTTCTTGTTGTGTCCTCTTAGTGGCCGCCTCCCTTCTGTCTCAATTAAATCATTTCTATCCAACACGTCCATTCCACTTGTATTCCTGTACAACGCTTTCAGGTCTCCTCTTTCTCTTCTTTCTTCCAGTGTTGGTAAGCCTTGTTCCTCTAATCTAGTCTCGTATGACAGGCTTGATAGTTCTGGTACCATCTTAGTCGCAATCCTGATTGATGATTGATTGATAGTTTATTGTTGCAGGTAAACAACAAGGGAGAAGGGAGGAACATGCCATCCCAACCCCCAGGCAGGACAGAGTGTGATTATACAACTATTAATACATGTGTAGGTAGCACCATGAAACTAAAGATACAATGGTAGGAAGGAAAGCACAACAAGGGAGGGGGCGGTACCTCCCCCTGGACAATAAGACAATAAAATGTGGGGACGGAGAACATTGCCCAAGCACTAGATGGGAATGAATACAGAGATAGAGTAAATACTAGTCCTTAAAGTAAAATACTGCAGAGATCACAGCCTTGTATAGCACGGCAGTAGTTCAGGCTGCCACACACGGCATCACCACCTTGGTGCAAACTGAGGGTGTTCTTTGAGGATAGCAGGGAGGACATCATGGTTCAGGAGCCAACAAATTGTCTGGGGCAGGTCAAGGCAGTCCCGTGGCTTAAACTTAGCAATGAGAAATCCTTTGAATCCTTTCAAGTTTTCTTTTGTCCTTTTTCTTGCGAGGTGACCAGACAACTGCCGCATACTCTAACCCTGGTCTGATCATCATCATCATCATCATTTCGTTATCAGTGTTGTTGTTATTTTCTTCATCATGTCCCAATCCAAGTAGTGAAATGCCACTCTAATATTTTGCAGCAGATGATATGTTTCTCTGAATATCTTATTGATGTGCATCTCAGGTGTCAGTGTATTTTGTATTATGATTCCTAAAGCTGCCCACACACGCAGAGGACTGGCATCACGATTCTGTGTGGACAATCATTTGTGGACTAGCCTTAAGGCTTGGCATCATAGACGAAACCAAACACACGCTGATGATTGTCGTTAAGGATTGGCATGAGGACAGACATCAAGGCGCCAGTCGCCTGCGTGTGTGGAGGTGTTAACGGTGGGTTATGTTACACACACACGCACACACACACACACCAGAAAAGGAGGAAGGGTGGAAAGTGTCATATACGAACATTAACCCGTAAACTGCGCCAGACATCTCAAGATGCTATGAGTTAGACTGCGCCAGGCATCTTAAGATGACACATGTTCCAAGGTGAATATTTATATTTCCCGCAATGCCAAAGTATATTCCAATGAACCTCGTGTGACAACATGATCCCTCTTTCGCACCATGTAGTCACCATTGTCATATTAGTTGCTCTTTAGCAGCCATGGAGAGTAGAATTATGTCATCTACTGATGCCAACCAGTCTCATATTGCTCCTGCGGTCGTGACCGAGGGGGAGGCATGGGAGAGGGTAAAAAGAAAGTATTGGTAAAGAGAAAGATTGTAGTAGACAAATTTGAAAGAGATAGTGATTCAGATTGCATACAACCATCAGATTCAGCTGGTCTGAGGAAGAGTGGCAAGCGTGAGCATGCTTCTGGCACTCAAGGTCACAGACACGCTGCCACTCCAACAGTGTGGAAAGTTACTAGCTAGTCTAGTCACTCACTGACACCATCATCACTGTCCGATGATTCAGAGTGGCAGAAAGATGAGGAAAATGACAGTGGGGGTACAAGAGAAGACTCAGCTAATGAACTGAGTGAGGGAGGGGTGTCAGCTGGTGTGGGAGAGGAGGGGGAGGCAGAGGGAGAACAGGAGCCTCAGAGACGCGAGACAACGCGTCTCGTCTGGTTTGATGGATCAGATTTTGTGCCAGACATTCATAACTTTGACAAGAATATTGCTGGTGTGACTAATGACTGGCCTCTTGATAATGCTGTGCAAGAGGTTGATTATCGAAATTGACAAAGTGATGTTTCCTGTGATATATTTTGTTTGTTGTAACTGAAATGAATAATTAGTGACAAGAGAATGTTCAGACGTGATTGTGCCATGTGTCATCTTCCCTCTGCCACCGTCCTATCTACCCTGTCACTACCAGTGCTCCCAAGGTCGCCTCTTATCCGCAACCTTTATCCCGCCATCATTGCCACATTAAGTGAATTATTATTTTATTTTTTTGCACTATTTGGTGCTCAACATGTTTCTCTTGGGTGTTGTAATACTAAAAATTGTTTTCCACCAGGTTATTGTTTTGCCATTTATTGCACACCCAGGAGCTATTCCCAAATCTTAATTGCACAGTTTATGGGTTAATGGAATAGTTTCATCGTGGATAGAGTTTAATGACTATTTGAGAGACAAAGAACCTGATATTGTGGGGCTGACGGAAACTATGTTGTGTGACCCAATTGAGGTGGTGGAAATTGGAGAAGGTGCATACAACATATGGAGGAGAGACAGAAAGATAAAACAGGGAGGAGGTGTGATGTTGATGATAAAGAAAGGCATTAGGGTCAGGGTTGGAAAAAACCCGGGTTTTTTTAAAAAAACACAACCCACTGGGTTTTTTTGTTTTTTTTTGGGTTATTTTGGGTTTTATTGGGTTATTTTGGGTTTTATTGTTTTTTTTTATTATTCATATTTATATGTAAATCAGTTTAAATAAGCATTTAAAAAAGTAATCTAAAGTGAAATAAAAGGTTTGAAGTGTTATCTGAAGGCCAGACACTTGGTTGATACAAGTTGAACTTGTACTGTACTGGTACCGGTAACGGGTAAGTGGTAACTGGACAGGAACTGAACAGGTCAGGCTTGGCTACTGCTGACTCAGTAGCCTACTCCTCACTCCTCAGAGGCTCAGTGTTGTTTCCATTATACAGACAGAAGAGGAATCAGAGGACCACAGCAGTTAGCAAAAATGCCTGCTGATAGTGGGAGAAAAAAGGCAGCTGAGTGGAATGAAGTTGACATTTTAGAAAATGAAAAACAGGAATCAGCCTGTAAATACTGCAGCCAAATAATTAGTGCAAATGAGACCAGGAACTTAATCTCAAGATTAAAAGAAAACCCCTGTTTGATGTTATTTATAATTTCTTTTTTATGTTAAATGTATTTTTTAAAAAACCCAAAAAACCCCACTTGGACCGGGTTTTTTTGAGTGGGTTTTTTTGGTTTTTTTTGGGTGGGTTTTTTTGGGTGGGTTTTTTCAATGCCAACCCTGATTAGGGTGGAGGAGGTGATTGAGGGTGAAGGCTTGGCAGATGTATTGAAAGTGAAAATTGTGGGTGCTGAAGGAAGAAGGAGGCATTGTGTAGTAGGGTATGTGCCCCCAAGAACAGGCGCATGGGAGTTGCGAGAATATGAACAAATGATACAAGACACGGTGAGTAGCCTGGATGGAATGTTGAGAGAGTGTGAGAGAATAATTATAATGGGTGATTTCAATTGCAAGGAGGTAGAATGGGAGGATTGGCAGACGCAGGGAGCAGAAGAGTCATGGGGAGGAAGACTCCTGCAACTGGCAATGGAACATGTGTTGACTCAGTGGATTAAGGAACATACCAGATTTGGGAAAGAAGGCGAGGCATCAAGACTAGATCTGGTATTTAGCAAGAAGCCGGAAATAATAGAAAATCTTTAAGTAGATTGTCCAATAGCAAAGAATGACCATGCGGTTGTGGAATTTAAAGTAACAGAAAAGAGAACGATTGACCGAAAAGAGGATCACAAAATTGGGAGAAGTAACTACAATACCCTCTCGAGTTTTGCGCTATCCAAGTTTCTCGATCCTCGAGTTTTGCGGTTAGTCCTAAATTCTTACCATCACGTCTTTCGTGCATTATCACCCGCGCTGCTTTAACATGTACGGGTCACGCCTACTTACCATCGGCGTCACACTGCTTGCCTCCACCACCTCTTCCCACATGCTGTTCCATGTGTTAACACTATGTGGAAAACAATACTTTTTCAAGTCGCTCAAACAGGTTCCTTTGTCAAGTTTCTTTCCATGTCCTCTCAGCCCCCGCGTTCTCACAGTTGAGAAGAGATCATCTCTATCCACCTCATCAAACTTATTTACCAACTTATACAGTGTGATCAGATCTCCTCTCTCCCTTTGTTCCAGTGTCGTCAAGTCCATCTCCTTCAATCTGTCTTCATACATCATATTTGAGAGTTCTGGGACCATTTTAGTTGCAATTCTCTGTATTTTTTCCAACTTTCTGATATCCTTCTTTTTGTGAGGCGACCATACAACTGCATCATATTCAAGTTTTGGTCTTATCAGTGTTTTTATTATTTTCTTCATCATTTCTTTGTCCATAAAATGAAATGATACCCTTATATTTTGCATCATCCTGTAGGTTTCTCCAAACAGCTTGTTTATGTGCTTTTCTGGGGATAGTGTGTCTTGCATTGTTACTCCCAAATCTTTTTCTTCATGTACTATTTTTAAGTTTTCTTCTCCCATCCTATATGTTTTCCTTGGTCTTTTTTTACTTTTCCCCATTTCCATAACATGGCATATGTTTGCATTAAATTCCATCTCCCATAACTGGCTCCATCTATACACTCTATCCAGGTCTGTTTGCAGCTCTTTACAGTCTTCCTCCATCCTCACTTTTCTTATTAACTTTGCATCGTCTGCAGTATTTTCCATGACTGACTTATTTATGAGCTTTATCCCTCTCCCAGCCTGGGTACATCAGCAACGATGAGCCTGCTAGAGTCAGCTACATCAGCTCTCAATATCCATTGCAGCCAGAGTTGTACATCCTTGTTCGGCAGGCTTGTATAAGGTCCCTCAGCTGTGAGGTAAATATGGTATATATTGTTTATTGTTACTCTGAAAGTTGAATGCTCATTTAGTATTGTCAGATTTGGCTCTGTCAAGATTACTGAAAAAAATAAAGCAGCACTGGATCTTCATTATATAAGTCATTCCTAATGAGGATGAATCAAGTAATGTAGACTCTACATGCAGGTGTGTCCAGGAAAGGAGGGTCCCATATATTTTGGTGATGAAGCACGAGGACATGTTCTGTCCTACACCTTCTTCTTGAGAGATGTACAAGCCAGGGGCTTTAAGAGATGGTATGTAAAAAGACATTAGTCCTGTTATGTTGTGAAAGTTAATGACACCAACAGAGTAAATTTCTATTTCTATTATTTGTCATCCAAACCCCCTTTTTTCATGCTTTACAGTGGGGTATGCTACCCTGCAGTTAGGAACACCAACTGAGTAAATTTCTATTTCCATTATTTGTCATCCACACCATCTTTTTTTCATGATTTACAATAGGGTATGCTAAAAGGAATGGATGCTACTGTGAATTATGCTATGATGAATAATTTTCATTGATATAACTTAAGATGTTATAAAGAATGCAGAGGAATGTCATTCTCAAGTCCTTAACACATCAGCATTGTGTTCTGAAAGGTTTTTGAGGTTCAGCAATTCAATTACACACATTTGTTCCCCCATATTTGCGGGTTAACTATTTGCAGATTCGCACATTCATGGATTTTTTTCCCAACTGCATAAAGGCATCCACAAAGGAATTTTTGCAGTGCCACTCCAAACATTCATGGTCCACCCATGGACATTTCAGCTGTTCATAAGGAAAGGACAGTGTATACATGCATAAAACAGTTTGAAATATCATAAACAGCACCATTCATCAGCCATATGTACCATAATCTGTACTGTTTTTACATAAACTTCCTACAAATATGTAGTCATTAAAATCTCACTTTACTGTTAGGTACCCACCACAAAGTCAATGCCATTTTATTATTCAGCTTCAAGGGCTTAAGCATAGCTTGCCTGAAAAGCTCTGCTTATTATAAAGGCTGGCTTTCAAAGTTGTTAACTTTCATCACTGTATTTCCTTGACTATTATTAAATGGTTCATACCATGTATTTAGAGTACTTACTAATGAATGCTGTTTTCTAAAAAAATCAGGTAATAATACGAAACAGGTAATAAAAACTATATCATAACGAGAAGCAGCTGTTTGTTTACATAGCACTCCCACGCCTCCACTCCCACCCCCACCCCGCTGCCATCCTCAGTCCTCACATGCTGGCAGGAGGGGGAAAGGGAGGGTGGGCTGGGCCAGCACACTTATGCTTCCCCCTCAGTTGCCCTTGGAACTCTAGCTGTAAGTACTTCTTACGCTGCAGTCAGTAGTCACTACTCAACCAATTTATAGGCCTTCAGTCTGCTATGCAAGCATACTGCAAGATCTAGCAGATGCCACTTGGCTAGAACATGAGCTGAGCAAGGGTGGAGGGAGTCTACCTAGTTATCTCTACTGTTTACAAGTCTTAGCAGTGTTTGGCTCACCCAATATCCCCCACAACTCCCTGCAGGTGAGGATGTGGGGGGGTGAGGTAAACCGGAAAGTTGATCAGCTAATCTCACCAAAATGGTGTCCCACAATAACAGCTCATTCACAATTTTCTCACAGCAGTCCTTATAGGGGACCATTTACCGGAAACAACAATCATAGTTGAATGAAACATTCACAAAAGGTAAGAAGATGCAGCAGTGGTGAAATTGGCACTTCAAATACCTTTTTTTTTTTTTTTTTTTTTTTTTTTTTTTTGCCTGTAGCATTGGTAGGCTTTATTGAGGGGCATTATGAATGGCTCCAGCCTGTTATTGGCACAGGCTAATTTTATTTATAGTGGCTGCCATGATGTATGACTCTTGCTTGGCCCATGCTGCCCCCTGGTGCTCCTCTTGACAGTAGTCACTGAAGTTAAGGTTGATTAAGATCTGGACTGCATGTGGGTAATCTTCCACCACTCGGCGATGACTTGAAAAATCAACGTGTTTCATTGGGGACTCGAACGTAGTCCATGCTAGGTCCTCGGACTCACCACACCCACATGCTAACCACTCAGCCACCGCCTCCTCATTCGTTGCCCTCCTGTCACCAACATAACCTGCCGCATAATGATCTGGTGGGCGTGTGGCTACCACTGCCATTCTGGGATAACTTGGTAGCTCAGTTTCGTAGCATTGCACAACGCTTCATGGCTAAAAGGTCAACTGAACACAGGCTGGAGTGAGGTGAGTGCATGAGGACAGGCAGGGTACAGAGGGAGGATAGGAGGTGTGGGAACAGTGTTTTATCTGCGGCAGGACACTTGAGTAATATTCTATTTTATTTTTAATTAAAACTCGACTTATGACCAGCCTGTCAGTCCTGAACCCCATCGTAGTCCAAGGACTACCTGTATATACTCGTATATGTATACACAGGTAATTCTCTAGATGTGGTAAAGATATAATATCCGAATTTGGAGATTTCAGCAAAGTGAGAGTGAGTCAAGATGTGCTCCTCTTTGGGATTCAGTGTCAAATAGTCAAATAATTTTACAGATATGGTGGTAGAACCAAGTCTTATTCACATCATGGAAATTTGATAAGAATTTAGATCATGGGTGGAGGATAAGTGACATCACTGCATACATAGAGTGGACTTTGGACTGGGGCTGGAAAAAAACTTAACCCAACCCACTGTTTATTAGGGGTCTTTTTTGAGGGGAGTGGCCTTTTTGAGTTATTGGGGTTTTATTGTTATTTTATGTTTATTTTGATTTTCATCATATTTAAATGTAAATCAATTTAATTAAGCAGTTACAACATTCACTCAATCCTCAATTTTCTGGATTAAATGGGGAATGCATGTGTCCAAGAACCACAAAAGTTCGGGAAGAAATAACTTCTCTCTGGGGGCCATGGCCCCAGGACTCAGTACCTGCCCAGGACTTTTACCACACTTTGTTCAGCACATTCAAGCAGCACATTTAATAAAGATTAACTATAGCAAGTTATTTAAAGAGTTACTTTACATGTCAAGAAAGGATGTACCATCGGCGGCAGTCATAAATTATCTGCAATTTTCTTTTTAGGCTCCAGGTGCTTAACCCTAGAATACCAACATTAAAATACATATGTGGCTACCAACCTTGTACCGGATTCAGAACAAATTTAGGAAATTGAAAAAAAATAATAAACAAACAATTATACATTTAATATTCTATTTTTCCTAAAAACTATGATCTTTATGCCACACAATGTACTTAAAGGAAAACAGAAAATAAACAAAATTATTGATTTAAAAAAAAAATTATAAGAACTGTATGATTTTTTACAATAAACTTTTATAAACTAAGCTATACTTCTGGCAGTCTTTGCCATACCGTCCCCCGGCCAGCCCTGTGTGGATGTCCCCTTTGTTGGTCCAGCGGCCCCAGGCCATATGACTCACGGATGTGTGTGGGGCAAGCGGTCAAAGTACGGGTTGGTTTAGAAAGTAAGAAAACAAAAAATGTTTTCATTAATCTGGTAGCAGCGACGGCATCAGAGTAGGCACTCCTACTAATAAGGTGGAGCCAAAATGGATAGGAGCAGCAGCAGCTGCTGCTAACAGGGCACTGGTATCCAGGTATCTAGGCCTACCCCAGGCCACCGTATGGGTCAGAACACTGTTTATAGTATCCTGAAAACATCTGTTATAACTTACAAAAATATATTACCTGAGTGTAGTAAGACATCTTATACACCATAATTCACCAACAAGGAACCGAATTTGGTACTTTTAGGAATAAATTGAAAAGTAGATGTCAGAGTGACATGGACCCACTGCACTCCATTAGGACACAATTAACACTGAACACTTCAGGATGCCCGGGGAAGTGTTTGCACAGCAGCCTACGTGCCACCTTGAAATAGGCCTTGTGTCTGGATTTGGAACAAGGTTGGTGTTAGAACCAATAATGTTTTTAATATATATAAATAATATGCCAGAAAAAGTAAAGAGTTACATGAGTATGTTTGCAGATGATGCCAAACTGCTTAGAAAACTATGAGATGATGGTGCTTGTAATAAACTGCAGGAACATTTAACACGTTAGCTGCATATTGGGCCACCAGTGTACCGAGCAGATGTTGCATTTGTTGCCTATTGGTACATCTGTGGCCTGAATAGCCCTTTCTATAAACTTTTTCAAACATGAGTAGCCTATATAAAAAATTTGTGTGTGCATTTGTATTTATTATGACTGCAGATGTGTTGCAATGGTACCAGGTAATAAATTAATCATGATAAGGTAATAAGTATATAATTTTTTATGTAAAAAAAAAAAACAGGCATCCAAAATACATATAAAGTTTGGCGACATCTCACTTCCAAAATATAAGGATTGCATTGTGTAATAGTAATCAACTGTAGAGGAAAATTCACCTCATAGAAAATTATGTTAAAAAAAAAAGGAATAAGAATTCCTAATAAATGAAAATTTTATTTTCATATCAGAATAAAAAATAATGCTCTAGATCACTACTGATGACTTGGAATATTAGATTATCCTAATGTTGGATTTATTGCAGTATATTTTGCTGAACTGTAGAGGAAAATACCACTCAGCAAATAACATAATAAAAAAAAATCCTGATAAATTAAAACTTTGCTTTCATAACTGAATAGAAAATAATGTTCCCCATCCTGCTGTTCATCTGTTTCTGACTCATTACTTTCCTCGGAGAGCTCATCATCTGGGTCACCTGAATTGACAAAATAATCTTAATCATCCGAATCACCAGATGAGGTAACCGATCGTCCTCCGTAAAAGAGGGTCGGCTTCATTTATGTTGAAAAGGAGGGAAAAAAGCATTATTAATAGTTTTCTTATGTATAGCTGATCAAAATGTAAGTTATTGTATCGATACTAACTCATATATGCATCATAAAAACTACACCAAATAGTGGAACAAGATTATATCAGTGTGTCGCGAACTGGTACATATATGCGCCAACCCATGCCTCGTACATTGGTGCACCAATACGCGATAGAGGGAAAAAATATTAGTGGTCCACGATTCGGTATACAGTCAAACCTCACCATTTGCGCACATATGGGCGGTCTGAAGGTGCGCAAATGGCGAATGCGCAAGTGGCGAAGTTAATAACCTATAGGGAAAAATACATATGGGCGGTCACGGCCCCCCCAAAAAAAACGGTCTGCTGGCAGGAAACACGTCATACTCACGGCCAATCTCTCGCTTTTTTCTTCCCCACCTTCTTAATCACTTCCACCTGTGCCATGGTCATCATCGGGTTTGTCCGGGGTTTAGGCTTCGATGACGCTGCTTGCAGCATGATGGTAGTCCAAAGGTGAGGCAGAAAACAATGAATAATCGCAGTCACCATGAGACGAGGAGAGGCGATCGGGTTATGGCGGGAAACGACGTTGTGTACGTTGGCAGTGTTCTTCACTGGCAGCAGAGGGCGCGCAGGTGGTAGACAGCTGTAGCTCGCCAGCGGACGCCATTTTGCTGTCAGAACAGCTATAGTCTGTTCGGAGCATGAAGGCGGTTCAAGGTGTGGCAGATTCCAGAATTCCCATGAGTGCAGCGCTGCCAGTTCGACCGCCAATTATCAGATTAGCACTCTCTCCCGGCCTACCCACCCACAACCCACCTGTTTCTCTCTCTCTCTCTCCCTCTCTCTCCCTCTCGACCCGGGGGAGGGACCTAGGGGGACACACCGACCACCACCACCACCACCACTACCAACACCACAACGTGGCAATATGGGAAAAAATCGCTGCCACATGTCATAGAATTTATACAAATCCTTGTTATAATCCTAAACATCGACACTCATTGTACTATGTAGCTTCCTTTACTATATACAGAATATATAAAATATCGCTTTCAAATAGCACATGGATGGGAAATAAGAGAGAGACGCATGTACGAAGGCTGATTTGGCAGCATGGGTAGAGGTAAACGACGATACCAGCTCCACCCTGAACCGCCTTCTTGCTCTGAACAGACTATAGTAAACGTCCTCAGAAGATCAGCGGACGCCATTTTGCTGCCAGAACAGCTAGTAAACGTCCTCAGAAGATCAGCGGACGCCATTTTGCTGCCAGAACAGCTAGTAAACGTCCTCAGAAGATCAGCGGACGCCATTTTGCTGCCAGAACAGCTAGTAAACGTCCTCAAGATCAGCGGACGCCATTTTGCTGCCAGAACAGCTAGTAAACGTCCTCAAGATCAGCGGACGCCATTTTGCTGCCAGAACAGCTAGTAAATGTCCTCAAGATCAGCGGACGCCATTTTGCTGCCAGAACAGCTAGTAAACGTCCTCAAGATCAGCGGACGCCATTTTGCTGCCAGAACAGCTAGTAAACGTCCTCAAGATCAGCGGACGCCATTTTGCTGCCAGAACAGCTAGTAAACGCCCTTAGAAGATCAGCGGACGCTATTTTGCTGCCAGAGCAGCTAGTAAATGTCCTCAGAAGATCAACGGACGCCATTTTGCTGCCAAAACAGCTAGTAAACGTCCTCAGAAGATCAGCGGACGCCATTTTGCTGCCAGAACAGCAAGTAAACGTCCTCAGAAGATCAGCGGACGCCATTTTGCTGCCAGAGCAGCTAGTAAACGTCCTCAGAAGATCAGCGGACGCCATTTTGCTGCCAGAGCAGCTAGTAAACGTCCTCATAAGATCAACGGACGCCATTTTGCTGCCAGAGCAGCTAGTAAACGTCCTCAGAAGATCAGCGGACGCCATTTTGCTGCCAGAACAGCAAGTAAACGTCCTCAGAAGATCAGCGGACGCCATTTTGCTGCCAGTGAGACGCCGTTACCATAGCAGCGAGGTGCGCAAATGGCAAGACCACCTGCAGTGGTGGGATAATGGCCGGAAATTAAGGCCACGCATATGGCGAGGGCGCAAATGGTGAGTGCGCAAATGGTGAGGTATTACTGTACTATATTTATACCATGGATTTTTACGCTCACAACTACAGGCCATCCTCTCACAATGATACATACATCCTCTCTCTGCATAAGTCTGACAGACACTGGCGTGGTGGCGCTTTGAAGGTTCCGCAGGGCAGGTGAGAGCGTTGAGTTGCCAAATGTGGTTAACCTGTTAAATGAGGTACAGTAGAACCTCGTTTATCCGGCATTCAAAACAACGGCACCCTCAGAACAACAGCACGGATCTGGGGCCCACATTTACAAAAATTTCTAAACTTTTTAACCCTCTCGTGCATAGTGACGCCAATGGTGTGTAAAAATTTTAGGGCCAAAGTGCACCGTGACGCCATTGGCGTCAATTAGAACAAAAATATTACTTTTAAATAGTTATATTCACTCCAATCGCGTCATTTTTTGTTTGAGGGCAAGTTTCCTCACCCTCTCCGAAATGAACTAATTGGGAACACTCTCCATGTGCACATATTTGAGTGCGGGGAGAAAACAAAGACAGTTTCCAGTCACTCTCTCATCAGTCAATCAGCACGTCTCGCTGCTGTGGGCTTTAAAATTTTTTGGGCTTCCGCGCGCCCATTCGGCCCACCGCATAACAGTGATAATAGTGTTATATAGTGCAATACAGTGGTTTGATTGGGTGTAATTTGTATTCTATTCTCTTTACAGGCAGTAGCGTATTATATTTTGTGAATTACGTAATGACGTAAATACGTATTGGCATGGAAGCCCCTGAAACCTGAGGAATATTACCCACTCTTTTACTCAGATTGAAAATAGTGGTGAGAGTGAAACAGAAAGCATTCCCCACTTTGCGAGAGAAAGTGATGAGAGCTAAAAAGACTTAGATTCAGAAGGAAATGAAGGCACAGAATGGGACAGTGTGGAGGACAGGACAGGAGTCCTACTTCCGTCCCCGCTGGACCCGCTCCCTCCTCCCCTACTCAGTATTTTTACTTTTCCGCAAATATTTCATGGTGCCAATTGTCCGATTGGAGATTTGAAGGAACCATAAGAATCCTGATAATATTCTGCAATTATATATACATCTACCTTGAAAAGTTGACCCACAATTTTTTTAGTTATGGAGGTGGGAACATGACCTAAGTAGAAAAATTGTTTATGTGCACTTTATTCCATGTCCATAAACGGTCCTATGAATTACTATTATTATTCCTTTATTAAATAATGAAAAACTACAGCAAATAAGGAAGCCATTGATATATTATGTATAATGATAAATGCAGGTTTGGGAGAAGAAAGTAGCTGAGAAACAAATTTTTTCAGTGTGCAAAAAAAAAATGCCTCTAACGGCGAGACCCGATATTTGAAATGAGCGTGGAAAAGAAAACTTTTTGAAACTTATGGTGTGCAAGAGGGTTAATTTATTTTAATTTATTTATTTGTTTATTTATTTTTTACTTGCTGCCTGTAGTGCCTGTAGGCTTTCTTGAGGGGCCTTATTTTTTTCTTTTTTTACAACAAAGGGGACAGCTCAAGGGCACACAAAAAAAGGAAACAATAATAAAAAAAAGCCCGCTACTCGCTGCTCCTAAAAAAAGAATCAAAAGAGGTGGCCGAAAGAGAGGTCAGTTTCGGGAGGGGAGGTGTCCTGATACCCTCCTCTTGAAAGAGTTCAAGTCGTAGGCAGGAGGAAATACAGATGAAGGAAGGCTGTTCCAGAGTTTACCAGCGTGAGGGATGAAAGAGTGAAGATGCTGGTTAACACTTGTATAAGGGGTTTGGACAGTATAGGGATGAGCATGAGTAGAAAGTTGTGTGCAGCGGGGCCACGGGAGGGGGGGAGGCATGCAGTTAGCAAGTTCAGAAGAGCAGTCAGCGTGAAAATATCGATAGAAGATAGAAAGAGAAGCAACATCGCGACGGAATTTAAGAGGTAGAAGACTATCAGTAGAAGGAGGGGAGCTGATGAGACGAAGAGCCTTAGACTCCACTCTGTCCAGAAGAGTTGTGTGAGTGGAGCCCCCCCACACGTGAGATGCATACTCCATACGAGGGCAGACAAGGCCCCTGTATATAGATAGCAACTGTGCAGGGGAGAAGAACTGGCGGAGACGATACAGAACGCCCAACCTCAAGGAAGCTGATTTAGCGAGAGAGGAGACATGAAGTTTCCAGTTGAGATTTTGAGTAAAAGATAGACCGAGGATATCTAGTGTTGAAGAAGGTGACAGCTGAGTATTGTTGAAGAATAGGGGATAGGTGTTTGTAAGATTGCGTCGAGTTGATAGGTGGAGAAATTGAGTTTTTGAGGCATTGAAGGACACAAGGTTCCTTCTACCCCAATCGGAAATGATAGCAAGGTCTGAGGTTAAGCGTTCTGCAGCCTCCAGTCTGGAGTCGTGTACTTCCTGTTGGGATGGCCTTCTATTGAAAGAAGTTGAATAATGCAAAGTGGAGTCGTCGGCGTATGAGTGGACAGGACAGTTTGTTATGAAAAGAAGATCATTGATGAATATCAGGAAGAGAGTGGGTGATAGGACAGAGCCCCGTGGAACACCACTGTTAATAGGTTTAGGGGAAGAACAGTGACCGTCTACCACCGCCGAGAGAGAACGGATGGAAAGGAAACTGGAGATAAAGGAACAGAGAGAGAGGGATAGAATCCAAAAGAGGGCAGTTTAGAAAGCAAAGACTTGTGCCAGACTCTATCGAAGGCTTTCGATATGTCTAGCACAACTGAGAAAGTTTCACCGAAACGGCTAAGAGAGGATGACCAAGAGTCAGTTAAGAGAGCAAGAAGATCGCCAGTAGAACGCCCCTTGCGGAACCCATATTGGCGATCTGATAGAAGGTTAGAAGTGGAAAGGTGCTTTTGAATCTTCCAGTTATGGATTGATTCAAAAGCTTTAGATAGACAAGAAAGTAAAGCTATAGGGCGGTAGTTTGAGGGATTGGAGCGGTCACCCTTCTTAGGCACAGGCTGTACAAAGGCATACTTCCAACAGGAAGGAAAGGTAGATGTTGATAGGCAGAGATGAATGAGTTTGACCAGGCAGGTTGTCAGCACGGAAGCACAGTTTTTAAGGACAATAGGAGGCACTCGATCAGGTCCATAAGCCTTCTGAGAGTTGAGGCCAGAGAGGGCATATAAATCATCATTATGAAGAATCTTAATAACAGTCATAAAGGAGTCAGAGGGGGGATGAGTAGGAGGAATATGCCCAGAATCGTCCAGGGTGGAGTTCTTACAAAAAGATTGAGCGAAGAGTTCAGCTTTAGAGATAGATGAGACGGCAATGCTCCCGTCAAGGTTAAGGAGAGGAGGGAAAGAGGAAGAAGTGGAATTGGAGGAGATATTTTTGGCTAGATGCCAGAAGTCACGGGAAGAATTAGAAAAAGCAAAGTGTTGACATTTTCTGTTGCTGAAAGAGGTTTTGGTAAGTCGGAGAATAGATTTGGCATGATTCCAGGCTTAAATGTAAAGTTCATGATTAGTAGGAGTGCAAAGGCTCTGGAACCTTTTGTGAGCTGCCTCTCTATCTTTAATAGCATGAGAACAAGCGTGATTAAACCAAGGCTTTTTAACATGAGGAGTGGAGAAAGTACGTGGAATGTATGCCTCCATTCCAAAGTCAATCACCGCTGTGATGCACTGGGCACACACAGAGGGGTCTCTCTCATGGAAGCAGTATTCATTCCACGGGAAATCTGAAAAGTAACATCCTCAGGTCGTCCCACCGAGCTGAGGCAAAATGCCAGAAGCATCGCCTCTTCGGTGGGTCCAGAGGATGAACAGGACCGATAGGACAGGATACAGAAATGAAGTTGTGATCGGAGGAGCCCAACGGAGAGAACAGTTTGACAAAGCAGAAGGATTAGAGGTAAGGAAAAGGTCTAGAATGTTTGGCCTGTCTCCAAGATGGTCGGGAATACATGTAGGGCGCTGAACCAACTGCTCTAGATCGTTGAGGAAAGCAAAGTTGTAGGCTTGTTCACCAGGCTGGTCAGTGAAAGAGGATGAAAGCCAAGCTGGTGGTGAACATTGAAATCTCCCAAGATGGAGATTTCAGCGAAGGGAGAGTGAGTTAAGATTTGCTCCACTTTAGAGTTCAAATAGTCAAAGAATTTTACATAGTTAGTAGAGTTAGGTGAGAGATAAACAGAACAGATGTATTTAGTAATAGAATAACAATGAAGTCTTAGCCAGATGGTGGAAAATTCAGAAGAGTCAAGGTTGTGGGCACGAGAGCAAGTGATGTTGTTAAAGTTGCGACTCCAACTCCGACTCTGACTGGGAAATTTTAAAGTTGCGACTCTGACTCTGACTGGGAAATTTTAAAGTTGCGACTCTGACTCTGGGAAAGTTTAAAGTTGCGACTCCGACTCTGACTCTGACTGGGAAATTTTAAAGTTGCGACTCCGACTCTGGGAAATTTTAAAGTTGCGACTCCGACTCTGACTCTGACTGGGAAATTTTAAAGTTGCGACTCCGACTCTGACTCTGACTGGGAAATTTTAAAGTTGCGACTCCGACTCTGACTCTGACTGGGAAAGTTTAAAGTTGCGACTCCGACTCTGACTCTGACTGGGAAACTTTAAAGTTGCGTCTCCGACTCTGACTCTGACTGGGAAAGTTTAAAGTTGCGACTCCGACTCTGGGAAATTTTAAAGTTGCGACTCTGACTCTGGGAAATTTTAAAATTGCGACTCTGACTGGGAAATTTTAAAGTTGCGACTCTGACTCTGGGAAATTTTATAGTTGCGACTCTGACTCTGGGAAATTTTAAAGTTGCGACTCGGACTCTGGGAAATTTTAAAGTTGCGACTCTGACTCTGGGAAATTTTAAAGTTGCGACTCGGACTCTGGGAAATTTTAAAGTTGTGACTCTGACTCTGGGAAATTTTAAAGTTGCGACTCTGACTCTGGGAAATTTTAAAATTGCGACTGACTGGGAAATTTTAAAGTTGCGACTCTGACTCTGGGAAATTTTATAGTTGCGACTCTGACTCTGGGAAATTTTAAAGTTGCGACTCTGACTCTGGGAAATTTTAAAGTTGCGATTCTGACTCTGGGAAATTTTAAAGTTGCGACTCTGACTCTGGGAAATTTTAAAGTTGCGACTCTGACTCTGGGAAATTTTAAAGTTGCGACTCTGACTCTGGGAAATTTTAAAGTTGCGACTCGGACTCTGGGAAATTTTAAAGTTACGACTCTGACTCTGGGAAATTTTAAAGTTGCGACTCTGACTCTGGGAAATTTTAAAGTTTCGACTTTGACTCTGGGAAATTTTAAAGTTGCGACTCTGACTGGGAAATTTTAAAGTTGCGACTCCGACTCTGGGAAATTTTAAAGTTGCGACTGACTGGGAAATTTTAAAGTTTCGACTTTGACTCTGGGAAATTTTAAAGTTGCGACTCTGACTGGGAAATTTTAAAGTTGTGACTCCGACTCTGGGAAATTTTAAAGTTGTGACTCCAACTCCAACTCCGACTCTGGGAAATTTTGAAGTTGCGACTCCAACTCTGGGAAATTTTAAAGTTGTGACTCCAACTCTGGGAAATTTTAAAGTTGCGACTCCGACTCTGGGAAATTTTAAAGTTGTGACTCTGACTCTGGGAAATTTTAAAGTTGTGACTCCGACTCTGGGAAATTTTAAAGTTGCGACTCCGACTCTGGGAAATTTTAAAGTTGTGACTCTGACTCTGGGAAATTTTAAAGTTGTGACTCCGACTCTGGGAAATTTTAAAGTTGTGACTCCGACTCTGGGAAATTTCCGACTCCAACTCCGACTCCGGCCAAAAGTAGCCGACTCCACCGACTCCGACTCCAGCTCCACACCCCTGGTTGCGAGAATATGAAAAAAAATTATACAAGACACAGTTAGTAGCCTGGATGGAATGGTGAGGGAGTGTGAGAGAATAATTCTAATGGGTGATTTCAATTGCAAGGAGGTGGAATGGGAGGATTGGCAGACGCAGGGAGCAGACGAGTCATGGGGAGGAAGACTCCTGCAATTGGCAGTGGAACATGTGCTGACTCAGTGGATTAAGGAACATATCAGATTCGGGAATGAAGGAGAGGCGTCGAGACTAAACTGGTATTTAGTAAGCAGCAGGAAATAATAGAAAATCACAAAATGGATTGTCTAATAGCGAAGTGTGACCATGCGGTTGTGGAATTTGAAGTATCAGAAAAAAAGAACGATTGACTGAAAAGAAGATTACAAAATTGGGAGAAGGAACTTCTGTAAGGCAGTCTTTGTTAGCATGAGAACTTTTTTTTGAAAATGCAGATTGGAGTGGGCTGTACAAAGGCAAAAGAACACAGGATAAGTGGGAGGAGTTTTTAAAGCTATACAAGGAAGTTGAAAATAGATGTCCCCAAGGTAACCGAAAGGTAAAAAGGAGTGGTTTAACAAAAGATGCGAGGCAGCTAGAAAGAGAAAAGAGGAAGCTTGGAAAAGATGGAGGAGACAAAGAAGAATCAACTCGTGGAACGATTTCAAACAAGCAAGGAATGAATATACAAAGATTAGATGAGAAGAAAAAAAGGAAATATGAAAAAGATATAATTGACAAGTGCAAAGACCAACCCAAACTATTCTATAGACATGTGAACGGCAAATTAAAGAATAGAAAAACAATCGGTGAACTGAAAATGGATGAAACTACATATGAAGACCCAGCAGAGATGGCAGAGGTGATGAATAACATCTTCCTTGGTGTTTTCACAAAAGAAGGAGATTTTGTACAACCCCCGGGCCAGGAAAGAGGAAGGGTTATGCAGGAGATACAGCTAACGATGCAGGAGGTCAAGAAAAGTTTGAACAAGCTGGATATAAGAAGGGCGACGGGGCCAGATGGAGTATCAGGGTGGATCTTGAAAGAATGTAATGAGCAACTTGCAGAGAAACTGCACTCCATAATGAGCGCCTCCCTGAGTGAAGGAAGGGTACCACAAGGTTGGAAGAGAGCAAACATAGTACCAATTTTTAAGGGAGGCAAGAGAGAGGATCCATTAACTACAGACCGGTATCACTCACTAGTGTGGTTGCGAAGGTATGAGAGACTGGTTAAAATCAGGTGGTCTGATTTCTTAGAAAATGAGAAAATTATCTCGGATTGTGAGTTTGGATTCAGGAGAGTGAGATCTTGCCTCACCAACTTGTTGTGTTACTACTCAAGGGTGAAAGGTTTAATACAAGAGAGAGAAGGCTGGGCGGATGGAGTGTACCTGGATTTGAAAAAGGCATTTGACAAAGTTCCGCACAGAGGACTAATTTGGAAAATTAAAAATAGGGATGGAGTGGGTGATGGACTGATTAAGTGGCTGGAGGACTTCCTATCTAACAGCGAAATGAGGACGATAATAAGGACAGGATTTCCAACTGGTGCCCTGTGAGGAGTGGGGTCCCGCAAGGTTCGGTGTTGGCACCAATAATGTTTACTGTTTATATAAGTGATATGGTGGACGGAGTGTCCAGCTATGTGAGTTTGTTTGCAGATGATGCAAAGCTATTGAGACGAGTGAAAAATGTGAAGGACTGTGAGGCATTGTTTGGTTTATGCGTTTTTAAATAATGTAGGGTCCAAAATCCAAATAAATGTTTAATTTACACGTTTTTTTCACTTATACGCGATATTTTATGGAGTGGCCACCAGATGTCTCAAGCAACTGGACTCACGCGGTGCCGCGGCCACACAGCTGAGCTCAGTACAGTACCCACGCTGCCACACTACTCAACAATATGGGTGGGCAGATACCGGTACCAATACCAAACCGGTACCAGTACCGGTACTAACGGTACCAGCTATACGGTACGGTACCGGTACCTTACTGCTCGGTACCGGTACCAATACTAGCCAGTAGCTCATGGTGTCCCTCATTTCTTCCTCACACGAGTGAGGCTGAGACTGATTGCCTGAGTGGATATCTCGGTGATATGGATATTCTCTCTCTCTCTGATTAATGTAAAATCACTTAGGTTTAAGGACAGACCACCTAGTCTGGACCATGGGGTCTGTGTGGTCTGATTTTCTATGTAAATCTATGTAATTCTCTCTCTCTCTCTCTCTCTCTCTCTCTCTCTCTCTCTCTCTCTCTCTCTCTCTCTCTCTCTCTCTCTCTCTCTCCACTGAATGAAGTGAATATTTATTTTTCGATAGAAACCTACCTCTTGTTTGATTTACATTGTTTTTGATTTACGCGACCTCTTCAAGGACACAATACTCGCATAAATCGAGAGTTACCTGTACATGGCAGATGGAGTTTAAACTTCCCTTCTTATCCTTCCCTTCTTCACTCCAGTTCTCCTTTCCTTCCTTCCTTCTCTCCTCTCTCCCATACTTTTGGATTTCTTAACACTCTCTCTCTCTCTCTCTCTCTCTCTCTCTCTCTCTCTCTCTCTCTCTCTCTCTCTCTCTCTCTCTCTCTCTCTCTCATTTTTATTATTATGATTATGATTATTATTAACCCTTTCCTTGTGTGCAATGTGGACACGACTATCCCCTCAGGCGAAGTCGGGCAGCCCAATTGGGGGTCTCTCTTAACCTCTGTATCTCAAAAACTGTTCATCACAGCTAAAAACCAAAAACACCATTGGAAAGAGGAGGTCCAGATCTATAGGAGTCGGTTATGTATGCCTCTCTTGCGAATGTACATGCACGTTTAAGGAGTGTTGAATGTTAATACTTACGTCGGTGCGTGCGTGATGATCAGCCATATTGAGGGAACTGCGGACATTTTTTCTTCAGATTCTGGCAAGGGAGCATTGCCAACTGCAATATTTACAACTATTTGGTCAAAGAATCAGTCGGTGATAGGTGAAGCTATGCAAAAATGCCGCTATATTGCGCAAGAACATCCACCAGTTACTCGTCCGTAAATTTGCCGCGCTGGGCTGATATGATTTTCCACCAAATTTAGTGAAGAATCCACTCAATTGGCAATCCTGTGTTGTGAGAATTAGTGTTGGAACACTCTCATACGCGGGAGATTTGAGTGCGGGTGGTGGTCGCAGCGGGCGTTTAGTGTCACCAGCAAATACGCCTAAAGCGTGCTGCAAGCGTTTAGCAGTGAAAGGGTTAATATTGTATTTACCTAATTGTAATTTTACAGTGCCTGAGCTTACGCTTGTGTGGTCCCATCTCCATATCTGTACTTGTCCAGTTTTTCCTTAAAGTTGTACACACTCTTTGCACTCTCTTGTGGGAAGCTATATCTTTTTTATATCTCTCAAGCATCTTCCTTTTCTCATTTTTTACTGCCTTCATGTGTTGCTGGTGTTTCTTACTTCTCTTTGTAGCAACTCCTCATCATCTACTTCCATTTTATTCCACAATTTGTAAATTAGTATTAGGTCTCCCCTTTGTCTTCTTTGTTCCAATGTTGGCAGGCTCATTTCCTTTAACCTTTCTTCATATGACAATCCCTCCACTTCTGGAACCATCTTCGTTGCCATCCTTTGTATTCTTTCTGTTTTTTTTCACGTGTTTCTTCTTATGGGGAGACCACACAGTTTCCGCATATTCCATCTTTGGTCAAACATAGTGTTAATCATCTTTTTCATCATATCCTTATCCATGTAGTGGAATGCTATTTCTATATTTCTTACCATTCTATACGTATCACCGAATATCCTATTTACATGACTCTCTGACTGTTGATTATCTTGTATTATCACTCCCAGATCTCTCTCTTCTTGAACTTTTAATATTTCTCCATCTCCCATTCTATATGTCCATTTTGGTCTCCCTTCACTCTTTCCCATTTCCATTACATGACATTTCTTCACATTAAACTCCATCTCCCATTTCTTACTCCAATCTCAAATCTTATTTAGGTCCTCTTGCAGAATTTCAGTCTTTATTATTTCTTATGTGTCTCAGCAATTCTGCGTCTTCTGTAAACAAGTTCATGTAACGATTTAATTTCTCTGGCATATCATTTATATATACTAGGAAAAGTATTCCTGCCAGTACCGATCCTTGAGGCACCCCACTATCTACATTTCTCCATTCTGATTTCATGTCCTTTACCACTGTTCTCATTTCCCTTCCCTTTAAGTAACTTTTCATCCAGTTTTTCATTTTCCCCTTCAATGCTCCTCTATTTTCCAGCTTCCATAATAGTCTTGTATGTGGAACTTTGTTGAAAGCCTTCTTCAAGTCCAAATTCATGCAGTCCACCCATCCATCCCTCTCCTGTGTTATATCCGTCACTCTTGAGTAAAAGCTCAATAAGTTTGTTACACACGAACGCCCTTGTCTAAAGCCATACTGTTTTTCTGTAATTATATTGTGTTTCACATATTTCACAAACTTTTTATTTTTTATTTATTTATTTATTTATTTTTTTTTACATCTGGCTTATAGCACCGGTAGGCTATTATATTGGGTCCCGATGGTTGGCCCGAGCCCGTCATGGTGCAGGCAATTGTTTATAGTGGCGCCATTATTTTGGGCCAATGATACTGGTCTATAGTTTAGAGGTTCTTCCTTTATCCTGCTTTTATATATAGGGACCACCTCAGCCCTTCGCCATTCCTTAGGTACTTTACCAGTTGATATTGAGCACTTTATGATATCATATACCGATCCAACCAGCTGATTTCTGCATTCTTTCAAAATAAAACCTGAAACTCCATCTGGTCCTATTGCTTTCCTCTCTTCCAGCTCCTCCATTATTTTATATATCTCCTCTTTAGTTACTATTACTTCCTCCATTTGAACATTCATCTTGTCATCTTGTGGTTCATTAAATTGTGATTCTCTTGTAAAACTTGTTCAATTATCTTATTTCCATCTTTCAGTCTTTCTATTTTTTCCTTTAGTTTAATTTTTCCATTTATAAATCTATAGAACAATTTAGGTTCCTCCTTACACTTTTCAACAATATCCTTTTCATAACCTTTCTCTTCTTCCCTCCTTATTTTCACATATTCATTTCTTGCTATCTTAAAGTCTTCTTTATTCCTTTGGTTCTTATTTCTTTTCAATCTTTTCCACACTTTGTCTCTTTTTTTCTTTGCACCTGCACATCTTGCATTAAACCAATCTTGCTTTCCTCATTCTATTGGTTTATATAATGGGACATATTTTTGACTCCTGTCTCATATGCCTCTATGAAAATATCATACTTTTTCTGCACCTCGTTTGTTCTTTTTATCTTTTCCCAGTCCAGTTTTTCATTATATATCGAGATTTTCTGTGTCCACTTTCCTGTAGTTTCTCCTTTTTCCTTTGTATGATTTGTCTTCTTCAGTGACGTCCTCATCGGTTTCCAACTCTATTATTACATAATCACTTTTTCCCATGGGACACATATCTTAATTCATTTAACAGGTGCACTCCCTTCGTCAGTACCAGGTCCAGTCTTGCTGGTTCGTCATCACTCCTGTATCTTGTATTTTCAGTCACCCACTGCATCAATAAGTTTTCCATAGTCAGTTTTAAAATTCTTTCCCCCCATGCTGTCTCACTTCTTCCACTTTCGAATGTTTCCCAATTTACCTCTTTGCAGTTAGTCCCCAACCAACAAGACTTATATTTGCTTTAAGGTGGGCGGATATGGGGGGGTCCTCATGCGCATACGGTTCATCCAATAGCTTTGAAGTTTTAGTATGTTGTTTTTAGGTGTAAAGGTGTGATATTCTGTGAATTTCATTAAATTCAGGTGAAGTTTAGGAGAGACTCAAACAAAGCGTATTTTTCTTTTTTTTTTGTTTCACAGACTTTATTTTTCAGTTAATCACCTTGAAAAAAATACCATAGAAACTTTGTTTACCTATCTACATTTCCCAGCTAGAAAATTTAAGATTTTTTGTTTTGTCTTCGAAAAAAAAATTGTCACTTATAATTTTCTCCATTCTGTGTCCCGTTTTCATTTGACATTTTTTGAAATTTTATAGCGGGCAAAAATTGTCCTTTGTAGTTTCAAATGATATCTAACAAAAGTCGGTCAGACTTTTTACCAATTTTGTGAAATTTTTTGAAGTGTAAAAAACTACTTTTCGAGATATTGGCTCCTAAAGATTTTTTTCCATTTCATCCCTGTCCTACCATTTGTATTTATTTGATTGGCATGAAATTTTCACAGATGATCGTATATACCTTGTTAACTTACCTCAGAATAATAAGGCATCTGGTCCCCCTTTCTAAGAAAGTATTACTCACTCGCAGGTGAGGGTGTCAGAAGGCACCACCTTCCTCATTGTAGCCAGATTTTATCTAGAATCCTCCAGGCTGGTATGTCTCATCCTTCTTCTCTTTTCTTTTCTTCTATGTCTTGGGTGTTGCATGCCTTGATCTTTCCCAGTCTAGCCACTGAAAGGATTCTTGCAATCCTGCTTCAGACCCGAGGATATGTAGTATGATGTTTCCATCGGTATACCCAAAGTTGTGTTCAGTGCTGTATGTTGGACCAGGAACATAACCCTCAAGTGGAGAAAAAAATATTCTAATGTAAATTTTACGTATATACAAGCATTGAATGATACCGCATGTGTTTGCACGCGAGTCATGCTATGACGCAACCGCGCGGAACATTTAAAATGACTTTCAGGGGGGAGGGGATTTAATTTTATAAAAACAAACTTGACCACATGGCAGTTTAAGATATCCTGGACATGCTGAGCGAAAAAAACGCATTTGTCAAATTTCAAATATATTCGTCGAAAAATACCCCGTAGCCGCCCCCCTTAACCCTTTCTTTGCTAAGCGCTCGCAACGAGACTATCCCCTCAGGCGCGCTCGGGGAACCCAATGGGGGATCTCTTTTAACCTCTGTATCTCAAAAACTATTCATCACAGCTAAAAAACAAAAACACCATTGGAAAGAGGAGGTCCAGATCTATAGGCGTCGGTTATGTATGCCTCTCTTGCGAATGTACATGCACATTCAGGGAGTGTTGAATGTTAACACTTACGTCGGTGCGTGTGGGATGATCAGCCATATTGAGGGAACTGCAGACATCTTTTCTTCAAATTCTGGCAAGGGAGTATTGCCAACTGCAATATTTACAACTATTTGGTCAAAAAATCAGTCAGGTGATAGGTGAAGCTATGCAAAAATGCCGCTATATTGGGCAAGAACATCCACCAGTTACTCGTCCGTAGATTTGCCGCGCTGGGCTGATATGATTTTCCACCAAATTTAGTGAAGAATCCACTCAATTGGCAATCCTGTGTTGTGAGAATCAGTGTTGGAACACTCTCGTACGCGGGAGATTTGAGTGCGGGTGGAGGTCGCAGCGGGCGTTTAGTGTCACCAGCAAATACGCCTAACGCCCGCTGCAAGCGTTTAGCAATGAAAGGGTTAAGTAACCTATTTAAACACTGAGTGGTATCCTCAATCATCGTCTCATATTCTTCTCTGCTCCATGAGTTTGTTTTTGGTGGTACATAGGTTGCTATTAGCATCAGCATTTCTCTATTTTTATTCTCCAAGGTAACTCTCACTATTTTTGCCTTTCCTTCTCCATATCTTACTGATTTCACCATCAACTCCTTTCTCGTCATTATCATCACTCCTCCACCACCTTTATCCCTCCTATCCTTCCTCCATATATTGTAGTTATTGTTAACCCTAGATTACTATCGTTGTCGGACTAACGTGGTTACTATTGATGTCCGGAATTCTGGACATACTTTGCGGGCTTGAAAACACATATAGGAATGGTACAAAGTTTAATTACAAAATTTTTACTCAAACTAGAATACATTCTTAATTCTATGACCTATAAACTTAACATATTACCCAAAAATAACATTACGAAAAAAATAAATAAAAAATGTGTGAAACTTTAAAAAAATGCTACCTTTCCCTAATGAAGGCACCACTGCCAGGCAGTGTTGGGTGATTGTGTTGAGTTGTGCCACACGTGCAGTTCACATGTCCCCCGAAATGTTCCAGCCTCGGAAGCCCTATTGCCTGCATTATACTTGATATGCTATAGTTACTATCGTGTCCAGAATTCCGGACAATTGGAAACAGTTCAGGAATAAGCATGGGAGAACACAAACGTACCTCACACACCAAGGGCAGAAAGCTAACTGAAATGTCATGGCCATACAGCACCGTACGTCTAACAGATTTCCTTCCACGATGCAAATTAATCCTCCATGCCGGGATTCCAGACAACGATAGTAATCTAGGGTTAACCCCTTCAACACGAGGATGTGTATACTGCGTCCTTGCGTGCCCCGTACTATATCTGATGACAGGCATACTGCATCCTGGCTCGCTTTAGCCAATATACGAGTTATTTTATCTCTATATACATATGTTTACATCTCAAAATTATCAATTAATTTATGTTTCTTTATATATAATACATGATGATTATGTTGAGTTTATGGCTGAAAACTTGTTATATTCAATAGCGACATTTAAAATTTGGCGCGTGCGGCGATCCCGGATACAGCGCGGGGCGCTGTTTTGGCCTGGCCGTAGTGAAGGGGTTAAACACTATTTGAATTTCTTCTTTTAGCTTTGTTTCTGTTAAACACACAATCTTGGGTTCTTTTTCCTTTAGGTAATCTTGTAACTCCAATTTTCTAGGTATTATCTCATCTATGTTGGTATACATCACACTTAAACCCTTAGTTGTTCCAATTTTGTCTAGTTTCTTATCATTTATGGCTTTTCCCTTATGTACCATTTACCCTATCCCCCAAAACTCTCCCCCAAAAATTATTTTCTTCCTCTTCTTGCACAATTTTTCTCCTTTACCTCTGCTTGCATTTCATTCCATTTGTTCCTTTCTTCTTCATTTCTATTTTTCCTTATATATACAGTACCCTCTTGAGTTTCGCGCTTGCTTCATTTCGAAGGTATGGCGCTAAACTCGAGGATCGCGAAACTCGAGGTATTGAAATCCATTTAAAAGCGCTTATTGGTTCTGACCCGTGTAAAATAATTACCTTTTCTGACTTTACTCCCTTGTTATCACAATTTTTTCGACTTTACTCCATGGTTATCTCAAAATACGTACCTTGTTAATAGGCAGAAAATGGGAAGTAAGAACAGTTCGTTTTTAAGCCGCAGATGAAGGCGGCTGCCTTACAACTAGCTGGCAGTTCTGAATACACGCTTGTGATCCACGTGGTGTCGTCTGCTAAAGTAAGGGCGGTCGCTCGCGGTCACCCGTGGGACAGTTTGACAAACCTATATTTTTCTGGTAGTTTTCTGTGTTATGAAATAATCTGCTAACTCTTTCTGTTAAAAATCATGAACTCACTAATATTATGATTAACTTTTCAATGCCTATTGAACGTAAACCGCTGCCGCCGCCGAAAAATAGCTCGCAGAGAAGTTCAACTTGTTTACTGTTTACATATTTCCCTCAGAGCTCACAAAGATCACAAGCGGACAGACTAGAACAAAACCAGGCAAATGAATTCTTTTAATGCTGTGTATTCTCACCGCGTGCATGCGTAGTGGACAGCAGAATGACTAATTTAATCGGGGAGGTATTTCTCGCAACACCGGCCAGTGTAGTGGACCTTCTTCTTCTTCTTTTGACCTGTAACGCTTTGTATCGCTTCTTAGGTCCTCCTTCTCCACACTTTTATACTTCACAACATGCACTTAGGGCCGCTTTCACAGTCATTTTGTTTGTTTTGATCGTTATCAATGGCGGCGGTCGCCGGTATAGTATTTCCGCGTGAAACTGGCCGATGGGGTAGTGGCGGCTGCGGGGTTAGCCTAGCCCCGCAGTTACCATATACTCGCTTCGTCTGCAGCCGCCACTACCCCATCGGTCAGTTTCACGTGAAATACTAAGCGGTGATCGCCGCCATTGGTAACGATCAAAACAAACAACATGACTGTGAAAGCGGCCCTTGGTTACTTAACAGTGCACACTTATATACTTAACCCTGAACTTAGGTGTTTTTCTGTCCTTTTCTTTCCCTGATTTTGCTTTTCTATGCCCTTTTGCAATTTCTCACTATTACTTTTCACTGTCGCTGCCATGCATTACAGGTCAAAAGAAGAAAAAGAAGAAAAGGAAAATAACACTGGGAGTTCTACAATTTTTATAGACTTGATAAAAAGATTTTTGGACTGTGGTTCCACAGCACGGGGTGTTCTCTTATCTTGTTAATTAAATAGTAAACAAAGCAGCTCTCCCAGTCCATTTTACAAGTCTCTTGGTGGGCCATCTTCCACTGCTCCTCACTCCTCAGCCACTGCCGTCGTCTGTTTGTTCACATGCAGCCGTTCGGTACCCACGTATCCACGCTCGTACTTACAACCGTTTTCCATTCATAAGGACAACCAACAACTTGCTCCCGGTTGGGCATACGGGCAACAGCAGTTGCCCATAGCCCCAATGGTTGGACACCGCCTTTTAAGGCAGCACGCATGACGCCGACGGTAGGTAGACGTGACCCATACATGTCAAAGCAGCGCGAAAGTCATGGCGGTAATGCGCGAAAGTCGTGATGGTAAGAATTTAGTACTAAGTGCTAAACTCGAGGATCGCGAAACACGGATAGTGCGAAACTCGAGAGGGTACTGTATTTCCTTACATTCATTTATTTATTTTAGTTTAGTTGTTCTATACAATATTTCTTCTGTTACCTGCTGGGATTTTAATCTTAATTTCACTGGTCTTGTTTTACCTTCTACATAAGGACCCAGCCTAACGATCTCATCCACCTCCTCCTCAAGGTTATGTAATTCTTCATTTAGGTTCTTCAGTAGGTCCTTCAATGATTTTAGTTCTTCCTTTTCCCTTCTTGGTTTAAACATTATATTCTTCTCTTTCATTCCAAATATTATTACACGCTTTTCTTGTCAGCCACATCCCCTTACTAAAGCTTCATTGTTTTCCAAAGCCTTGACCACCTCTTTTTTTACATTTTCCTTCGCTTCTTTCAGTTGCTTTTCAATTACTTCGTTGAAGTTTACATTAGCTTTTTCATGTTCTACTTTCCAGGTCTTCATTTCACCCAACACCTCCTCTCGCACTTGCTGTTTTTCCTTGTACAGTATTGCTTTCAGGTCTTCATTATCCTTTCTAGCGACTCCTAGCCCTTCCTTCATCGTTTTTTTTTATATTTCGCCAACTTCTCTCTCAACTCTTCATTTTCTTGAACTAGTTTTTTTTTCCCTGTCCTCTAAACTGCGTACTCTTGACCGTAGATCACTTTGCAGTTTCTTACCTTGCATGTCTTCCTCCTTTATGTATTTACTTTTCCAATCCACTTATATAATTTCTTCTCCATCAACAACACTCTTTTTTACAAAGCCGACTCTTTACTACCAAACCCAGAAAAAAACTAGCCTCGATCGTTTCCTAACAATCGTCTTCACTTGCGTCACTGACCCCCATAGCTGTCTATCGTATTTTCGTTCATGTTCCAGTTCCTCTTCTTTTCGGTGTCTTCCACTCCATATCTTCATCCCTCCCACTCATCCTATACCACCTTAAATAGGAGACGGGCCCAACTCAGAACATTTCCCAGACCCCGCAAAATACAGTCATGCCCCGGGAGTTTATTTTCTCTTTTTCTACACGTCCTCTGCGTGTATCGAAACACACGAGATTGCCTGGGATTGAACCCGCGACCAACGTGACGGGAGAGCCACTCCTTACCGAGTCAGCCAAAGAGGTACCCCACTGGCTAAGTGGGTTATGGGAGGCTCGTTCATTAGGCATAGTCGCCGCACTACAATACATCCCAGTCTGCAGACGAAAACCAGCTCAGCACAGATAGTCAGGAGCGCCGTGCACATGTCCTCCCTGGTCGACGGTTGGCATGTGTAATTCACCACGGTCTGATCACGAGTTGGACTCACTTTTGCCAGCAGATACCCTCCAGATGTGAGCAAGTGCTCATTATTGCCGATCTCTGGGTACTGCCAGGACCTCACACACCACACACACCATCCCCCTTGCACAAGGGGGGACAGTAACCACTTCTAGTCAGCGGAAAGAAGCCGGCTTGAGCGGGGCTAACTGCCGCCTGTTTGGCCGTGAAGCCTTGCAGCGCGGCGCTCTAACCGATTGAGCTACTGGAGGTGTGTGTGTGTGTGTGTGTGTGTGTGTGTGTGTGTGTGTGTGTGTGTGTGTTTACCTGGTTGTAGTTTTACAGGGCCTGGGCTTACGCTCGTGTGGTCCCGTCTCCGTATCTATAATTATCCAACTTTTCCTTGAAACTGTGCACACACTTCGCCGATACTATTTCTTCACTTAATCTGTTCCAAACCTCTATATTTCTTTGTGGGAAGCTATATTTCTTTATGTCTCTTGAGCATCTTCCCTTCCTCAACTTTTTACTATGTCCTTTAGTATTCCTGTGTGTGTGTGTGTGTGTGTGTGTGTGTGAAAGGGAAGTGTTAGCGATCATTTTTCCGCCCACACCCCCGGCATATGACCACAGATGTTGCGCCGACTAAACGAAACTTTCCAAACTTGCATCCACACCTAATTACCGGCAATAATGCTCTCTCTCGCTCCTGCTGCGAGGTGTGAATTAGTGGGATGGAAGTGAGAAATCATTTTCCCGCCCACATCTAATTGCCGGGAATGAAGATCTCTCAATACCTGCCCACTTTGTCACACATAGCAACGGAAAAGAGAGAGAGAGAGAGAGAGAGAGAGAGAGAGAGAGAGAGAGAGAGAGAGAGAGAGAGAGAGAGAGTTAAGAAAGCCAAAAGTATGGGAAAGAGGAGAGAAGGAAGGAAAGGAGAACTGGAGTGAAGGAGGGAAGGATAAGAAGAAGGGAAGGAAGGAGGGAATGAGGAAGAAAGGGAAGGAAGGAGGGATTAAAGTAAAGGAGAGAGAGAGAGAGAGAGAGAGAGAGAGAGAGAGAGAGAGAGAGAGAGATTTACATAGAAAATCAGACCACACAGGCCCCATGGTCCAGACTAGGTGGTCTGTCCTTAAACCTAAGGGATTCTACATTAATCAGAAGGCTCCAAAACGTTGCATTTCAACTCTAGTTGATATTAAGTTGAAGGAAGTGACAGTCGAGCTTGTTTTTGAAGGAGTCAATTGTGTTACACTGGACCACTGACGTTGGGAGCTTATTCCATTCTCACACTACAACGTTGGTGAAGAAAAATTTGGTGCAATCTGAATTTACTCGTCTACATTTGAGTTTTACACCATTGTTCCTCGTACGCAAAGTGTCATCGATCATAAACAATGTTGATCTACATTCGTGAAACCATTAAGTATTTTAAAACGCTGAACACCTAATTTAGCAATGTCCTTTGCATGGTGGGGAGATCAAAACTGTACTGCATATTCCAAGTGGAGTCTGACTAAACTATTGTTGAGTGGAAGTTTTACATCTTTATTCTTGAAAAAAAAGTTTCTTTTAATGAAGCCCAACATTCTGTTCGCTTTATTTGCTGCATCGATGCATTGATGTGAGAATTTGAGGTTTGACGCGATTTTGACCCCCAGGTCCTTAATGCATTGAATGCTTGTGAGTTTAACGCCGCGCATTTCGTAATCGAACTTCTTATTCCTTGTTCCAACTTGAAGGACCTAGCACTTGTCTACGTTAAAGGGCATCTCCCATCTATCCGACCAAGCTGAAATTTTGTGCAAATCCTCTTGGAGGCTTTGCCTGTCTTTGTCAGTGTGAACCGAGTTACCAATCTTTGTGTCGTCTGCAAATTTACTAATGCGATTATTGAGTCCAACATCCACATCATTGATGTAAACAATGAAGAGCACTGGGCCAAGAACCGAGCCCAGAGGGATGCCACTAGTGACCTGCGCCCACTCTGAATTAAATCCGTCAATCACCACTCTTTGTTGTCTGTTGCTCAACCAGTTCGCGATCCATTGGTGTACTTGTCCGTCAATACCTATTTGCTTTAATTTGTAAAGTAATTTATGATGAGGGATTTTATCAAATGCTTTCTGGAAATCAAGATAGACTACGTCCAGTGATTTGGTTACGTCATAAACTGTGAAGAGGTCGTTATAAAAGGTTAAGAGGTTTGATAGGCAGGATCTTTTGTTACGGAAGCCATGTTGTGAGTCCCCAATTAATGAGTGGCTTTCAAGGTAACTCACAAAAAGAGAGAGAGAGAGAGAGAGAGAGAGAGAGAGAGAGAGAGAGAGTAGTAGTAGTAGTAGTACAGTACCCTCTCGAGTTTCGTGCTTGTTTCATTCCGAAGGTATAGTGCTAAACTCGAGGATCACGAAACTCGAGGCATTGAAATACATGAAAAAGCGCTTATTGGTTCCGGCCCATGGAAAAAAAATACTTTTTTTTTTCAACTTGACTCCCTTGATATCCATTGTGAAATGCTGATCTACTGTTGTGTAAACTTAGTGTATAAATAATAATAAACCATATGCCTTAGCTGTGCACCACACTTCGATACCCAGACATGGTAATGTAAATGTTCATAAAATATAAAATAACATTTAATCAGTTGCCTGGGCCCTATACGTAACCCATAAAATCCACCCATATGTTGTAGTAAGATACCCAACTCATTTTAATATGGCTTCCTGGAATGGGTCTGATTCGGCAATAATATGCTTGTCATAATATTTTGCAAAAGTGGTTTCTCTTGACCACCCCGCTTTTGCCATAATACATGCTACTTGGACAGCCATAGCCTTGGCCTTCGACGCCGCGGCTGGCCGAACACTGCCAGCTGTGAATTTGGCAGTGTCTACCCCTGACATGTGAAGCATGGTCTTGATCCAACGTGCGATAGTGTCTTTTGAGACAGGTTTGTGTGGTTTGATAAAGCTGATTCAAATCTGTACATTGCCAAAAGGAATGAAGAAAAACAGCCCTTTTTTTATTTTTTTCTCTCTACTTTTGTATCTGGCATCTCATCTTTATCTTTTTGAATTTGTTCATTTGCTGTAAGAAAGTAATATGAATGATTTTATTTGTAGGTACAGTATCATGGTGGTCATGAAGGATAAAATGCTTCTACTGAATTCATGGCCATTTATTGTCAAACACCTCAAGAAAATCATCAGTAACCTTCAAGATAATGCTTCAAAAGTAAGTACAATATAAAGGGGAAATTCTTCCTCAAGTATAGCTTAGCAAACTCTCCTTCAGTCCACTCAGTATAGCTACCTATTATTATCTATCAAGATGTTGATAAGTACTGCATGTACTCCCATATAAGTTGTCCTCAAGTTACAGCGTATGCAACTCATGACCAATCGCACTTACGACTAGGTCAATATTTTTAATAATACAGTAAACCCTCGATATAATGGACCCACTTATAACGGATTTTGGATATGACGGACAAGGTCAGAGGGTTAGAAATTCTTGGGGACCGACTGAGAATATTTTTTGAACGAACTGCGCCCGGTAACTACAATAGCGTCTGCTAGCCACCTCGCCGCCCTCTCATTATATGCTGTCCCATCCTTCGATTACTATAGTCTTTTTCAGCCTACCTGTGGGAGTTTGGCCTAGCTGGCAACTCTCATCGGGTGGGAGTTGGCGGGCAGTTCCTGCCACCAAGCTGTACGGAGAAGACGCTCATTTAAAGCTGTCAAGAGCAAGCGTGCCTTTGCCCTCAAACCCCACATGGCGCATTGATCTCAAGGACCTACACGTAGCGATGGCCACCCCACGGCGCCCAAGGTTCTCGTTCGTGTCAGGTGCTCAGCGGGTCAGAAATTATTGCCTGGCATGTGCACAAGCAGCGGTGCAAGCCCAGCAGATCGTCATGGAGGCGCTACAGCGGAACATGGCGGCCATGGGAACGGGATGCAGGGTCCTGAACTTGTCTGGTCTGGAAAAGTGCGACCTGGACATGGCCACTGCAGACTAACGTTTCTGGTGGCGTTCCATAAAGGACTGGATTCAGCTCAACATGGTGAGGGATGCAGATGCCGTGCGCTACATCTGGCTCCTCTGCATCCCAGCGCTTCAGAAGCCTCACAATTCACAATTCTCGGGTGGCCAGTGCAGTGTGTTGACGGCCAGTGAGGCTTTGGACAGCCTCAGTAAGTTGGTGTTACGTGCTTCTAACCAGGCAGTGCATTGGTCAGAGTTCTTTGGTGATGCTTAGGCCACAGGTGAATCAGTGTGTGAGTACTTTACGAGATGTGGCCAGAAAGTGTTAGATTGTGGTTTCGAGTGCCCAGGCTGTGATAGAGATCGTGACGGGAGAGCCACTCCTTACCAAGTCGGCCAGAGAGGTACCCCACTGGCTAAGTGGGTTATGGGAGGCTCGTTCATCTGGCATAGTTGCTGCACTACACGAGGAACCCCGGTAAGAGGTGTGGCGACTGTGGAGGCCGCCTCAGCCTGGGAAAGCGGCGTGTCCTGCGGGTAACGCTATGCGCCATACCTGCGGCAAGCTGGGTCACTTCGAAAGGGCTTGCAGAATGAAAAAGAAAGAAAGCAAAGATGCTATGGCGGGTGTTGTCGTGGCCCCATCGCAAGTGGAGGGCCAGCCACAGCTGCAGATGCTAGTTTCTCAAGCGACTAGTGACACACAGTACTGTGCCATGGCTGTAGAGGACACGAGCGCTCAAGTCTGTGTGGCAGCACCTACCCTAATGAACACCCTTGGTCTCACACCCAGCCAACTACACAGTCGGAGGGGGCTGCGCGACCTTGCCAATGTACACCTACCCACCCTCGGGGCGTCATCTTGCCACATCAGCATTCCTAGCCGCTCCACCATCCAAGACATCTACTTCGTCAGGTCAGTGAATCAGATCTACCTGTCCCTCACCGCCTGCAAAGATCTCAGCCTGATGCATGCCGATTTTTCCTGCCCTCCGCCCTCAGGAGGTGCCATAGATCAGGGGGAGCACGCCAACAAGAACGACCACGGCCCACCAAGCAGACGCGTGCTATGCCGCTACCACCTTTGGAGGAAAATGTTCCCAGGTTGCAGGAGTGGCTCCTTGCTCACTTCTCAGTGTCGATGTTCGACACAGAACGGTATCCACTACCAGTAATGGCTGGGCCTCCACGTCACATCCACCTGTCTTCCGACGCGGTGCCCTACGCTTGCCACACCTCTGCCTCGGTCCCCAAGCACTGGGAGGAGGAGGTTAAGAGGCAGTTGGACGAGGACATCAGAAGAGGGATGATTCATCCAGTACCTGCCGGGCAGGCCACAGAATGGTACGCCAGGATGGTCGTGGTGGCGAAGAAGTCCGGTAAGCCCCGCCGCACGGTGGACTTTCAGAAGCTCAACGCGTGCTGCCTGCGGGAGACGCACCACACCCCCACACCATTCAACATGGTCTCTGGAATCCCACTGCACTCTTACAAGACCGTAGCTGACGCGTACTGGGGCTACCATCAGGTAGAGCTTGATGAAGAGAGCCGCCACCTTACCACTTTCATCACGCCCTGGGGCCGGTACCAGTATTGCCGGATGCCCATGGGGCACTGTGCAGCTGGGGACGCTTACACAAAGAGGTTTGACGACACCATTGCCGATATGCCCCGGAAGTACAAATGCGTCAACGACACCCTCCTATATGACACGAGCGTAGAAGAGGCCTTTTAGCACACTTATAACTTCCTAGAGGTGTGTGCAAAGGCAGGGGTAAAGCTGAAGCTGGAAAAGTTCCAGTTCTGCAGGAGAGAGGCCACCTTTGCGGGCTACCACTTGGGCTAGGACACTTACGAACCGACTGCTGAACGCCTGACTGCTATCAAGGACTTCACGATGCCTGCACAGCCCTCCATCACTGATGTGTGTTTGTGGTTCGGGCTTGTAAACAAGTTGGCGCCCTTCCTTGCCACCGCACCCCTGATGGTGCCGTTCAGGGACCTGCTGAAGAAGCCCACCGGCAAGTCCATCTTTTGGGATGAATGCCTCCAACAGAAGTTCATGCAGGCTAAAGAAGTTATTTGCCAACTGGCCAAACAGGGGCTGGCATACTACGACAAGACTCGCCCCACGGTCGCTGTCACAGACTGGTCCAAGGACGACATCGGGTTTGTAGTTATGCAGCAATATTGTTCGTGCCCCACAGGTAATGTGCCTCTCTGCTGCAAAGGGGGCTGGCGCCTGGCGCTGTGTGGCAGTCGGCACCTCACCCCCACTGAGTCGGGGTACGCACTGGTGGAAGGAGAGGCCCTGGCAGTGGCCTGGTGCCTGGGCAAGGCCCATCTCTTTCTACTAGGGTGCCCCAACCTCGTGGTCGCCACGGATCATTGGCCCCTAGTGAAGCTCTTCGGTGACAAGGCCCTCAAGGACATCGCCAATCCTTGACTGTTTCGGCTGAAGGAGCGGACCTAGCAGTACAAGTTTACCATGCAGTACTTGCCAGGAAAGCACAACATGGCAGCAGACTTCCTGTCAAGATACCCTGGAGTCAAGGCCAATCCAGACGAGGTGGACGAGGAACAGGATGACGTCGAGGCCGCAGTCATGGCAGCGGCTACTGTGGCTGCTCTGGACCTGAGCAGGTGTGCAACCCAAGACAAGGGACTCGTAGTGAGAGCGGCACTCGAGGATCCTGACTACCAGCTGTTGGTGATGAGAGTAAACAGCGGTGACTGGAGTCCACAGAGAGCGCAGGAGCTCGTCTTCCTCAGGCCATTCTACAATGTGAGGGACTGGCTGGCTGTGTCTGGCAGCTTAGTCACATACACCTTCGGTCAGGGAAGTGTGCGGTTTGTCATCCCTGATGCCCTTCAGGAGCAAGTAGCCGCTAATCTCCATGCCAGCCACCAAGGACTTGAGTCCATGTTGAGAAGAGCGAGGCAGACAGTATACTGGCTTGGGATTGAAGGCGACCTGCGACACCACAGAGCTGTATGCGACTTTTGCAACGTGCATGCCCCATCACAGCCGCCCGAGCCCCACCTTCTGACACCCCCACCTGAATACCCCTTCCAACAGACCGTGGCAGACCTGTTCCTGCTGGGGTGGTCAAACATACCTCGTGTGTGTCGACCGGCTCACAGGGTGGTTGGAAATTGCGCACCTCCCCTCCGGCACCTTCTCCAGCAAGATCATGAAACACTTCAGGCAGTATTTCACCAGGTGGGAAGCCCCAGAGGAACTTGCAACCAGCGGAGGGACGAACCTGGTGAGTGGGGAAATGGCTGTCTTCCTTGAGAGGTGGGGTGTCACCACTTGAATCTCTTCTGTTCAGTATCCTCAGTCCAACGGTTGGGCCAAGGCAGCGGTTAAGTTGGCCAAGAGGATACTGCAGGACAACACGGAATCGAGGGGTAGCTTGGACAATGACAAAACGTTCCTCGCCCTTGGCCAATATTTGAATACCCCCCTGCAAGGAGTGAACAAGTCTCCCACCCAGATGACAACAGGCAGACAGCTGCAGGATGGCGTCCCCATGGCCAGGCAGAACTACAGATCGAGTTGACCCACAGTGGACGCAGACCCTGAACGAAAGGGAGCTTCAGATGGCAAGATGGCACGAAGTAGTGCAGCAACAGCTCGTCGGCCAACCCCACTGGCGGCACCGCCTACAGCCAGGAGCCCATGTCTGGGTGCAAGACCAGGTCACGATGGAGTGGAGCAAGTTTGGCATGGTGGTGGAGGCTCACCCACATCACCAGTACGCCATAAGGGTCGACAGTAGCAGCCACATCACATTACACAATCGTGGCCACCTGAAAGAGGCATCGCCACCTCGGGAGCCTCCTGACCCTGACGGCGCCCCAGATCAGCAGGTGTCACCAGCGGGGCGGCCTCCCAAGCATAGGTCACGTCCACGATGGCTGGACGATTTTGAACAATGATTGCTCCCCACCCATTATGTTTGGTTAGAGTAAGTTAGGTAACATGTCTTGGATTGGTCAGTTTTGCTTGTTTTGTTTGTTAATTCAGATTGCCCTCACAATCTTAGGGGGAAGTTGTGGGAGTTTTGGCCTAGCTGGCAACTCTCATCAGGTGGGAGTCGGCGGGCAGTTCCCGCCACCATGCTGTATGGAGAGGACACTCATTTACAGCTGTCAAGAGCAAGCACACCTTTGCCCTCAAACCCCACACTACCTGATGAAATATTTTCCTCCTTGTGGTTCCCATACAAATGAAAAACGTATTTTCACCACAAAAAAGTCTTATGCATCTATCCAGGACGTAAATGTAATGGAAATTAGCCAAGTGTTTGTGAGTGTCGGTACTGAGACAGCTTAGGTTAAGGGGTCTCCCATTAGGTAGGTTAGGTTAGGTTTGGTTAGTTTGAATTTATTCCGGACTCAGTGTGGGGCAGCGGAAATATGGCAGAAATACACAGTGCAAGATGGGATAGGGCGGTGGTGTTTCGTGAAATACCTCCTCGAAGAAATAAGTCGCTCTGGTGTCCACCACGCATGCACACTGGGGGAATACATGGCAGTGAAAGCATTAATTTGCCTGGTTTTGTTTTAGTTTGTCCACTTGTGACCTTTGTGAGTGGTGAGTGAAATAGAAAAACAGTAAGCAAGTTGAACCTCTCTCTGCGAGTTATTCTGCAACTGTGGCGACAGGTGTACAACAGACATTGAAAAGTCAATTATTTATTGATTTGTGACAGAAACAGTTAGCAGACTATTTCATAACACACCGAAAACTACCAAAAACAAAAATTTTGTCTGCCAGTGCGAGCTAGACACACTAGTAAAATTTTACCCATACCTGTAACAATACGGCCCCCATGCAGGGCCCCACTTCCAACCAAGCAGCCTCAGTGCATTGCAGTCCTTTGCCAAGTGTGCTGTGCAGTTCTGCAGACAAAGTGGAGACATTCTGTACCGTCTCCGCCAGTTCTTTTCCCCTGCACAGTTGCTATCCATTTACAGGGGCCTTCTCCGCCCTCGTATGGAGTATGCATCTCATGTGTGGGGGAGGTCCACTCACACAGCTCTCCTTGACAGAGTGGAGTCAAAGGCTCTTCGTCTCATCAGCTCTCCTCCTCATACTGATAGTCTTTTACCTCTCAAATTCCGCCGCCATGTTGCCTCTCTTTCTATCTTCTATCGATATTTTCATGCTGACTGCTCTTCTGAACTTGCTAACTGCATGCCTCCCCTCCTCCCGCGGCCCCGCTGCACACGACTTTCTACTCATGCTCATCCCTATACTGTCCAAACCCCTTATGCAAGAGTCAACCAGCATCTTCACTCCTTCATCCATCATGCTGGTAAACTCTGGAACAATCTTCCTTCATCTGTATTTCCTCCTGCCTACGACTTGAACTCTTTGAAGAGGAGGGTATCAGGACACCTCTCCTCCCGAAATTGACCCCTTGTTTTGGACACTATTTTGACCTCTGTTCAGGAGCAGTGAGTAGCGGGCTTTTTTTTTTTTTTTTTATTATTTACACCCTTGAACCGTCTCCTTAGCTGTAAAAAAAAAAAAAAAAAAACGATAAAAAAAAAAATACCGATGTTTATTAGGTTCGTCGGTATTATTGTATGTATCTCTAAATTACCGCCGCTTGTAATGGACTTTCGGCATTAACGGACTAAGATTCCCCATATATTAGTCCATTATATCGAGGGTTTACTGTACTTGGTTAAGTGATGAGTTGACATTCTAAATATCCTGCCGTGGGTCCTACCTCCCCCCTCCCCCCCTCCCCACCACTTTCCTAATGCGCTGCCCTAGCTGGGCTGAGGTTAGGCAGGAGGGGGGAAGGCTGGCTGGACTGGGCCAGCCCACCCACTCTTACCTCTCATTTGTCTGTAGAACTCAGGCTGTAAGTACTCCTTATGCTACAGTAAGTAGTCCCTACTCTACCAGTTTATAGGCCTACTTACAATCAGGCCAATAATATTAACAATACTTGGTTAAGTAATGAGTTGATATTTTAAATATCCTGCCAAGGGTTGAGCAGCACTTGGTTTATATAGCGCTCCTGCACCTCCCCCCCCACTGCTACTATAGCAGTTTATAGGCCTACACTACAGTGTGCTATATAAGCTTACTGCTAGATCCAGCAGATACCAGTTGGCTAGCAAATGACATCTATAACAACTGATCCCTCCTGTAGGCGACCATCTACTAGAAACAACAACCATAGTTGAATGAAGCATTCACAGAAGGTAAGAAGATGCGGCAGAGGTGACACTGGCCACTCATAAAACTGACTTATTTATTTGTTTACACTGTCCCCCTGCCAACATAACCCCCGGTGCAACGACTCGGTGGGGTGTTTGGCTAATGTTGCCATCTTGGCCGAACTTGGTAGCTCTCTTTTGTAACACTGTACAACGTTGCTTGGCGTAAGGGTAAATCAAATTCAGGGCTGGGGCTAGGTGAACTCATGAGGACAGAGCCAGGTTTAGGAGGGAGGTTAGGAAGCATAGGAAAGCTGCTCTTTCCATGGCAGGACATTTGAATAATATTTTATTGTTAAATGTAAATTTCGACTTACAACAAATTTTACTTATGACCAGCCTGTTGGTTCCAAACCCTGTTGTAACTCAAGGGCTACCTGTATTTCTTTTTTGTTTTCTTTAGAGTTGAATTAGGAAGTCAATTACCATACAATTACCAGTTTTCTGGAATATGAAATTTATTCTTCAAATATATAACTGTCTCAGCAGATGTCTAGTTGATTTTTAAATCAATAAAGAACAAAACAGACTTACAGCATCAGTCATAGGAGATGCCGTCCCCCCTATAAAACCAATGAGGGATATGCGCGTCATGACGGATGTCCAATTCAGCTACGGTCTATATGGCAACACTTGGGGGTATCTGGTAACCCCAGCGGTGTTCCTCAAGTCTGTAGGGTACACAATACACGAGTCAGTGGCTCCCAGGCCTTTGTATGGGGAGATACTCTGCCGCCATTTACCACCCGCAACCTCAGATTATTGTATGTTCGCTATTTCTTCATGCTACGACGCTACAAATGTCTCAGGATGGGGGCCAAGACCTGTCCCAAGGAGGAGAGGGCTAGAATTTTGGCTCTGAAAGAAGAAAATGTCCCAGTATGTGAGATAGCGCGCCGTCTGGGACGTGACAGATGCACCATTCAATGCATACTGGCGGCCGACTGCCCCGGTAGGCAGGTGTTCCCAGTGAGAGAGTGAACAAAGTGAACTAAGGCTTCTGCTCGGCCATACATATCTACATCGCCTAATTTAAGGCTCCTTTTGTTACCCAGATAACTTCAATCAACATGTGGTGCAGGCAACGGTAACTCCGGCCTGACTAGTGAGGTAACAGTGTGAGCCTAAATAGCCAAACTACAAACAGTTACACATATCAACCTCAATAACCACCTAAAAACTTGAAACATAAATGGTGGCAGCGGTGGGAGGCTTCCGCTCGGCCATACATATCCACATCACTTATGCTGGGGTCACAAATTCCTGAATACATGTATGACCCCCGATTGCTCCCGAACGTGAAAATCCGTGATTTTTTGTTCATTCGGGAGGTAAGGGATTATAGGGGCCGATGTTTCCCCGATGCATGTGAATCGTCAACACCTACCGAAAGTCGAGCACCTAGCGCCGATAGATAATGATGATCGAATCATAATCGTATTGCAATACGATGGCGTACCCGAAGTTCGCAACCGGGTCACGATGTACGCCCCGAATTTTGGGACAACAGGCCGCGCCCAGGCCATGCCCCCACAAGATGTTCATAGCTGAGGGCGTATGTCGACAGAGTACAGAGGACATACGTCGACCGTGTCCAGACCCTCTTTGCCACACCCTGAATGTCGGAAACATTCGTAGTGACACCCTGTATGTCGCCAGTTAAAGTAGGCAACTACAAAAGGCAGGAACCCACCAAACACCATGCATTCACAGTTCCCCTGCAGCATTAGCAACATCTCCCAGTCATTCGCCATGGAGGACTTTGACATGATAATGTCACTAATAACACCCAAAAACGTGGCGAACAGGCGTGTAATGTACGCCCTCCTGAACTACAATGACGCCATTGAACGAGTGGCAATAGCCAAGGCCCTGATCCTGCAAGACGAGCAACAGGAGCAGCAAGCGAAGACGAGGAAGCCTAGATCTGTTTGGGTGCGGCCCTATATGGAACGAAGAATAAAATATGGCCATTATGACAACCTAATGCAAGAGTTGGCCCGAGAGTGTCCAGAACTGTACAAGAACTGCACCAGGATAGACCGCCAGCTATTCGATGAGATAGTGGAACGTGTCACGCCCTACATTGAGAAGAAACGTACCTGGTGGCGCAAACCCATTCCTCCTGGCCGTGACCCTACGTTTCCTCGCCACAGGAGACTCCTACAAGAGTCTACAATACTCCTTTCGAGTTGCCCACAGCACTATAAACCAGATAGTACCAGAGACCTGCCAGGCCATTATAGCTGTGTATGGTGACGGGAGCTCAGGACACCCCAATCCCCTGATGAGTGGAAAGAAGTCGCCCATGGTTTCGAGGAATGCTGGAACCTTCCACATTGTATTGGTGCTATAGACGGGAAATATATTCACCTCCACAACCCTTCCCTTGGTGGCACATACTACTTCAATTATAATAAGTTTTTCTCAATTGTTCTCCTGGCCATTGCTGACTCAGCATACATGCAAGTTCCTCTGTGTCGACGTGGGTGCCATTGGGTCAGAGTCAGATGGTGGTGTTTTCGCACAGACACGTCTTGCTGACTTGCTGAACAAACAAGATGCCAAGCTGCCCCCACCCCCGGAGGTGTTGTCTAATGATCCTAATGGCCCACCCATGGAGTACTTCCTGGTCGGTGATGACGCGTTCCCTCTGCGCAGCTACCTCATGAAACCGTACCCCTCAAGAGGCCTTTCCAAATCAGAATGTATCTACAATTACCGACTCAGCCGGGGCCGAAGGACAGTTAAGACACCTTTGGCACTCTTGCAAACCGCTTCCGGGTGTTCCACACCTCCCTATGCCTCACACCTGACCATTCAGAGGTTGTTATTCTGGCCTCTTGCGTACTTCACAACATCTTTAGAGGACGGAACCCACCACCTCATCAGCATCACCTGGTGGGCTGGCAGGCCTGGGTTCCAGGTCACCAGGCACGGCAGGGTCGGGCACAGTGGGCACAGTGGGGGTGATAGCAGGTGGTGCTGGCAGTGTAGGTGTCCCCATAGTTGTGGTGATGGTGGATGTGGTGGGGTCGACAGGCTGGGAGGTTGTAGAGGCGGCTGTGGTGGGGTTGTCTGCCTGCCAGGTGGGTGTGTTGGCAGTGGTTGTGGCTTTCCGCAGCTTCCTAACTTCCCTCCTCCTCATCATGGTACAGTGGTGGGATGGTAGGGTGGCAGAGTGGCACACAGGGACTGATGTAGTAGGCAGTGAAGGGGGTAGAGTTGGCTGGAGAGAGGTGTTGTGGTGTGCGATGTTCGGCTCCGGTGTGAGGAATGTCGTCAAGGGTCACCGTGGTTCCTTATATACCCCCAGACCGCCGTTGCCGGCTTTTACGCGCCACACGAGGTGCGGCGCTTTTGCCAGATTGCTCGCGAACTTCGGCATTATTTCCGAAATTTGTCGTGCCACCCCGTACTTCGGCGTGCCACCCCGAAGTTCAGGGATAGTGTTACGATGTTCGGCGTCGATGTTCAGATCATCGTAAATATAGCGGCGAACTTCGGGAAAAACTCATGATGAATGACAATTTGGGCCACGCAGGCCGATCGCTTTGTGCAGTTCAAAGCGATCAGGGCTGGGGGCTTCGCGCCAAAATTCCTCCTGACCCTCGTGGCCTCTCCCGGCCCTCATGGTAACCCTACTGAACCTACACAATTCTCATTTCTCATTTCGTTACATACCCCTTCAATGTACGTAATCGGTTGCCAACTACTATTAAACGTTTCTTCGGGAGCAGTCGGGGCCATATTCGGGAATGTGTGACCCCAGCATTAATTTAAGGCTCACACTGTTACCTCACTAGTCAGGCCGGAGTTACCGTTGCCTGCACCATATGTTGATTGAAGTTATCTGGGTAACAAAAGAAGCCTTAAGTTAAGTTATGTAGATATGTATGGCCGAGCAGAAGCCTTAGTTCACTTAGTTCACTTTGTTCACTCTCTCTCCCTGGGACATTAAAAGGTGTGTGGTTTTTAAGGGTTTTTAGTATAAAATTGTATTTACAATCTTAACTATAGTTACAAAGTTTATGTGAGCGGTCGCACTAAAAAAAAAAGGAGAAAAGCCACACCCAAAACGGAGCACACATCTTTCTCGTCTGTTTCCTCCCCACCTTCTCTCTGCTCCTGGTGCTGCCCGCTGCTTTTATTCCGCACCTCTTCGCCGGAAGTATTAACCTTCCGGTGTCGATGCTGCAGGTTCAACGGAACTTCCAGCGTTCTGGTGTCTATGGTGCAGATTCTAGTGTCAGCAACACTCACTCACCCACGGCATAAACAGCTACATGTCCAATAACATCCTTTGGTCCGATCCTGAGCTGGTGTTTTAACACATACATTCATATGTACATGATATTTTTACATTAGTGCCTAACATGATGCCAGCGCCGGAGAGCAAAAAGCTATCTGGAATTTGAAGGGCGCGCGTAACTATGTCTCTGTCGATGCTAATTGACTAAATGGCACCTCTTTTGTCCCTTACCATGATAATACCACCACTCCGTGCAAAAAATAGCTTTCAGTTCCTGCCTACGCAACTTGGAGTCTGTAGAGCGATTATTTTCTCTCAGCTGATCTGTTTCGACGGTCTTCCTTTAGTTTTTGCTCATTGTGTGCGTGCTGAGCATAGTCTTGACACCTCCAATTATATACGTGATGTTCTAGATGAACCAAATCCTGTTCACAGGAGTGTTCAGAGAGTGGGAAGCGGAAGTTGGATTTTTTTAAGAATCATGGAATTCCAGCCAAACGGTCAGTTCAAATCATAATCTGATATCACAGAGTTATACGGATGATTTTCTTCAACTTTTATTTGATGAGGTTCATTCCAGAATGAAAAAAAATACAAAAATTTACAAAAAATATTTTTCCAAGTTTCACTACAACTTTGGTTCTCTGTAGGCAGTAAATTTCTGAGTCAAAGATTATAAACTATATTTTTCAGACTCCATCGTGATAAAATGAGCAACTTTTCTTCAATAAATTTTCCTGTACGTCGCACCAATAAAAAGTTGGAATTTTGGGGGAATCATGGAATTCCAGCCAAACGGTCAGTCCAGATCATAATCTGATTTCACAGTTGAGTTATACGGATGATTTTATACAACTTTTATTCAATGAGATTCATTCCAGAATGAAAAAAAAAACTTCCAAAATTATTTTTTGAGTTTCACCACGACTTTGGCTCTCTGTAGGCAGTAAATTTCTGGGTCAAAGATTATAAACTATTCTTTTCAGATTACATCATGATAAAATGAGCAACTTTTCTCTTCAATAGATTTTCCTGTATGTTGCACCAGTAAAAAGTTGGAATTTTGGGGGAATCTTGGAATTCCAGCCCAATGTGACAACCTAGAAAGAAACGAATTTCACAGTAGGGTGCACTAGAAAATTTTCTATAAAACATCTCTTTTCAGTTTCAAAGTCTATTTTCCGCTGACTTTTGCATTATGGGGGATCTTTCAAAAAAAAAAATTGCGGTTTAATGGGTTTAATTGTTGTGTTGTTATATGCTGAATACTACAAAAACAAAGGTAACGTTTGATAATCAATTGGCAGGACCACAAATGATGATCAGGAAGAAATAATTGGAGCAAACCCATCCCCCAAAAAATAAGGAACCGGAAAGTGGATAGCATTGGGATGGGGTGCTTTTGGTAAACATAGTATAATATCATGACTAGCAACCTGCATATTCTTCTGAAAAGAAAGGTGTACAATTAGTTTAGCCTGCCAGTCCTAGCATATGCTTCAGAAACTAAGCACCTTACAACAAGATAAAGAGAAAGCTAAGAAGTACATATTGAGGAATAAAGAGAGAAAAGCTGGTCTTAATGTAGAGATAGGAATTGGGCATCATTAATTAGGTGGTACAGAATGGCTGAAGATAGTGTGATGGTGATTAAGACTAAGAAATGAACTTGGACAGGCCCTCTTATGTAGAGAATAGGTAATTTGTTTGACATATGTAAAACAATCATAACCTTGGACTTGTAGATGTCAAGTTAGAGACAAAAGGAGAAAATATCACAATGACAATTGAAATATAACAGATAAAAAGCAAATTTTACTACAGATGTGAAAAAAAGAGAACACAACAGTTTTAAATTTTCTGGAGCAATTGATCCAAATAAAACCAGCAAGAGGGGTGATACAGCTACCAATACTACAAGAACCAAAGCAACAATCCCTCACCATTAGAAAGATGTACCCCTAGACAGTGCCATCCACATGGCACTGTTGTTACAGCATGGTATATGTGTATATTGTATGTTATATATATTACAATATGGTGATGGTCCAATAGTATATGGTAGATATGTACTACAAGTCAGGAAATAACCGACAAAACATTTTAGTAATCTTGATAGAGGTCAGGATTTTTTTTTATTTATTTATTTTTTTTTTTTTATTTTTTTTTTTTTTTTATTAATATAACACTTGAAAAGGGGTTTCGTCTTTGACACTGGTGCGTTTTTGACAGTGGCAAATATGATGTGTTCCATGGCATTTCTCCCTCCCATACTTATTTAGTCCATCATTTTCTTTGGTAAAAGTATTTTCATGGATATTAAAATATCAGATTTGCATTGAAGAAATAATATGCAACCATAGTCATCATACAAGACATACTTATTTTACATAATTTTACTTGATCATATACTAGTTGACATAAATGACAATGCATATGATATTACATTTCTTTTAAGAGCTCCCTTTGAAAGTAGTATCTATAACAAAGTTCTCATCCATCTTCCTTCCTTTTTTTATACTTTGATGACATTTCTATATTTTTATCCAACAAAATCAACCTGGAAATGGAATCTGAACAAGGTCCTTTGATTATTTAACATAAAACTGCTTTTCACAGATATATGAAACTGAGGAATCAAAGGTGAGCCACCGAGCATTGAGATCTGCAGCTGTCATGATGGATAACTTCCGCAAACAGCGAGGTAAGTTACTACTAATGTATAGGGATACAGAATTGTGGAATGATTAGATACAGAGCATGTATTATTGAGTAAGGAGGGTATTCATGGTAAAGCATATTGAGAATGCTGTGTGAAAAATATAAGATTATGGCAAAATAAATCTTCATTGGGATTGTGTCAAGAAGAGAAATAGAAAAGGGATAGGGTACAACACATTTTTCAGCATGTACAGTCTCCACTGCTTACAAACATATTCGGTTTGTAAGTCCATTTGTCTGCATTGTATGTATACAGGATTGTACAGTAGTGTAGTATGTATATGTGTGAACATCAAGGAACATAGAAGTTTACACAGTGTAAACATATTTGAGAACACAGGAAAATACATACTGTACTCTTGTAAACAAAACATGTCTCCTTCTTCTTCTTCTTTTTCTTTTTTCTTATGCTTAACGTCCTTATTTTCCCATATGGGGTGGGACAGTTCATTGAAGATGTTGTCTTTCATACTGGTATGGAGCAGGACTTTTTTTTGCCTCAGGATGCCCTTCCTGATAAGCAACCCCAGCTTACTTTGGATTACCTACCATGGCCAGGCTTGGAGTTGTCCATCTCCTAGATGGATTGCCTACTTTGGCTATGAGCCCAGCCCACCTGGGTTGGATTGATGAAGTGGCAGGACATGTCCACACAACGGTGGGGTAACATGCTCCGAGATCATCATCATCATCATCATCATCATCTCGTTTAATGTTCGTTTTTACTCTTCCTGAGCGGTTGGATGCTTTATGGCTCTCCTCAATTCTACTCTGTCTTCTGCCCGATGCTCATCCAATCCCATCAATGCCAAGTCTTCGTGTATACACTTTCTTCACGTTTTCCTAGGTCTACCAACTGGACTCCTTCCTTCTACCTCTAATCTCTCCAAAATTCCCAGCACTGTATCCTCCCCTGCTCTCTTCATATGTCCAAACCATCGGAGTCTTTCCCTTCTGAGCACTGTTTCCAGGTCCTCTACTTAACATCTGTTAGCTACATCTGCACTGGACACCCTGTCTTGCCACCTGATCCCTGCCATATACCTCAGCATTCTGCAATCACTTGCTCTCAATACCTCCATCAATTTTCTAGTTAGAGCCCATGTTTCTGCTCCATCCAACATCACTGATCTAATACACGCTTGGTACACCCCTGCTCTGCTCTTTAGAGGGATGCTATGATTCACAAGTAAACTAGCCACCTCCCTCCACTTTAACCACGCTGCCGCCACTCTCGCTCTCACTGTCCTCTCCACTCCCGCCTCACAGTCCAGAACATCTTCCAAATAACAGAGATGTTCTACCTCATCCAGCTTTCCTCCATTTACCTCTAGTTCATCCCTCTCAGTTTTTTGTCCTTGCTGTTGCCTGAAAAGCTTATGCTTATATAAAGGCTGGCCTCTAACAATACATACATCAACATATGTAACTGCACCTAATAGGCTATTAATAAATGTTTCAAATGTTTCACAAGCTGGGCATGTAAAATTCTGCACTCCTCTTACATTTTTGAGGCCTGAGCATCTATGGTGGCACCACTGCCTGCAACATGTGCACAAGACTGAATTTACACCTACTCCCTTCTCACAGCATCCACATGGAGATTTTCCTGATTTAATCTTTCCCCTTGCTTCTTTTCCAGTCACCATGTACTTTGTTTTTTCCATATTAATTTTCAAACCTCTCCTCCATTCCTTCCTTCTATTTACTAAACTTTTCTTTCACTTCTGCTGTCTCTGCATTTACTACCAAGTCATCTGCATACAACAGCTCCCATGGTGCCTCTCCTTGCTTCCTTTGTTGCCTCCTCCATTACTGTTATAAACAAGAGCGGGCTGAGGGCAGATCCCTGGTGAACCGTCACTCCAATTTCAAACTCATCTGATGTTCCACCAATGTTTTCATTCTCGATTTTGTACCTTCAAATAGTCCCGTCATCACAGATTCAACCTATCGTTCTGGTATTCTTTGCCTTTTCAATGCCCATCTTATAATTTCCCTTGGTACTCAGTCAAATGCCTTCTCTAGATCTACAAAAACATGATACAATCTCCTTCTCTTCTCCATAAACCTTTCCTGAAGCCCCTCTCATAGTATATATTGCTTCAGTTGTTGATCTCCCAGGGCAAAAGCCAAACTGACATTTATCAATTCTTGTTATCCTCTCAGTCTCTTCTCCAGGACTTTTTCGTATACCTTCATGCCATGTTCCAGTAACCTTATCCCCCTATAGTTACCACATTTCAAAGCATCTCCTTTCCCTTTAAAAATGGGTATAGTATAGCTTCCTTTCCAGTCTTCTGGTATCTCTCCCTTTTTTAATACATCGTTTAACACTCTTGTCAATTCCACCTCTCCTTCCTTTCCTGCTGCTTTTATTAAATCCACTGTTAGCCCTGAAGGTCCTGCTGCTCTACCATTTTTCATTTCCTTAAGTGTTTCTTTTATTTCCTCTTCCATAATTTTTTCTTGTGGGCCTTCTACTTTTTGAGTTTCATTTATCGTATATTCATTTTCCTCATTTAACAGTTCACTGAAAAATTTACTCCATCTTTCCAATATCTTTTCTTTTACCACCATGATGTTCCCTCCTTCATCTTTTACAAACTTTGCCCCATCTACATCTGCTCTCTCTCTTTTCATGTGTTTCACAATTTTAAACATCTCATTTTTTAAATTTCTCCCTTCTCTCTCCCTCACCCACTCTTCTGTTGCTTTCTCCTTTGCCTTTGCTACCTCTTTTCTTGCCTTTTTCTTCTTTTCTTTAAACACCTCTCTATCTTCCTCCTCCTTTGTCTTCTGCCATTTCTTGTATGCTTCCTTCTTTTCCTTAATGGCTTGCTGCACCATGTCTCTTTTTCCTTTCTTCTAATTCCTTTTGCTTCACCACACACTTCTTTCCCTAACTTCATGATATTTTCTTCCAATTGTTCCCATCCTCCATTATTTTCCTCATTTTCCCTTTTCACTCTTTGTTCAAACTCTCTTCTGATTTCCTCCTCCCTCAGCTTCCACACCTTTATTTTTCTTTTTTTTCTTTTTCTTCCCTACCTTCGTGACTATGTCAACACACAGAAGTCTATGTTATGGCAGACACGCTTCCCCTGGGATCACCTTCACATCTTTCATCCAAAAATCTTCATCCTTTCTGTACACTATATAGTCTACTTGCGTTTCCACTCCTCCACTTTTATACGTTACCACATTTTCTCTTTTTTTCTTAAACATAGTGTTTGCCACAACCAGTCCCGTGCCCTGACAAAACGACAATATTTTCTCCCCTTCTCTGTTTCTTTCTCCATTACCATACACACCCATTACTTCCTCAAAGCCATCTCTACTTTGCCCTATGTAACCATTCAAATTTCCTCCAATGAACACCTCATTTGTTAGACCTGCCATCTCGTCATCCAGCACTCCCCAAAACTCCTCCTTCTCCTCGTCTGTCCTCTCCACCTGAGGGGCATACACAGAGAAAACATTGAATAGTTTCTTTCCTATTACCATTCTTATTAGCATTTTCCTTGATGTAATCCTCCTCACTTCTATTATATCCTCTTTTAGCTCCTCTCTCACCATCATCCCCACCCCTCCGACTCTCCCCTCTCCATCACTCTCCCCTTTCTACCACATCTTGTACTTTTCTTCCCCACTTCCTATCATTCTGCTTCCTTCACCCTTAAATTGGTCTCCAACATGCTCCGAGATACATTAAAAATTTAGCATGGGACCGAGTTATGATGGGGGGCACAGGGAGGTATTTTAAAGGTCTTGACAAGAAAGAAAGTGTGTACTTACAGGAAGGACTTACACACTGCCTTCTTTTTTGCTGGAGCTATCTGGTGACTGCAGCTGAAAGCAAGAGATGGCAAGCAATATTCTACCTCACTACAGCACTAGATGCATCCCCATTCTTGCTGTGGAGGCTTACCCTCTAAACAATATATATGGAATAGATAAATAGAGTTTATAGTAACTTGATTTGTCATCTTAGAAAATTGTTGTGAATAATTAAACTACTTATGCTGAAGCCTTTTATTATTTTTGATACTCATTTTTTTTTGTAAAGGGGTAGGGCTCACTAGCCATGGCCTCACTAAATGTGTGATATATATCTGCTGAGAGTGATTGTTAGTGTATAAAGACTAGATATAGCAAGAGTGAGGAACCATGGGATATATAAGAACATAAGAACGTTGGAGTCTGCAAGAGGCCGGTAGGCCTATACAAGGCAGCTCCTTTGACCCTAAGCTCCCGTGTATCTAACCCCACCTGATATCACTGTCCATGAATTTATCTAATCAATTTTTTAATGTGACAGTTGTATTGGCACTCACAACATGACTGCTAAGCCTATTCCACTCATCCACAACCCTGTTAGTAAACCAATTTTTGCCTATGTCCCTGTTGGATCTAAATTTATCCAGTTTAAACCCATTACTTTGTGTCCTACCCAGTTCTCTTACCAACAAAACCTTATGAATATCTCGAATATCTCCCTTATTAAAGCCCTTCATCCATTTATAAGCCTCGATCATGCCTCCACGCACCCTTCGCCTTTCTTGAGAATACAAGTTTAACTGTTTGAGTCTTTCCTCATATATGCAGACAAAAGATAATTCTCTAACAGACAGTGCCACAACCACCATGTAGCTGCTGGCTTCAGTGGCAGAAAAAGAGAGAGAGAGAGAGAGAGAGAGAGAGAGAGAGAGAGAGAGAGAGAGAGAGAGAGAGAGAGAGAGAGAGAGAGAGAGAGAGAGAGAGAGAGAGAGAGAGAGAGAGCCACTAGAGAGAGAGTGATTTGGTTACGTCATAAACAGTGAGAGAGTCGTTATAAAAGGTTAATAGGTTTGATATAGGAGAGAGAGAGAGAGAGAGAGAGAGAGAGAGAGAGAGAGAGAGAGAGAGTGTGTGTGTGTGTGTGTATTTACCTGTTTGTAGCATGCAGGGCCTGAGCCAGGCTCTGATAGTCCTGTCTCCATGTCTACTTTTATCCAACCTTTCTTTCATTTGGTGGACACTCTTCGCCTCCACCACTTCCTCCTCCAAACTGTTCCACAAATCAACTTTTCTATGAGGAAAGCTGTACTTCTTTTTGTCTCAAGCATGTTCCCTTTCTCAGCTTCTTCTTGTGTCCTCTCAATCAAAAGAGCTAACTTCGTAGAAATCCGACAAAAACTAACAGAAATACAACTATCAGATGACGGCAATGTAGAGGAAGCCTGGCTAAGCTTTAAAAATCATTTACGCACTCAGCAGAACACATTCGTCCCCTTGTGCGAGAAGCGAATTAACACTAATAAAAGCCCACCTTGGTTTAATAGCGAAATTAAACACTCAGTCAAGGAGAGAAAATTGTTTTACAGGTTAAAGAAAGAACAAAGCACACCTGAAAATATTAGACTTTATAATGATGCCAGGCGACAAGTAAAAAGATTAGTATGTCAGGAAAAGCGTAGATATGAAGAAAATATTGCAGCCAACTGTAAAAATAATCCGAAATCTTTCTTCAGTTACATAAACAACAGAAAGGCGATCAGAAGTGGAATTGGACCTTTAACAAACAGCGACGGTGCACTAGTGACTGACAGCCAACACATTGCAAACCTCTTAAACAATTACTTTTCCTTGGTGTTTAATATTAACAGTCTTCCTCCCACTACCACCAACACCAGTACTAATGTAAATCTCGAGCATGCATTACCTAATTTTGAAATAATAACCGATGAAGTTCTTAAAACTCTCCATTCACTTAAAACAAATAAAAGTCCCGGACCCGACAAAGTATATCCTCTACTGTTTAAAGAAACAAAGAGCGAAATACTCTCCTCCCTCACAACCTTATTCAATATGTCCTTGCGACAAGGCATCGTCCCTTCGGATTGGAAAAAGGCTAATGAGACACCGATTTTTAAGAAAGGAGACAAAAAAATACCAGGTAACTACCAACCCATTAGTCTAACTAAGCTACTTGAGAGCATAATTAGAGACAAAATTGTGAGTTACCTTGAAAGTCACTCATTAATTGGGGATTCACAACATGGCTTCCGTAACAAAAGATCCTGCCTATTAAACCTATTGACCTTTTATAACGACCTCTTCTCAGTTTATGACGTAACCAAATCATTGGACGTAGTCTATCTTGATTTCCAGAAAGCAATTGATAAAGTCCCACATCATAAATTACTTTATAAATTAAAGCAAATAGGTATTGACACTCAAGTAAACCAATGGATCGCGAATTGGTTGAGCAACAGACAACAAAGAGTGGTGATTGACGGATTTAACTCAGAGTGGGCGCCGGTCACTAGTGGCATCCCTCAGGGCTCGGTTCTTGGCCCAGTGCTCTTCATTATTTATATCAGCGATGTGGATGTTGGACTCAATAATTGCATTAGTAAATTTGCAGCCGACACAAAGATTGGTAACTCGGTTCTCACTGACGAAGACAGGCAAAGCCTCCAAGAGGATTTGCACAAAATTTCTGCTTGGTCGGATGGATGGGAGATGCCCTTTAACGTAGACAAGTGCCAGGTCCTTCAAGTTGGAACAAGAAATAAGAAGTTCGATTACGAAATGCGCGGCGTTAAACTCAGAAGCATTCAATGCGTTAAGGACCTGGGGGTCAAAATCGCGTCAAGCCTCGAATTCTCACATCAATGCATCGATGCAGCAAGTAAAGCAAACAGAATGTTGGGCTTCATTAAAAGAAACTTTTTATTCAAGAATAAAGATGTAATACTTCCGCTCTACAATAGTTTAGTCAGACCCCACTTGGAATATGCAGTACAGTTTTGGTCTCCCCACCATGCAAAGGACATTGCTAAATTAGAAGGTGTTCAGCGTCGGGCAACAAAAATTATCCCTTCCTTGCGCAACAAATCTTACGAAGAAAGTCTTTCCACCCTTAACATGTTCTCTCTTGAGTAACGTTGCCTCCAAGGAAAACTGATCTAATGTTTTAAAATACTTAATGGTTTCACGAATGTAGACAGAACAAAATTGTTTATGATCGATGACATTTTCCGAACGAGGAACCATGGCATGAAACTTAAATGTAGACAGGTAAATTCAGACTGCACCAAATTTTTCTTCACCAACGTTGTAGTGCGAGAATGGAATAAGCTCCCGGCATCAGTGGTCCAGTGTAACATGATTGACTCCTTTAAAAACAAGCTCGACCGTCACTTCCTTGAACTTAATATTAACTAGAGTAGAAAAGCAACGTTTTGGAGCCATCTGATTAATGTAGAATCACTTAGGTTTAAGGACAGACCACCTAGTCTGGACCATGGGGTCTGTGTGGTCTGATTTTCTATGTAATTCTATGTAATCCTCTCCTTTGCTCTCTCTCCATCAAGATCTTTCTATCTACCTTATCCATACCACTCATCAACTTAAACAACATTATCAAGTCTCCCCTTTCTCTCCTCTGTTCCAAAGTTGGCAGGTTCATGCATTCCAATCTTTCTTCATATGGCAGATTTAAGAGTTCTGGTACGTAGCTTGTTTATGTGCTTTTTTGGGAATAATGTGTCTTGCATTGTTACTTCCAAATCATTTTCTTCATGTACTACAGTACCCTCTCAAGTTTCGCGCTCGCTTCATTCTAAAGGTATAGCGCTAAACTCAAGATCGTGAAACTCATGGTATTGAAAACACTGAAAAAGCGCTTATTTGTTCCGACCCCTGGAAAAAAAATTTTCTTTTATTTATTTATTTTTTTTTTTTTTTACAAGTGGCTTATGGCGCTGGTAGACTATCCATCTGGGCCTGATGGTCGGCCCCGAGCCCGTCATGGCACAGGCAACTGTTTATAGTGGCGCCATTATAATTGGCTCATGCTGCCCCCTAGAGGTCACTTTTTTTCCTCCTTTACTCCCTTGTTATCTCAAAATACGTACCTTGGAAAAAGGAAGAAAATAGGAAGTGAGAGCGGGTCGTTTTAAAGCCACAGATGAAGCCTTACGATTGGCTGAGCTCTGAAAACACGCTTGTGATTCACTGGGAGTCCGATGACGTCATCACCGGTGCTCACCCAATCAGCGGCCTCACTGCCTTGAGGCAGTGTCACACTGGCCATTTTCCTCTAACCGTTGTGGCTACTGGCAACGCCTGTGAGCCCATCCGGGAGCAAGTTGTCAGTTGTCCGTAAGCTGGTGTCACACTCGGCCTTTTTCTTCCCACCGTGTTGGCGGCAGCTTGGGCAACCGGCAACTTTTCCGGGTGTGCGTCACACACATAAGGGGAAATTAGAAGGGTGTGTGGGGGAGGGGCAGTATGGAATCAGGTCATGTCATGACACACACACACACACACACACACACACACACACACACACACACACATAGAAAGGGAAATGAGAAGGGTGGGGGGAGGGAGTGTAATGCTGACTTGCCTGATGGGCGAGCCTCCCATAACCCACTTGGCCAGTGGGGTACCTCTTTGGCCGACTGATAAAGGAGTGGCTCTCCCGTAACGCTGGTCGCGGGTTCGATCCCCGGCGCCGGCAAAACCTTTCCTTGTCTGGATTAATTTCTCGTGTGTTTCGTTACACGAAGAGGACGTGTGTGAGTGTAGAGAAGAGAAAAATTCTGGCATTTCAGGAGGGGCAGAAGGGAGGGTCAGGTCATGTCTTGACCTGAGTCAGGTCATATCCTGACCAAAGCCATGATCTGACTCTCCTTTCTGCCCCTCCTTCCTCACACCATTATCATTCTCCTTCTGTGTGTGTGTGTGTGTGTGTGTGTGTGTGTGTGTGTGTGTGACAAGTCAGGACATGACCTGAACTGAGTCAGGTTATGTTTAGAACTTTAGACCAAAGCCCTGATCTGACTCTTGTTTCTGCCCCATCCTCCCCACATCCTTCTCATTTCACCTTCTGTGTGTGTGTGACAGGTATGGACATCAGGTCAGGTCAGGTCCTGACCAAAACCCTGACCTGACTCTCCTTTCTGACTCGCCCTCCTCACACCCTTCTCCTTCTCCTAGTTTTCATCCTCTCTATGTCATCTTTTACGAGAGGGGCTCATAACCAGAGTGAAGCTACACACCTCCTCTTGAGTGGGGGCTCGCGTGGTATTGAGGCTGCGCCGAGTTGAACCAAACGCGACGGGGAGGAGGCGGCAGGAAGTTCAAACGCGGTTAACGTGTTAATAAGTCTCTCTCTTTCTCTTGCCAAAGCCACAATGTTTGGAGGAAAACATCCAGTGTTATACTACCTCTTAACCCTTTCATTGCTAATCGCTCGCTGCGAGCTCCAGCCGCACTCAAATCTCCCACGTATGAGAGTGTTCCAACACTAATTCTCACGACACAGGATTGCCAATTGAGTGGGTTCTTCACTAAATTTGGTGGAAAATCATGACAGCCCAGCGCGGAAAATCTACGGACAAGCAGCTGGTGGATGTTGTTGACCAATATAGCGACATTTTTGCATAGCTTCACCTATCACATGACTGATATTTTGACCAAATAGTTGTAAATTTTGCACTTGGCAATACTGCCCTGCCAGAACCCCATCATCAAGAGATCTGCAGTAATTGCCTTACGGCTGACCGTCGCGCACGTATAAATGTACGTCTTCACAGGCAACACCCCCTGAACGTGCCTGTACTTTCGCAGGAGAGGCTTACATTACCGAATCATATAGCTCTTGGCCTCCTCTTTCCAATGGTGTTTTTTGTTTTTTAGCTGTGATGAATAGTTTTTGAGATACAGAGATTAAAAGAGCGAGCACTAGCATCACTTGCTGGTGGTGCTAAATGCTCGCTGCGAGCGCCAGTCGCACTCACAGCAAAAAAACGCCCCTGAACGTGCCTGTACGTTTGCAGGAGAGGCTTACATAACCGAATCTTATAGATCTTGGCCTCCTCTTTCCAATGGTGTTTTTGTTTTGTAACTGTGATGAAGTTTTTGAGATATAGCGGTTGAAAGAGATTCCCTTCCCCCGCTGGGGTTCCCGAGCGCGCCTGAGGGGATAGTCTCGTTGCAAGCGCTTAGCAATGAAAGGGTTAAGGTAGTGTGCGTGACGCCAGTGGTAAGTAGGCGTGACCCGTACATGTCAAAGCAGCATGAAACTCGGGGTAATAATATTCGAAAGTAGGGATGGTAAGAATTTAGGACTAACCACGACACTCGAGGATCGCGAAACTCAGATAGCACGAAACTCGAGAGGGTACTGTACCTTTAAGTTTTCTTCTCCAATCCTATATGCTTTCCTCAGTCTTTTTTTTTAGTTTTCCCCATTTCCATAAAATGGCACTCGTTTGAATTAAATTCCATCTCCTATAACTGGCTCTATCTATATACTCTGTCCATGTCTTTTTGCAGCTCCTCACAATCTTCCTCCGTCCTCACTTTTCTTATTAACTTTGCATCATCTGCAGAAAGGCTCATATAACTTTTTATACCCTCTGGTATATCGTTTATATCAGTGAACCCTTTACTATGGAATGAACACTTGCCCCAGCCTTGTCATAAAGCTGCAAATTTTGAAAAATCAACTGCTTTAGTGCAAATCGCCATAACTCCCTCATTTCTGGGGCTACAGTAAAGTTTTTGGTATCAATCAACGGCAACATGAAAAGGCTATATTTTTTAATCAACAACCGGGCTCGAAAACCAACTCAAAAGGGTAAAAAATCGAATAAATCCGCAAAAACGACTGAAAAAAACTACTTTTGAGTTCCTAACCATGAAACCCACTCATTTTTTGAGATTTACAAAAAACTTATTTAACAAATGATTTAGCCGTGCCAATGTGCTTTTCAATATGGTGCATACCATTTCCCTACTCCCAATAGTTTCATCGCTAGAGCTTGAAACCTTGAAACCTCGAAACCCCTGTCGAGCCATTTTGACGGACCTCCAGACACTCTGTCGTTTTTGTCTAGTGTGGCCTTGCTATTGCCTCTAGAAGGCTGTAATTTGACATGTAGCCCCTCTTGGCAATGTAGTTTGGCCAACTCAAAGAATTTTTTGATAGCTCGATTTCAAGTTCGTCGTCGAGCCGTCACAAAATACCCTGTTATCGGCCCTTTTGCCGCGATTTGGGCACGTCCTAGTCTTTTGCTTATAACTTTTTTATTTATTTAATGCTTTCCAATTTTTTTTTATTCTGGTTATTAACCTGTATTAAAAGAGCTTTCATTTGCCACCAAACACACCTTCCTAGCTTCAGTAGTTTTCACTCGAGCTCGACCAGAAGTCGCGATGAACATTCGGCGAATCTGACTCATTTCATGCGCCGCGACGAAAAACCTTCCAGATGCCACAAAAATTAATATATCTGCATAAAAATTCATGTGAACACTGCAATATGTTGACTAACTTGTAGTAAAACCATTTTAAGATATCTAAATAAAAAAGTTAATATTTTTTTTTAATTCTCTCTCTCTCTCTCTCTCTCTCTCTCTCTCTCTCTCTCTCTCTCTCTCTCTCTCTCTCTCTCTCTCTCTCTCTAATATACCATATATCCCGCCATATAAAATGCACTTTTTTAAAAAAAGACTCGAGAAATCACCATGCATCTTATACCCCAATGGTTAGGTTTTGGTAGGCCTAGGGGTTATTGTTAGTAGTGTGAAACCAACAACTAAAACACCTCCGTTTGAATGAAATATTCCGTATTTTGCGGTGTATAAAGTACATTTTTTTTCATTCGGAAAAAAGGTACCCCTGTGCGGTATATGCCGAAGGTACAAATTTTGATTGATTTAACTAATAAATAGTGTGATGCAATGGAAAAGGAAAGTGTGGATAAGCAGAAGACAGGATGAGGACATGTGAATCGATAAAACCATACAGGTCACCGTCACGAGAAGAAGACGGCCACGTGTGACGCAGTGTAAACACAAAACACAACACTGCCGCGGTGTGCCAGTCACCAGTGGCGGGTACCTTGGTGGTGATGGTTGATTACAGCGGCTATTACACGGGAACCATTTTGGTGGATCAGGGTGCTGCCTGCATGATGTGACTCTGCTCGGCGACCGTGGGGTGGACTTGGGCGGATTAGTCTGGGGGTATTTTTGCTGTGCAGCGGCCCGGTCAGCTGACGTTTTCTGTGACACAAGTTCGAAAAAACTGATATCCGTGGATGACTGAAGTGTTAATGTAAATGCATTTTTGTTTCACATTGTAAAAAGAACCATATTTAAACAAAATATGATTGACAGAAATTAATCAACACTTATTTTTTATTGAAAGTAGGTATACGGTCCCTGAAAGTCAAGATCAAGACCAATTGCTTGCCCATAGAACGTAGCATCCACATGTGACTAGTTCCCTCATTAGCTCGGTGAAAGTTACCGCCTGCACACTGCACAGTGAGTGAATCTACAAACCAACCCTTTTGTTTATCATTTCAAAGTCACAGCTGCTCGGGGTAAGAGCACTGTAACTCGTCAAAGCAACATACGGTATAACAGTAATACCTAAGTCTATATATACCAGGTCAAGCGAGATGACGTCACTTGAAGGTTAAAAAAAAAAAAAAAAACAGTTCAGGGATGACTAAAGTTGCGGCCATGTGTGCACTTTGGATGTGCATACTTGCCTTCTTTCACAGCGCGTTCAGGCAAGCCACTGATGAAAAAAATATGCCTTTTTATTGTGCTATTGCATGATTGTAATTCCAATACCTGAGGGGTGTGAAGGAGGGCATGTTGAAGTGATTGATTTAAATTAGTCCTCCTTTCTTTGTTTTCTCTAAATCCCTGTTTCTATATTCTCTAGTTTGGCTCCAAGCAGTGTCACACGTAAACCACGCCTCTGCCGTGTCTCCTCCCACAAAGCTGCATGACTTGACTTGGTATACATAGACTTAGAGTAATACAGTAAACCCATGATATAACAAAGTAATTGGGGGAACCTTAGTCCGTTAATGCCGAAAGTCCGCTATAAGCGGCGAAAAAAAAAAATGGAAAATAATACTGATTAACCAATAAACGTATATATATATATATATATATATATATATATATATATATATATATATATATATATATATATATATATATATATATATATATATATATATATATATATATATATATATATATATATATATATATATATATATATATATAATATACGAAATAAAGGGTTAGGGACTGAAAACCTTTCGTTTATCGATTTTTCCGCCATAGGATTGTTAATAAATAGGGGTTAGGGACCAGCAAAAAAAAAAAAAAGTTAAATATAACTATGCTTAAAAGCAATTTACTACTCACAATACAATGAAACGCAAGGCTCATAAATAATTAAAACAATTACCATTTCCTGTTCCTTTACTGTTATAGAAATGCATTACATATGTTAGGACAATCCTCTAACTCGTCACTACAACTCATCACTTAACATTGCCAATGTTTACTTCCTGCTGTGAAAGGCCAGTTTCAAACAGTACACCACGACCACTCCAAGCCCCCCCACCCTCCATCACCCTCACGTTTCCTCACGCTGGCTGGGATGTGTTTGATTCGAGTGTAAGGCAGGTTCACAAACTGGCAACGCTAAGTGATGAGCGTTGAAGTGGAGGGGACTGGACATGGACACTTGCTGCCTAATCACTGCGAAAAGCGTGAGGCTTTGTGACGGCTGCGCGGCTGATATAGACATCCATGTCTTTCGTGAACCGAAAATTGTCCTATATTTTTCACTTTCGTATATCCGAATTTTCATATCGGGATTTCCTGTATATATATATATATATATATATATATATATATATATATATATATATATATATATATATATATATACATACAGTAATCCCTCGCCACATCGCGGTTCACTCATCGCGGTCTTGCTGCACCGCGGATTTTTAGATTGTATCGTATCGCGGATTTTTTGCTATATCGCGGGGTTTTGTGGTTAAATAAGCATTTTCTAGCCTAACAAATGAAAACGATATAAATCAACATAATGAGGAACACACCTAAATAAGCACCTATGTCACCCACCTGTTTTTTATTTTTCCGTCGCGGCCTATTGTGCCGTTGGTCTTTTCCCTGGTTCACTCCTCCCCCACTTCCTTTCTTTCTTCTCCCTCTCCGTCCCCGTATTTTTCTCCTTCCTTCTCATTTCTTTCTTCTTTTCCTTTCCCCTCCCTCCCAGTTTTTTCTCTTTTAATCTCTCTCCCTCCCACTCACACCCTTTCTCTCCCCCTCTTTCAACACCTTTACCTGACCCTCCCTACCTCTCTTTTAATCTCTTTCCCTTCCACTCACACCTTTTCTCTCCCCCTCTTTCCTCACCTTTACCTGACCCTCCCTACCTCTCTTTTAATCTCTTTCCTTTCCACTCACACCTTTTCTCTCCCCCTCTTTCCTCACCTTTACCTGACCCTCCCTACCTCTCTTTTAATCTCTTTCCCTCCCACTCACACCCTTTCTCTCCCTCTCTTTCCTTACCTTTACCTGACCCTCCCTACCTCTCTCTTTTAATCTCTTTCCTTCCCACTCACACCCTTTCTCTCCCCCTCTTTCCTCACCTTTACATGACCCTCCCTTCTCTTCTTTTCCCGTCCCATTTCCTCCACTCATTTCCCTTGTTTCCTCCTTTCTCACACCATCTTATCTTTAGTCTTATCTCTCACTCTATTACTCTTTCTCCCTTTCTCCTTCCCCATTAAATTATATGAACACACACACACACACACACTTAAAACTAAAATCACAAAAGGCAGCCAAAGACATATTATATAGAACAACTAAACTAAAAGAAACGGAAGGATGTAAGGATATACGTATATATAAAGAAAAATAGAAATGAAGAAGAAGGGAAGAAATGGAATGAACTACTGGCAGAGACCAAAGTAAAAAATAACGCAAGGTCTGAGGAAGAAAAAGAAACATTTTTTTGGAGAGTTTCGGGGGATCGAATCAAGAAATGGTTCATAAGGGAGAAGAGAAAGGGGAGCGAAAACTAGATAAGAAAGATACAGAGAGGGGAATAAGAATAATGTACACAAATGTAGATGGGTTGATCTCTAGTAAATTTGAGCTGCAAGATTATCTAAAAGAGAGGGATCCCATGATAGTTTGCCTAACTGAAACTAAACTAAAAGAAAACATCCAAATTGAGGTAGATGGAAGATACAATGTGTGGAGGAAGGATAGAATGGGCAAAGGCAGAGGAGGAGTGGTGATAATGATAAAGAAAGAGTTATTAGTAAAATGACTAAAATCAATAGAATATGGAGAAGGAAAAGCAGAAATAGTGAGTGTAATCTTGGAAAACAAGAATAGAGAAAGGATGATGATTGCAGTAACATATGTACCACCAAAAACTACATCATGGAGTAAAGATTATGAAAACATGATTGATGACACCATTCAGAGTTTGAGGAGATTACTTAAGGCAAACAAAGGAGTAATACTAATTGGCGATTTCAATTGCAAAGAGGTTGACTGGGAGAGGTTTGAGAGCAATGGTAGTGATGTGGCATGGGGGAATAGATTCTTAAATTTAGTGATGGAAAATTTGATGTTACAAAGGGTGAAGGAAAGCACTAGATATAAAAGAGACGACGAACCGGCAAGACTGGATTTTTTTTTTTTTTTTTTTTTTTTTTTTTTTTCTACACAACAAAGGAGGCAGCTCAAGGGCACAAAAAAAGGAAACAATAATAAAAAAAAATTAAAAAAAGCCCGCTTCTCGCTGCTCCTAAAATAGAATCAAAAGAGAGGTCAATTTCGGGAGGAGAGGTGTCCTGATGCCCTTCTCTTGAAAGAGTTCAAGTCGTAGGCAGGAGGAAATACAGATGAAGGAAGATTCTTCCAGAGTTTACCAGCATGAGGGATGAAAGAATGAAGATGCTGGTTAACTCTTGCATAAGGGGTTTGGATAGTATAGGGATGAGCATGAGTAGAAAGTCGTGTGCAGCGGGGCCGCAGGAGGGGGGGAGGCATGCAGTTAGCAAGTTCAGAAGAGCAGTCAGCGTGGAAATATCGATAGAAGATAGAAAGAGAGGCAACATCGCGACGGAATTTAAGAGGTAGAAGACTATCAGTAGGAGGAGGAGAGCTGTTGAGACAAAGAGCCTTAGACTCCACTCTTTCCAGAAGAGCTGTGTGAGTGGAGCCCCCCCACACGTGAGATGCATACTCCATACGAGGGCGGACAAGGCCCCTGTTAATGGATAGCATCTGTGCGGGGGAGAAGAACTGGCGTAGACGATACAGAATGCCCAACCTCGAGGAAGCTGATTTAGCGAGAGAGGAGATGAGAAGTTTCCAATTGAGATTTTGAGTTAAGGATAGACCGAGGATGTTTAGTGTTGAAGATGGTGATAGCTGAGTGTTGTCGAAGAATAGGGGATAGGTGTTTGGTAGATTGTGTGGAGTTGAGAGGTGGAGAAGTTGAGTTTTTGAGGGATTGAAGGACACAAGGTTCCTTCTGCCCCAATCAGAAATGATAGCCAGGTCTGAGGTTAAGCGTTCTGCAGCCTCCAGTCTGGAGTCATGTACTTCCTGTTGAGAGGGTCTTCTATTGAAAGAAGTTGAATAATGCAGAGTGGAGTCGTCGGCGTATGAGTGAACAAGACAGTTTGTTATGGAAAGAAGACCATTGATGAATAACAGGAAGAGAGTGGGTGATAGGACAAAGCCCTGTGGAACACCACTGTTGATAGGTTTAGGGGAAGAACAGTGACCGTCTACCACCGCAGAGATAGAACGGCCGGAAAGGAAACTGGAGATAAAAGAAAAGAGAGAGGGATAGAATCCGAAAGAGGGCAGTTTAGAACGCAAAGACTTGTGCCAGACTCTATCGAAGGCTTTCGATATGTCTAGCGCAACAGAGAAAGTTTCACTGAAACGGCAAAGAGAGGATGACCAAGAGTCAGTTAAGAGAGCAAGAAGATCGCCAGTAGAACGCCCCTTGCAGAACCCATACTGGCGATCAGATAGAAGGTTAGAAGTGGAAAGGTGCTTTTGAATCTTCCGGTTAAGGATTGATTCAAAAGCTTTAGATAGACAGGAAAGCAAAGCTATAGGGTGGTAGTTTGAGGGATTGGAACGGTCACCCTTCTTAGGCACAGGCTGTACAAAGGCATACTTTCAGCAGGAAGGAAAGGTAGATGTTGATAGGCAGAGACGAAAGAGTTTGACCAGGCAGGGTGTCAGCACGGAAGCACAGTTTTTAAGGACAATAGGAGGCACTCCATCAGGTCCATAAGCCTTTTGAGAGTTGAGGCCAGAGAGGGCATAGAAAACATTATTTGGAAGAATCTCAATAACAGGCATAAAGGAGTCAGACGGGGGATGAGTAGGAGGAATATGCCCAGAATCGTCCAAGATGGAGTTCTTACAGAAAGTTTGAGCGAAGAGTTCAGCCTTAGAGACAGATGAAACGGCAGTGCTGCCGTCAGGGTTAAGGAGAGGAGGGAAAGAGGAAGAAGTGGAATTGGAGGAGATATTTTTGGCTAGATGCCAGAAGTCACAGGAAGAATTAGAAGAAGCAAGATATTGACATTTTCTATTGATAAAAGAAGTTTTGGTAAGTCGGAGAATAGATTTGGCACGATTCCGGGCTGAAACGTAAAGGTCATAGTTAGCGGGAGTTCGAAGGCTCTGGAACCTTTGGAGAGCTGCCTCTCTATCTTTAATAGCACGAGAACAAGCGTGATTAAACCAAGGCTTTTTAGCATGAGGAGTAGAGAAAGAACGTGGAATGTATGCCTCCATTCCAGAGACAATCAACTCTGAGATGCGCTGGGCACACACAGAGGGGTCTCTCTCCTGGAAGCAATAATCATTCCACGGGAAATCGGAAAAGTACATCCTCAGGTTGTCCCACCGAGCTGAAGCAAAATGCCAGAAGCATCGCCTCTTCGGTGGGTCCAGAGGATGTACAGGAGCAATAGGACAGGAAACAGAAATAAGGTTATGATCGGAGGAGCCCAACAGAGAGAACAGTTTGACAGAGTAAGCAGAAGGATTAGAGGTAAGGAAGAGGTCTAGAATGTTGGGCCTGTCTCCAAGACGGTCGGGAATACATGTAGGGTGCTGAACCAACTGGTCTAGGTCGTTGAGGAGAGCAAAGTTGTAGGCTTGTTCACCAGGCTGGTCAGTGAAAGAGGATGAAAGCCAAAGCTGGCGGTGAACATTGAACTCTCCCAAGATGGAGATTTCAGCAAAGGGAGAGTGAGTCAAGATGTTCTCCTCTTTAGAATTCAAATAGTCAAAGAATTTTACATAGTTAGTAGAGTTAGGTGAGAGATAAACAGCACAGATGTATTTAGTAATAGAATGACAATGAAGTCTTAGCCAGATGGTGGAAAATTCAGAAGAGTCAAGGTCGTGAGCACGAGAGCAAGTGATGTCGTTGCACACGTAGGCGCAACATCCAGCTTTGGATTGAAATTTAGGATATAGATAGTAGGAGAGAACAGAGCAGAGGTTGCTGTCAATAGCCTCAGAAACCTGTGTTTCGGTGAGGAAGAGAAGATGAGGTTTAGAGGAGGAGAGATGGTGTTCCACTGAATGAAAATTAGAACGAAGACCACGAATGTTGCAGAAATTGATAAGGAGGAGGTTCGAGGAGTCATCAGGACACCTTGTTGAATTATCAACACCGTGGCTAAGATCTGGAAGTGAATGGAGGGTAGAGAAGGGCTGGTGGCTGCTCGATCTCTCTCTTCTTGCTGAGACTTGTTTATTTTAATGACAGGAACTTATACTGACAAAACCCGAGAAAGGCAAATATGTACCTATCTCAGTTCAACTAAGAATACAAAACTTGATTTACAGAAACTAAATGAAATCAATTATAATAAAGGAAAATAATGGATTCAGTAATTTCAGCTTAAACTGTTGGATTTATAAAAATATGTGGAGGAGTAATTAAAGAAACTGTACTTTACATCGGAGACTTCAATAACTTCTTCACTAACTTCAACATACTCCCCACCATAGGAGTCTAGCACTTTTATTACATATGACAACTGTATTCCTGAGTATAAAGCATCAACCTTAAATTATTCATACATATCACTTAGGAAATACAATTCACAGCCTCAGAAACTAGTCTGTCAACTTGAACTTCAACTGAAGTTACAAGTCAAGTTTTCTAGGAACTTTAACAGACCTACCAGAGCGAGTACGAGTTTCAGCAGCTGTCTCAGGAAGTGGACTAGTATCTGAGGACTCCTGGACAGCTGCATCAACTTCAGGTAAATCTTGGACAGTCTCATTAACATCAGTATACTCATGGCTACATACTTCCAAGTTATGTAATTTCTGAACTGCCCTATTTAGTACTCCGCTGGAAGTCTTCACATTTACACTTCTGAGAACACCATCCTGACCAGGGAAAATATCTACAACCAAACCCAGGGGCCATTGTAGCCTTGGAATGTTGTCCTCCTTCACCAGGACTAAGTCACCTTTTTTAATACTGCATTTTGAAGTGAAACCCTTAACATCTGGGGGCAAATTGGAAATATAATCTGAGCTCCACCTCTTCCAAAATTTGTCTAAAGTCTGGTTTTTCAAATGTTCTCTATTCCTCAGATCTTGAGGGGAAATACAGGAAGGTTTAGGGTCCAACTCAGAGTGAGTACTAGCATTTCTGCCAATGAGGAAATGTGAGGGAGATAAAGGCAGAGCACTATTAGGGTCATCCCCAACATAAGTGAGAGGTCTTGAGTTTACACATGCTTCTGTTTCATGTAGTACAGTCTCTAGTTCACTTCTGGAAATATACTTAACACTTAAGAGTTTTTCTCATGGCAGACTTGACAGATCTTATCAGACGTTCCCACCATCCTCCCCACCATGGAGAACGGGGGACTATAAACTTCCAGTGTGGAGATATGTGACCATAAACCTTCTGTATTTGGCCACTGGAAGCAACAAAAGTTTTGGCATTATCTGAGTACATCACTGAAGGTAGCCCTTTCCGTGCAATGAATCTGCGTAGGGCAAGCATGCAATCCTCAACACTCATAGAGTCAGTGAGCTCTAAATGTATAGCTCTGACAACAGCACAGGTGAACAGTAAAATGTAAAATTTCTTAGAAGGGAAATCAGAGCAAAACAGAGGGCCAGCAAAATCCAGGCCAGTCACTGTAAATGGTGGAGCAGCTTTAACTCTCAGTTCTGGTAGTGGGGCTACTGGCTGGCTACAAGCTCTGGAGTCATGTCTCTGGCATCTTACACATTCCTTGATCACAGTCTTAGCAGTTCTTCTAATTCCTATAATCCAGAAACTTTCTCTCAAGGTAGATACAATGGTAGAAACACCTTCATGTTTAAGAAAAAGATGGTGAAACTTGACCAGTAGCTTTGCTAGGTGACATTTTGGAATTATTATTGGATGTTTACAGTCAAAGCTCAATTCAGCATTTTCCAGTCTACCTCTGATTCTCAATAAACCTTTATCATCTAGAAAGGGATCTAGATTAATCAACTTTGACCCCTTAGGAAGAGGCTTGTCACTTAGCAGAGCCTTAATCTCATGAGGAAACATATCTCTCTGTACATGATAAAACATCTTTACCTTAGCATCATCCAACTCCTCAGCTGAAAGTAGACCAGAAATTTTATTATCAGGTGTTATACAATTATGTGTATACCTCAACACCCAAGCAACAACACGTTGAGCTTTACTAAAGTCACCCCACCTCTCAAACTCAAACACAGGTGGAGTAGGGTGAACAGTTACACATGCTAGAGCCTCAGTAGTCTTGTACTCCTCATTTGTACAAATTGATTCTGTTTCCTTTATACTGATACTAAGAGGTTCAGCTAGCCAAGATGGTCCACACATCCACAATTTACTTGATACAATCTGATCACCTAAGAGACCTCTAGAAACTAAATCAGCTGGATTCTCATGTCCAGGGCAGTGAAGCCAAGAACTTGGTGGAGTTAAACTTTGAATTTCTGTAACTCTGTTTGCAACAAACATTTTCCACTTCAGAGGGTCACCCTTGATCCAAGCTAGAGTTATCTGTGAATCAGTCCAGCAAAATACCTTGGCATTCATGTTTAGATGAAGGGCATGCTTCACAAAGCTTACTAATCAAGCACACAATAAAGCCCCCATCAGTTCCAATCTGGGCAGAGTTATGGTCTTAATAGGTGCCACTCTAGACTTTGAAGTGACTAATGCAACCCTGTAGGCACCATCTGGTAAGCAGGTACGGATATATACACAGGCACCGTAACCTTTCTCTGAAGCACCTCCAAAGGCATGAAGCTCTACATCAGTAAGGCTATTCCACTTCAAAAAAGGAAAATAACATCAGTCCATCTTCCAATCCCTGAGAGATGCTGCACTCAGGACCCAACTTTCAAATTTATGCTTCACATCCTGAGGCAATTTATCATCCCACTGAAGACCCAGCCTCCAAATATCTTGAAAAAGTATTTTGCCAAACATCACAAAGGGATTGATAAGACCTAGAGGGTCAAAGATCTTTGCAATCAAGCTCAGCATGCTTCTTTTGGTATATGTCAGCTCAGTCTGGGTGTTCAATTCTAATCCTTCAAAAGAAAACTCATCAGAAGTGTTACACCACTGTAGGCCTAACACTTTAGTACCTTCTTCTCCATGTACTTGATCAACTTTATCCTGAAACATGGAAGTTACTAATTTACTGTTTGAAACCCACTAAGTCAGAGGCATGCCAGCATGTGCCAAAACCTCACAAGCCTCTCTAAATTTGCAGGCAGCTTCCTCCACACTGTCAGCACCACTCAGCCAGTTATCTACATACATATCCTCTTTCAGTTCTTGTATTACTTCAGTACATGGATACTTCTCTAAATGATGTTTTATTGTGGCATTCAATAGAAATGGGCTGGCAGTGTTTCCAAAGGGAACCTGCAGGAATCTCATGTACTTAATCTCATCCTCATCTCTCAACAAAAAACGGTGTACATCTCTGTCTCATCTTTTCACACACAACTGTAGAAAGGCCTTGGTAACATTACCAGTAAGAGAAATAGGCCATCTTTTAAACCTGATCACTTCTACTAAATCTGGGTTGAGTGATGGGCCCTTCAAGAGACAATCATTCAGTGAAATTCCATTATACCCTCTGGCTGAGGCATCAAAGACAGGTCTCACCTTGGTACTGTTACTAGTTTCTTTAACCACAGGGCGGTGAGGCATATAAAAGGTAGGATTCTCACAGACTATCTCATTACTAGGGATTTCCTCAACAATACCTTCTTGCACATAGTCCTCTAAAACCTTGTAATATGCAGTTTTCAACTCGACATCTTTATCTAGTTTGGCATGTAATTTATCTAGTCTCTTCATAGCAAGTTTCTCATTGTTGAGTAGGGCACTTTTCAAGGAGTCACTTTTCCAAGGTAATGACACTTCATATCTGCCTTTAGCATATGAAACATTCTGTGAAAACTCTTGCAAGGCAACATCTGACTCAAAGTTATGATCTGATTCCTTGGACTGTATCCCTATAGTCTCTAAGTCCCAAAACTTGCTTACATCATAATCAGACACTTTAGAAATACATAACATCTGTGGAGAGGTTACTGGTACCTTAGAACTAGTGTCAGCATTCCAAGCCCCTGACAATACCCAGCCAAACAATGATCTTTGGGCCACTACGCCCTCCACTTGCACAGACTCATTATGATTAGACATTATGTATTTCCAGTAAGCATCCTGACCCACTAGTATATCTATATCCATATAGGAATCACTCTGATAGTCATCTGCAAGAGGCACAGGAAATTGGCATAGTATACCTACAGGCACGGTGGTTCTCACTAAGGGTTGGCATATCACTGGAATCTCTACAGCTGTTAACTTGTGTGGTGCATCACTGCAATCAAGAACCTTCAGATCAAACAAGTTGCACTGCTTTATATTAGAGGAATAATTACCTCCAAATACTGAATAAGAAATGGGTTTGCTGGAGTTCCATGTGGGTTTGCATTTCTTAACAAGTTTACTGCTGACATATGTTCTACTGGAGCCACTATCAAACAACAACTTGGCCCTATGAAGAACACCATTTGCTCCTGCAACTCTCACCTGAGCAGTTTGCAGTATAGTACATGTCTCCTTATTAACTGATATATTAGACAAGGAAACTCCAGCAAAATGAGTAGCCTGACTCTTACTTACTTCTCCATTACTATGATCAGCAGCTAGTTCTTGAGTTGCTTTTACCGACTCACTTCTTACAGGTTCACTTTTATTAGTATCTATCTTGACACCATACATGAGATGGTGGTGATAGCCTCTACATTTCTGACACTTGGCATAGCACCGTCTAGCAATGTGTCCTTTGCCTAAGCATTTGAAACACATGCCAGCAGTCTTAATTCTTTCAACGCATTCTTTTCCACCAAGTCTCTGGGTCTCAAAGCATCTCTTGGAAGCATGTTTCTTGTTGCAAAATCCACAAAGGAGCTTCTCACCTTCCAAAGATGTGTGTAATGCAGCCGCAGATGATAACTTTCCCTTATGCTCCCGCGTCTGCCAATTCTTCTTCTCTTCAGGGGTAGACAGAATCTCCCTCTTACCCGCGGTGACATCCTTGAAGGCCTCTGACTTCTCGATGCTCTCAATTTCTTGTCATAGAAACGTCAGAAGCCAGTCGAGGTCACTCTCATGTCCGGCACCCTTGCGAGCTCACTCCAGACGAATCTCATTGGGCAGACGGGACAGAATGATGGGAGTTAGGAAGATTTCACACTGCTTGCCTGACACGCCTAGGGCCTCTAAACTTCTGATGTGTGTCAGTATTTCATCTCTGAGACTCCAAAGTTGAGTCACATACTTGGGTCCCTTGGCCTTCCCAGGGACATGGCCACTCAAAAGGGACTGTATATGGGCAAATATAATTCTCTCAGGCCTGTTATATCTCTCCTTCAGTAGATCACAAGCAATACTGTAATTAGCACTAGTATGTGAGACCTTGAACTACTGATTTAGCTTCTCCTTCTAACAAAGACACCAGGTAACTAAACTTGCTTATAACTGGAATCTCTGTGTCATCTATGTGAGAGGTAAACTGATCCCAGAAGGACTGCCATTCTGTAACATCTCCTTTAAACTTTGGCAGTTCAAGCTTTGGTAACTTCACTTCAGGTGACTTGCCAGTTGTAGAAGTACTCCCAACAGAACTTAATTCAGTCTGACTGGGCTTTATTAGTTCTTGTAACTTCTCATTAGCACGTAACCAATTCTCTTGACTGGCATGTCTGAAGCTGTCTGCTTCATCTATGCATTGATCTAGGTCACCGTCAGCTACTAGAAGTTCAAGTTCATCCTGTCTCTCATCTAAAGTGCTTAATCTATGGTCAAAGGTCTCTATGGCACTTCTCAACTCAAATTCACTGATGCTGGGTTTGTCTAGTAAGTCCTTTAAGGCTGTGGACTATCTGGTAACCCAGCCTCGGGCAGCCGCCCTTTTCTTCGTTGCCTCTTCCTTCCCTTCCCCCATTCTGACAGGTTATCTTAGCCACGATTACTCACAGGAAAGTCTTGAAGGCTCCACTTCCCGGGTCTGGGCACCAAATGTTGAAATTATCAACACCGTGGCTAAGATCTGGAGGTGAACGGAGGGTAGGGAAGGGCTGGTGGCGGCTTGGTCTCGCTCTTCATGCTAAATTGTGTTTATTTTCAACGACAGGAACTTGTACAGGCAAAACTCGAGAAAGGCAAATATATACTTTTGTCAAGGTTTCTGTGTAAATTTGACTATCATTTGATAATAACCTAAGTGTTATATCAAATCACAATTTTGTGAAGATGCGATTAGCCTCTCACCACCTGGTAAACCGCTAAAAAATCAGTATCTTTTTGATGCAATATTACTAATCTATTAGGGTCGTGTGGTCACGACCCGGACAAGGTCTCGACCCGGACAGTCTTGATTAACCAATGAACGATCGAAGAGCCTGATGACGCTAGAGCTATATATGAGGAGGGGAGGGGTCCTAACGCCTACGCCATTGCAAACCTCCCGCGCCGCTCGCTCCTTGCATAAAATAAATTTTTTTTATTTTTAAGAATTTTCTTCTTAAATTTCATCAGGGATATATGTATGCTTGTGAGGCACGAATAGGCGTGATCAACTTGTGATAAGTGTAATATAGCCATATAGGCATATTATAAAATAGTGTGATGATAATATTGAGTCAACAAAAACAACAATGGACTCGGGGGGGTGCCAAAAAGACAAAATTATTGTTCTCGACTCGGACGACATTTGAATTCAAATTAAAAAAATTATGTACTGGAAAAAAAAAAAAAAAAATGATTGATATTGCATAATACACATATATAATATGTGATATAAAAGATAAAGCCATGGAAAAATGCTGGAAATGGGTGTTTACTGTTGATTTTTTTCAGTGTTTTTTATGGAATTGAATTGATTTAGTGAATTATTTTTTTTACATTAGTGTTTACCCATTAGTGTTTACTTCATTAAAATTTAAATATTTAACCATTTTTTTTTTTTTTTTAAAGATTTTTAAAAAAAAAATGGAAAGTGTGCGCGTGATATCTTCGACTGAATCGGAGAATGTCAAGAACAGGATTTTTTTTTTTTTTTTTTTTTTTTTTTTTCACAATTTTCTCATTTAACTCAAACAATATTAATTACATATTAATAATATAATAAAAGAAAAATTTTTAGATTATTAAGTTTTATTTTTTTATTTTTTTTTTTTTTTTTATTTTTTTTTTATTTTGATATTTTTTTTTTTATTTTTTTTTTATTTTTTCTTTGTGGGTGTTCTCAGTAAGAAAAAATATAAAAAATTGAAAAATTGTGGTTTTGGTGACCGAAACATCCAAAACATTGAGAACCCGTCCCCGTCCGTTCTGACCCCCGTCGCCACACTTTCAACCGTTCAGATTCGTAACCGAGAGAAAATAAACAAAATTTAAAAACCACCAATATGCCAATACTAGCATAAATAGATATAATGATAGCATAATTAGCGGGGGAATTAGTTAAGCTCTCTTTAGCATTTTTTCTTTTTTTTTTTTTGAACTTTTTTTTATATATATTATTCTTTTCTTGAACCTACCACTGAATCAGTAATTTCTTACCATGAAATTTGTGACATATCACTATTAATTTATTACTGCAAAGTTGTAGCCTAATATCACATAATTATTAACTAATTGTGCTGGTAAACTTGATTCTTTTTTTATAATGAGTAACATATCACCACTAGGTTGGAGACTACAATAGGGCCCGATTTTTTAAACGTGAAGTTTGCATTTGCTAATACTAATGTAGCTGATTCTTCGTATGTCTCGTTTTTTTAAACCACTTTCAGCCGTGGTGTTAGTGTCAACTCGTAGGAGACATCACGGGTTCCTATAAGAATCGGCGGCTTGTCCAACCCCACCCCAACAAGAACCACCAATAATATTCACAAATCATATGCGATTGGAAGTAATGTTAAAAATATGATAATATATCACACAGCACACTCAACCACCCCGAGCTGAATTCTTCTTTCCCTCGTCCTGATTACTCTTCTCCATTAGGCATGCCAAACCCTGAGGACGGGTTGGTGCGCCCTTAACCTTAGTCCTTCCATTATGTTTGCCACCTGTGGTGTCCCTGTAGGGCTAAGGGACGGGAGTCCTGGGGGTTGAGCGATGCCGTAGTCGTGTGCTGCGGCTAGCGACACACCCCATTGATCCCTTTTTCTGGTCAAGACTGGTGGCCTCTCCTGGCTCGGAGGGGTCAATTGGCTAGAGTAGGTAGGAAGACACCTACCGAACTGGCGCAAGCCACTCCCGGTGAGGTATATATGGGAAGTGAGGAGGGTGCTGAAGCCCTCCAAAGACCCTTCCCATGTCCTCACTAACTGTTTCCCTATTGTCTCATCTACACCAGAGAGTAGTTCAGCATGCTTTCTAAAGACAGATTCTCACTCTATCCACACCACACTACATTCACACAACACACACACCTTTTCCCAAAATTCAAAAGGGCTTTCAACAACAGTGCCTCGGAGTCCCCACCTGGGGGGGGGACCACAAATTCCCCCAAGGAGGACACCCTTTCTGGCTGCCGACTTGAGAGGTGTCTTGATAACTCCTCGAACCTTTTTCTTATCAATTTCTGCAACATTCGCGGTCTTCGTCCTAATTTTCATTCTGTGGAACACCATCTCTCCTCCCCTAAACCTCACCTTCTCTTCCTCACCGAAACACAGGTTTCTGAAGCTACTGACAGCAATCTCTACTCTGTTCCCTCCTACTATCTCTATCCTAAATTTCAATCCAAAGCTGGATGCTGGGCCTACGTGCGCAACGACATCACTTGCTCTCGTGCCCACGACCTTGACTCTTCTGAATTTTCCACCATCTGGCTAAGACTTCATTGTCATTCTATTACTAAATACATCTGTGCTGTTTATCTCTCACCTAACTCTACTAACTATGTAAAATTCTTTGACTACGTGAACTCTAAAGTGGAGCACATCTTGACCCACTCTCCCTTTGCTGAAATCTCCATCCTAGGAGATTTCCATGTTCACCATCAGCTTTGGCTTTCATCCTCTTTCACTGATCAGCCTGGTGAACAAGCCTACAGCTTTGCTCTCCTCAATGACCAAGAGCAGTTGGTTCAGCACCCTACACGTATTCCCGACCGTGTTGGAGACCGGCCCAACATACTAGATCTCTTCCATACCTCTAACCCTTCTGCTTACTCTGTCCGTTAGGCTCCTCCGATCACAACTTTATTTCTGTATTCTGTCCTATCGCTCCTGTACATCCTCTGGACCCACCAAAGAGGCGATGCTTCTGGCATTTTGCTTCAGCTCTGTGGGACGACCTGAGGATGTACTTTTCCGATTTCCCGTGGAATGATTACTGCTTCCAGGATAGAGACCCCTCTGTGTGTGCCCAGCGCATCATAGACGTGATTGTCTCAGGAATGGAGGCATACATTCCACGTACTTTCTATACTCCCCATGCTAAAAAGCCTTGGTTTAATCACGCTTGTTCTCGTGCTATCAAAGATAGAGAGGCAGCTTACAAAAGGTACCAGAGCCTTCGAACTCCCGCTAACCATGACCTTTACATTTCCACCTGGAATCGTGCCAAATCTATTCTTCAACTTACCAAAAACTCCCTTATTCAAAGCAAATGTCAACACCTTGCTTTCTCTAATTCTTCAAGAGACTTCTGGCACTTAGCCAAAAATATCTCCTCCAATTTCACTTCCTCTTTCCCGCCTCTTCTTAACACAGAAGGCAGCACTGCTCAAACTTTCTGTAACAACTCCACTCTGGAAAATTCTGGGCATATTCCTCCTACTTATCCCCCCCTTTGACTCATTTATGCCTGTTATTAAGATTCTTCCTAATGATGTTTTCTATGCCCTCTCTGGCCTCAATTCTCAGAAGGCTTATGGACCTGATGGAGTGCCTCCTATTGTCCTTAAAAACTGTGCTTCTGTGTTGACACCCTGCCTGGTCAAACTCTTTCGCCTCTGCCTATCAACATCTACCTTTCCTTCCTGCTGGCACAAGTCTTTGCTTTCTAAACTGCCCTCCTTCAGATTCTATCCTTCTCTCTGTTCCTTTATCTCCAGTTTCCTTTCTGGTCATTCTATATCTGCTGTGGTAGATGGTCACTGTTCTTCCCCTAAACCTATTAACAGTGGTGTTCCACAGGGCTCTGTCCTATCACCCACTCTCTTCCACACCAAACTGTCCTATCCACTCATATGCTGGTGACTCCACTCTGCATTATTCAATTTCTTTCAACAGAAGACCCTCTCAACAGGAATTACATGACTCCAGGCTGGAGGCTGCGGAACGCTTAACCTCAGACCTTACTATCATTTCCGATTGGGGTAAAAGGAACCTTGTGTCCTTCAATGCCTCAAAAACCCAATTTCTCCACCTATCAACTCGACACAATCCTCAAACACCTATCCCCTATTCTTCGACAACACTCAGCTGTCACCATCTTCAACACTAAACATCCTCGGTCTATCCTTAACTCAAAATCTTAACTGGAAACTTCACATCTCCTCTCACTAAATCAGCTTCCTCGAGGTTGGGCATTCTGTATCGTCTCCGCCAGTTCTTCTCCCCTGCACAGTTGCTATCCATATAGAGGGGCCTTGTCCGCCCTCATATGGAGTATGCATCTCACGTGTGGGGGGGCTTCACTCACACAGCTCTCCTAGACAGAGTGGAGTCTAAGGCTCTTTGTCTCATTAGCTATCCTCCTCTTGCTGATAGTCTTCTACCTCTTAACTTCCGCCGCCATGTTGCCTCTCTTTTTATCTTCTATCGATATTTTCATGCTGACTGCTCTTCTGAACTTGCTAACTGCAACACGGCCCTGCTGCACGCAACTTTCTACTCATGCTCATCCCTATACTGTCCAAACCCCTTATGCAAGAGTTAACCAGCATCTTCAGTCTGTCATCCCTCACGGTGGTAAACTCTGGAACAGTCTTCCTTCATCTGTATTTCCTCCTGCCTATGACTTGAACTCTTTCAAGAGAAGGATATCTGGACACCTCTCCTCCCAAAATTGACCTCACCGTCAGCCATCTCTTTGGACTCTTTTTGGGAGCAGCAAGTAGCGGGCTTTTTTATTATTGTTTCCTTTTTTTGTGCCCTTAAGCTGTCTCCGTTGTTGTAAGGAAAAAAAAAAAAAAAAAACAGTAACACCTCTTCAAAAGTGCTTCTCAACGGACATACTTCTCACTCTCAATTGTATCAGCATGTTTCCTCCCTCTGCGCCATGAGAGGATTCTAGAATGTTCTCTCCACTCCTTGGTGCCGTGGCTGTCAGCTGCAGACAGTGCTTCGTGATTGGCTCACACTTCTAAAACCACAGTTGTCACGGGTGCTGTGATTGATTAACTCATGAAAAGGCTCTTGTGAGGGAAATCTCACCTTTCAGTGATTTGGTGCACCAATGGCGCCTTTGAAAATGTTTGTGTATCATGATCCAGCCAAAACGAAAGCCACCGTTGGTGCACCATTTCAAACAGCGCCTTTTGTCAACTGGCGCCTGTTGGCAAGGCGTGTTTTGAGTTTATGGCCCCAGGCCCAACCAAGAAATCCTACCGGTGATATAGGTGTGGACGTAAAAAAAAGAAGAAAAAAAATCTCTAGGAGTAAGTCAAAACAACGGCAAAATGTTTTTTCCAGCATGAGCTTCCCCCCAATCGTGCCGGATGAACGAGGTTCTACTATATATGGAACCTAACTCAACCTCCTCTGTGGACTTTTTTCTGTATTAAACTTTTGTTCATATGTTTTCCTTAATTTTTTATGAGATCTTATACTCAAGTTGATCTCTAACCTGGATGTCTTTTACAGTGGCAGGCCAGCCCAGGTCCTTGAGTGAAATGGTTGGAGAGGAGGGAGTGTGGCAGCACCTCCACTCCTCTTTCACATGGCTTCTGAAGGCAAGTGGACTGAAGCTCCAAGAAAGACTGGTAGAGGGACCTCCTGTTAGCACTTTCGTGGAAAATTCCTCTGTTGATTGTGAAGGTAAGTTTATGGAAGCTTCTTGATTCTTTTCATTCCTGAACCTTTTAGTAAAATTAGGTGTGGCATACAAAATCTGCTGAGCCTGTAGGTCCCAATAGCATTGACCTTTTGCCTCTCTGAAGTATAGTAGTTGGCATGCATCTGTGGACTTGGATTTGAAAAACTGACCCAGGCAGTCAGTGCAGAGCTCACTCAACCCTCCCTTTCGTGCTGGTTCGTATGTGGGTACCTTTTTTTTTTTTTTTTTTTACAGTATAGGAAAAAGCTCAAGGGCAACAAACAAAGAAAAAAAAATATATTCCGCTAAGTGCTGCTCCTGCAAAAGCAAACAGGTGTGGCCAGAAGAGGTCAATTTCAGATGGAGAGGTGTCCTTATATTTCCCTCTTGAAAGTGTTTGTTGTAGGCAGAAGGAAATACATACGAAGGAAGACTGTTGCAGAGTTTACCAGTGAAAGGAATGAAGGAATGAAAGTACTGGTTAACTCTTGCATAAGGGATTTGGATTGCATAGGGATAAGCTAGAGTATAAAGTATTGTGCAGCAGAGCCACAGGAGGGGTGGAGGCATGCAGTTAGCAAGTTTAGAGGAGCAGTCAGCATAAAATATCAATAGAAAACAGAGAGACGACATTGCAGCACAGTTTCAGATATTATACCAATTCACAAAGGAGAATGCCATGAAGACCCTGGAAACTACAGGTCAGTCTCTTTGACAAGTGTGGTAGTGAAGATCACTGAAAGGCTGATCAAAGATAATTGGATGGACTACCTGGAGAGACAAAACAGATTGATGAACAAATGGTAAGACTTTCGAGGAGGAAGATCTTGTACAACAAAATTTGATGTGATTTTACTCACGAGGGATTGACACAGTACAAGGAAGGGAAGGTTGGGCTGATAAAATCTGCAGTAAGCATTCGACAAGGTTCCACATAAGAGACTGCTGTGGAAGATGGAGTGCATTGGAGGACTGGGAGGAGGACTCTTGAGGTGGATGAAGGACTACATCAGCGACATGGCAGAGGGAGTGAACTGCTATATGAGTTTGTTTGCTGATGATGTTAAGTTGCTGAGGAGGATTGGAAGAGAAGAGAACTGTCAAGCACTGCAACAGGACCTAGACAAGATATGGGAATATAGTCGTGGATGGGAAATGGAATTTAATATAAAAAAGTGTAGTGTGATCGAATTTTAGGTAATTATACATTAGGAAATAAGAGAATTAACCCGTGGGTTTCAGCTATGGGAAAGCCGAGAAGTGGCCGAGAAACAACAAAATTACACTGCATTTTGAAACTTAAGAAAAGAGCATGGAACGTACATCAGAGTACTCCTCTCATAACCATAAAGCCGTTAAAAACATTTACTTTTACTCAAACTCCATTCTTTTTGGGTGGTGTTTGTTACAAAATAAACAGTCTTGTGATGCGTGGCATCTAGCCGAAAGTCGCTTATTGTCTACTATGGAGAATTTGACAAGTGATTACTGTATGGATAGCTAATTGAGTATGCCATGACCTTACAGCACCACCTATGACAAAAAAGCCCACCTCAAGATCACTCATCCACCACAATGACCTCGAGCATTCATGGTGGGTTGCACTATGCCACCACCGCCTATAATTAGCTCGAATTAGGTGTTTTATGGCGAGCCCTTTTTAGGGTCCACCGTACCACAGCCACAACTCATGAAAGCCCTAAAAAGGGTCTGCCGACATTCTCGGGTTAAGAAAACATCAATGGAGAAGGAACAAGGACAACAATGGACAAGGAAGATCTAATAATGTGGGATACAAGAGAATCAAGAGGCTTTGTTTTTTGTTTTTTTTGTTTTTGCCTATGGCGCTGGTAGGCTTTCTAATGGTCGGCCCCAGCTGAAACACTTAAATAGTATTGTAGACAAGACATACAATTTGGCGAGAAACATAAAAGTTGCTTTTTAATATCTGGATGAGGAAATGAGGAAAAAATTATTGTAACCATTGATACATCCAAGGTTGGAATATGCAGCAATAGTCTGGTTGCTGAGTACAAACTCAAATATAAGGAAAGTACATAGAGGATTCAGAGGGCAGCAACAAGCTGGTTCCAGTACTAAGAGATTTAACATGCAAAGAGAGATTGAAGCAGATGAACCTACCAACACTGGAACAGAGGTGGGAGAGAGGAGATCTGGTTGCGGTATATAGGGTGCTGAGTGGGTGGAAAAAGTGGACAAGGAAAATCTAATAATGTGGGATACAAGAGAATCAAGAGGTGATTTTATGTTTTCGCCTATGGCGCCGGTAGGCTTTCTTCATAGGACCTGATGGTCAGCCCCAGCCCGTTGTGGCACAGGTAAGCGTTTTATAGTGGCACCATCTTGCATTGGCTCATGCTGCCCCCAGGAGCTCATCTTTGATCCTAGAATCTAGAGTAGTGGTTCTTAACCTTTTCAGAGGCGCTGAACCCTAATGAAAACCTCCACACAGCAGCCGAACCCCTCATGTATAAAGAAAAAACATACAAATGGCAGAAAATTGCCTTAAAATTCAAGAGTATATTAATTTTGTATAATACAAAGAAGGGATTCCATTTTAATTCATAAAAATATTAAAGAAAATGTGCTTAAAATTCAATTGCAAGAGTGCAGTGTCTTTCAGGAGGGTCTTCGCCGAACCCCTGAGACTGGCTCGCCAAACCCCTGGGGTTCAGTCGAACCCAGGTTAACCCATTCGTGGTTACCTATGTTGCAATGTGTGTACTCCCCCTGGTCACAAAAAATGGAACACAAAATTTTTGGCATAATGAACCCAAAAATATCTCCACATAAAGAAAATAATATGGCAATTTCCACCTTACCTTTTTTTAAATGCCCCGCCGGCATTTAACTGGCACCTGTGGCGCGGCGCTGCCAGACGTTATCTCACCACCGAGAGATTATTTTCAACTCTTCCTCTAAAAATTGTTTTTCTTTTGCACAACATTACATTCTTATGATATTGTATCACTATAAGAACAAAACTAGTCTCTGGCTTCGACCTGAGGATGTACTTTTCCGATTTCCCGTGGAATGATTACTGTTTCCAGGAGAGAGACCCCTCTGTGTATGCCCAGTGCATCTCAGAGGTGATTGTCTCTGGAATGGAGGCATACATTCCACGTTCTTTCTCTATTCCTCATGCTAAAAAGCCTTGGTTTAATCATGCTTGTTCTTGTGCTATTAAAGATAGAGAGGCAGCTCACAAAAGGTTCCAGAGCCTTCGAACTCCTGCTAACTATGACCTTTACATTTCAGCCCGGAATCGTGCCAAATCTATTCTCCGACTTACCAAAACTTCTTTTATCAATAGAAAATGTCAACATCTTGCTTCTTCTAATTCTTCCCGTGACTTCTGGCATCTAGCCAAAAATATCTCCTTCAATTTCACTTCTTCCTCTTTCCCTCCTCTCCTTAACCCTGACGGCACCACTGCCGTCTCATCTGTCTCTAAGGCTGAACTCTTCGCTCAAACTTTCTGTAAGAACTCCACCCTGGATGATTCTGGGCATATTCCTCCTACTCATCCCCCCTCTGACTCCTTTATGCCTGTTATTAAGATTCTTCCAAATGATGTTTTCTATGCCCTCTCTGGCCTCAACTCTCAGAAGGCTTATGGACCTGATGTCCTTAAAAACTGTGCTTCCGTGTTGACTAACTGCCTGGTCAAACTCTTTCGTCTCTGCCTATCAACATCTACCTTTCCTTCCTGTTGGAAGTATGCCTTTGTACAGCCTGTGCCTAAGAAGGGTGACCGTTCCAATCCCTCAAACTACCACCCTATAGCTTTACTTTCCTGTCTGTCTAAAGCTTTTGAATCAATCCTTAACTGGAAGATTCAAAGGCACCTTTCCACCTCTAACCTTCTATCTGATCGCCAGTATGGGTTCCGCAAGGGGCGTTCTACTGGCGATCTTCTTGCTCTCTTAACTGACTCTTGGTCATCCTCTCTTAGCCGTTTCGGTGAAACTTTCTCTGTTGTGCTAGACATATCTAAAGCCTTCGATAGAGTCTGGCACAAGTTTTTGCTTTCTAAACTGCCCTCATTTGGATTCTATCCCTCTCTCTGTTCCTTTATCTCTAGTTTCCTTTCCGGCCGTTCTATCTCTGCGGTGGTAGATGGTCACTGTTCTTCCCCTAAACCTATCAACAGTGGTGTTCCACAGGGCTCTGTCCTATCACCCACTCTCTTCCTGTTATTCATCAATGACCTTTCCTTAACAAACTGTCCTGTCCACTCATATGCCAATGACTCCACTCTGCATTATTCAACTTCTTTCAATAGAAGACCATCACAACAGGAAGTACACGACTCCAGACTGGAGGCTGCAGAATGCTTAACCTCAGACCTTGCTATCATTTCCGATTGGGGCAGAAGGAACCTTGTGTCCTTCACTGCCTCAAAAACTCAATTTCTCCACCTATCAACTCGACACAATCTTCCAAACACCTATCCCCTATTCTTCGACAACACTCAGCTGTCACCATCCTCAACACTAAACATCCTCAGTCTATCCTTAACTCAAAATCTCAACTGGAAACTTCACATCTCCTCTCTCGCTAAATCAGCTTCCTCGAGGTTGGGCATTCTGTATCATCTCCGCCAGTTCTTCTCCCCCGCACAGTTGCTATCCATATACAGGGGCCTTGTCCGCCCTCGTATGGAGTATGCATCTCATGTGTGGATGGGTTCCACTCACACAGCTCTTCTGGACAGTGGAGTCTAAGGCTCTTCGTCTCATCAGCTCTCCTCCTCCTACTGATAGTCTTCTACCTCTTAAATTCCGTCGCAATGTTGCCTCTCTATCTTCTATCGATATTTCCTCGCTAACTGCATGCCTCCCCCCCTCCTGTGGCCCTGCTGCACACGACTTTCTACTCATGCTCATCCCTAGACTGTCCAAACCCCTTATGCAAGAGTTAACCAGTATCTTCACTCTTTCATCCTTCATGCTGGTAAACTCTGGAACAATCTTCCTTCATCTGTATTTCCTCCTGCCTACGACTTGAACTCTTTCAAGAGAAGGGTATCAGGACACCTCTCCTCCCGAAATTGACCTCTCTTTCGGCCACCTCTTTGGATTCTTATTTAGGAGCAGCGAGCAGCGGGCTTTTTTTATTTTTTTTTTTTTTTTGTGTGGGCCCTTGAGCTGTTTCCTTTGTTGTTAAAAAAAAAAATATGAATGGGAAACATAAAAAGGAAATGTGGCATTACAATTGTTTGCTTTTGTACAACACTACATTCTTATGATAGTATATGAATAGACTATAAGAACACAATTTGTCTCAAAATAGGCTAGTAATTCTTAACAGGAAACATAAAAAGGAAATGTGGCATAACACGTGACCTACAGGATCGGCGGGAAGGCGTCTGTCTGGCTGGAGTGAGACCACGGGCAGGTGGGTGAGTCACTCTTGGACGGGACGGGATGCATTGCATTCATCTTCGCTTGATGAACTCCAACATCTGGCCATCTTCATTCCGCCACCACGTGGTGGATATAAACACCTAGAGGTGGAAGGAGGTGGGGAAGATAGTTGAGTAGGTGATGGTCCAGAGCATATGTTTGAGAAGTAGTCAGCTGCTGCTGTGTCTGCTGGATAATATTCAGATCCACTTGCTGATTGGCTTTCTTCACTTTCTTGAGAAACATAATCTTTATCTTTATCACTATCATCTATTGTAGATTCAGTGTCAGTATCACCTTCCTCTTCACTGAAATGATGCTGAATTTGCTCATCAGTGAGAGCGCCAAGTCGACATCTACGTACGTGCCATACTGTATAAGCATGCTCTGAACCAATAAAACTGCCGCACATAGAGTCATCACTTGAGAAGAGATGCCTGACACTTCAATAAATATAATTATAAACCGCTAGAGGCATTTCATTCACATGGAAAAAAAATAATAATAAAACGTCATGACATGGTTGACCTGAGGGAGTAACAACATTAACATGTCAGGTGACGTGGTTGACCATGAACGGGAAAAGAACCACTGATCTAGAGTCTGGGTTGATGGGTGGTCTTCTGGACAGCATGTGGGTAGTCTTAGGCCACTCGGCGGTGACTGAAAAATCCCAGCTGTGGCACAGGGCAGGGCACGAACCTGCGTCGTCCTGAACGCTACGCCATTACGCTATCCACTCAGCCACCGCCTCCTCATAGAAGGAAGATGAAAAAGTAAGCATGTAAAAGAGACATAAAGACGAACAGCTTTCCACAAAGGGTGGTGGATACATGAAATGGCCTGGAAAAATATGTGGTCCATGCAAAGACGATTCACGATTTTAAGGCCAAGGTGGATAATAGTAGATATATAGACGGGACAGTAAGAGCGTAGCTCCTCTCCCGTATACCACAACTAGGTAAATGAAATAAACACACCACACAGACCTTGAATCAGTGCACACACACAAGTATCTTGGTGTTCACCTCTCAACTAACTTGAAATTCAACACTCACATAGACAATATCAGTGCCACAGCCAACAGAACACTAGGGTTCCTGAGGAGGAATCTGCATAACTGCACATCTGACATTAAATACATAGCGTATGACACACTTGTGAGACCAACACTGGAATACTGCTCCATGGTGTGGGATCCTTACACACACAGAAACATTGATAGGTAGAACAAAACACCAAGGCGGCTAGGTTCATTACAAACAATTACACTCGAACACCTGGAATCACAACACGGATCCAACAACAGATAAACATGGAACCTCTTCACATATGTAGACAAGCACACAGACTTACACTTATGTACAAGATCACAAACACCCACATTGACATTGATCCACACACTTACTTACACAACGCAAACAGTCAACGTACTCGAACACACACATCCATAAATACCAAATATATCACACAAACACCAACACATACAAGCACTCATACTTTCCATGCACCATACATGACTGGAACAGCCTCCCTCAACAGATTTTAGACTGCGGTATAATAGACTCATTTAGAAAACAAATACTCACTCACTTGTCACCACAACACACCAACACTAACAATTATACTCGATTCACTTCCCTCCCCTGCACACTCGGCTCCCCCGTCCCCCCAACAGCCAACACAAATATACATGTTATGCACCTGAAAGATACCCTGCACATTATTAATCCAGATCGAGAGAGAGAGAGAGAGAAAGAGAAAAGGGGAATGGGGATAATGAGAGGTAAGTAAAAAGTGTAATGCAGTAATTATAAAACTGCAGCTTACTTAGGAAATAAGGATGCAGGTTAACTCTACCCAGAATTGTTTAACTCCAAGCAAGCCTACAATAATATGAAGGTAGGTTTTGGAATAGTATGGAAATACAATTTCCAATTGCTTGAAATTTTTTATTTATTACTTATACTGACCCAAATTGGTTTATTCATTAATACAATTACACACATGGTGATATATTGTATGTGCTCCATAAATGTGAAGTGGAGATTGTAATGTAAATACTTTAGCATCAATACTAAGATTGTTTTTTTAACTGCAACTTTGGTTAACCTTCCTCCAAGCGTCGAGTAGGTGGTAGTCGGCCTAGGTTTGGCCCAGGGTAGCAGGTTCTTGTCTATCACATACTGGGTCATATTAACTGGCTACATTACTTGTAGTACATCCTACCTAACATAATACCAGCCTAGGTCATGACAAACGCGTATGTAAAGTAAGAATGTTAAAAGATAAGCGCAAAATGGAGAAACAGGCATTGCTAAATATCCAATAATAACCTATCTTCTCGATATCTCATCAATATTACCCATATATTGCTTGTGTTTTTCAATCAAACAAAGTTAAACAGTTTTATTTACGTTTGCAGAGAAGTTTGCAGTTTAATATTAGTGCCGCTGCTGCACTGAAACTTCAATAGGCAGTGACCCAATGCTGAACCTTGACCTTATAAGACACAGGGTGATTTTCAGGGACATTTTTTTGGAAAAAAAGTGCGTCTTATAAGTTGTCAAATACACTACTTTGCTCTCAGGCAACAGGCAGACAGCAGATCATACAGAAATGGCTGGGCAGAGAGGGGGAGGCAGCATTATCACCAGAGGATAGAGTGGGGGGTCAAAGGGTTGCCAGAGATGAGAATCGTTCAAATTCATTGGAGAAAAGATGACTCTGAAATAATATCTTTAACATTCCATGTCAAATTCAAGATATATCAAATTTTCTTCTTATTTACAAAGAGCTACAGTACTTAATTCCTGCTCGAGATAAAACAGAAGAATCGAGGTCTATAGATTACAAGACGTCTGTCAGTATATGAGGCATTTAATTCATCATCATCATTTCATCGACGCCTGCTCCTAGGAGCTCCCACCAGGGGATGGCCACAGCAGAAGAGCTTCCAACTTTCTCTATCCAGACACACCTTCCTTGCCTTCTCAAAGTTTCTCAAAGATCTTTCCCCCCTCTCCCTAACGTACTCTTGCACCCTATCCCTCCATTTCACTGGAGGTCATCCTCTAGCATTCCCTCCCTCTATCTCACTCACATACACCCTTCTGGTCATCTTACTCTCCTCCATTTCCTCCATGTGGCCAAACCACTTTAAAGTTTGTTGCTTCACTTCTTCCACCACTTCACACTTCTTCCTTTCACCCCTGTGACACATTCCAAAATGCTCGTACACACTTTCATTACTCATTCCATCCATTTTACTCACACCACAAGCACTCCTCAAATAACTCATTTCCACTGCCTGCACTCTAGACCTCTGACTTTCATTCCAGGCCCACGTTTCACTTGCATATGTGAGGGTTGGTACAATTTTTTATTTCATCTAAGATGTGATTCACTTATTCAACTTAATTGTTTCTCCATGGCTATAGATCTCAAAGATGCTTTTTTCTCTGTGTACATTAACCCAGAAGACCGAAAATAGCTTCAATTCATTTGGAACAATAAAATTTTTCATTTTACCTGTCTCCCCCAGCCCTTTCTCCCCTTAGGTAACTTGGAGTCTTTGTGACATGTTATATATATAGATGACTGCATATTTATTGCAACATCAGCAGATGAACTGAGGACCAATGTTAGTAATACTTTTTGATTCTTTAGGGCTCACAATTAATGTACAAAAATCAGTGCTGGAACCAACCCAAGAGGTGGAATTCCTGGGAATCATTTTAAATTCTACCAATATGACTGCTACCTTGCCTCCCCATAGGAAAGAACACATCAAAGAACAAGGCAGGTTATTACTAAAGGGAGTAGTTATGCTGCATGACCTAGCATCTTTTATTGGTATGACCACCATCCCCTCCACCAAGGCCTCCCTTGCTGGTGCCGATACCAAGGCTGAGGTTATCAAGCTTGTACAGCATGACCCCAAGCATCTGAACAACATCCCCAACAGCCACACGTAAAAGGCCGCAGCTGCCGCCACCGACTGGGAAGACTCCAAGGGCATCAACTCCCTCAGCCCCTCTGGTCTGATGGCCAAGGAAGGAGAGCTCTGTCTGTCATTCAGTTGACCCATTAATCATGTTGCATTGTGCAGTGTTACGCAACAAAGCTAACAAGTTGTGTCGAGATTGCGGGATTGGCCAAACGACCTGAGAAGTTGTTGTGCAGGGGGTTGTGTGGGTGGGGATGGGGGTTGGGAGCAGTGTTTTTAAACAAAGGAGTCACCATAGTTATATGAGTGTGACCAGGGTCACTTCTGTGGCACCTTCTTGCCTTCTTCGAATATTTAATTAAACTGTGACTGCTGTTTCTGGTAAATGGTCGCTAAAAGAGCTACTAAAGGAATATTGTGAAGGAGCTATTTTTGTGATGCTTAGTTGATCCATTGTCCAGCTTGGCTTCACCCCTCCACCCACAGGGAATTGCACTGCTAATGGGTGAACTGAACATGCCCCTAGGCACTGATTATCTTATATCCCATAAGGTCAATGAATCTAGTTTCATAGATTTGAGTTTCACACCGATTATGTATAATGCTCCCAATTAGGCACAAAACTCTTTGCATCACTGTATATGAATGTGTGTAGTATGACTGTAAAATAAAGGGAAAATTATGGCAAAGTGGGAGACAAATATGCAGTCATGTCAAGTATCCACCATATACCAATTTTGCAGTTTCATACCATGTGTAACAATTTGCTTCATACAAGATATGAGGATGGATTATATATCAATTTTGAATTATTTTTCATCCACAGAGGAGGAATGATGTTGATTTAGAACCAATTAGACTTACTTGTGATGTCACCATTTAGGTAATTTTTGTTTTAGTTACATTTTTTCAGAACTATTTAATCTTAAATTGACATCCTGTTGTAGATGGAATATATTGTGCATGCATTTTGCTTATTTTGTAACTTCTGGATATCAGCTGTCATGAACATGCATAAAACAAACCTTGATTGCTTATCTTTTCAGGATTGAATATCCAGCAGTCCTACAACATTTTGGGAAGCACTACTTTCCACCAATTAGTGCATCACCTGTTGATTGGCAGACAAGTAATTTTGAGAGGAGGTTCTGAGGTCATTGTATCTGCCTTAATCAAGAGTTTGCAGGTAATGTGATTAAAAATGCAAGTATAATCATGCAATAATAATTCATTACTTAAATTTAATAATACAAGTAGTCCTCAAGTTACTACAGTGATTGGAACCGACTGGTCTGTTGCAGGTTGAATTAGTCATAAATAAAACATTATTCATTTTTTTTTAAATGTGGTAAATATTTTCATCAATGCTCCTTTCTATTTTTTCTGCTGTTTGATAGTTTTAAGTTAGTTTTAAGTTCAATTGATTATTTTGAGGCCTCATTTGTTATGCAAATGAAAATTAACCATAATATGACTATGACCATTGGGTAAATATTACAGTACCCTCTTGAGTTTTGCGCTATCCGAGTTTCACGATCCTTGAGTTTCGCGCTTAATCCTAAATTCTCACCATCCCAACTTTCGTGCATTACCACCCCAAGTTTTGCACTGCTTTGACATGTGCGGGTCATGTTTACCCACTGTTGGCGTCATGCGCGCTGCCTTAACACCGCGTATTGGGCCACCAGTGTACTGAGCAGATGTTTCACTTGTTACATATTGGACATCTGTGGCCCGAATGGCCCCTTCTATAAACTTTTACAAACATGAGTACAGTACCCTCTCGAGTTTCGCGCTATCCGAGTTTCGCGATCCTCGAGTTTAGTGCTTAGTCCTAAATTCTTACCATCACGACTTTCACACATTACCGCCACGAGTTTCGCTTTGCTTTGACATGTATGGGTCACGTCTACCTACCGTCGGCGTCATGCGTGCTGCCTTAAAAGGCGGTGTCCAGCCATTGGGGCCATGGACAACCGCAGTTGCCCGTATGCCCAACCGGGAGCGAGTTGTTGGTTGTCCTTATGAATGGAAAACGGTTGCGAGTACAAGGGTGGGTACGTGGGTACCGAACTGCTGCATGTAAACAAACAGACGACAGCAGTGGCTGAGGAGTGAGGAGCAGTGGAAGATGGCCCACCAAGAGATTCATAAAATGGACTGGCAGAGCAGCTTTGCTTACTACTTGATAACAAGATAAGAAAACACCCTGTGCTGTGGAACCACAGTCCAAAAATCTTTTTATAAAGTCTATAAAAATTGTAGATCTCCTGGTGTTGTTTTCCTTTTCTTCTTCTGACCTGTAATGCATGGCAGCGACGGTGAAAAGTAATAGTGAAAATAGCAAAAGGACATAGAAAAGCAAAATCAGGGAAAGAAAAAGACAGAAAAACACCTAAGTTCAGGGGGAAGTGTATAAGTGCGCACTGTTAAGTAACTAAGGGTCGCGTTCACAGTCACTTTGTTTGTTTTGATCGTTACTAATGGCGGCGATCGCCGCTTAGTATTTCACGTGAAACTGGCCGATGGGGTAGTGGCGGCTGCAGACGAAGCGAGAGATGTTGAGAGTGTGTGGAAGGTGCGGGGCTAGGCTAACCCCGCAGCCGCCACTACCTGATCGGACAGTTTCACGTGGAAATACTAATATAGCGGCGACTGCCACCATTGGTAACGATCAAAACAAACAAAATTACTGTGAAAGCGGCCTTAAGTGCATGTTGTGAAGTATAAAAGTGTGGAGAAGGAGGACCTAAGAAGCGATACAAAGCGTAACAGATAAAAAAAAAGAAGAAGGTCCACTACACTGGCCGGTGTTGCGAGAAATATCTTCCCGATGAAATTAGTCATTCTGCTGTCCACCACGCATGCGTGCTGTGGGAATACACAGCACTAAAATTATTAATTTGCCTGGTTTTGTTCTAGTCTGTCCGCTCGTGATCTTTGTGAGCGGTGAGGGAAATAAGTAAACAGTAAGCAAGTTGAACCTCTCTGCGAGCTATTTTGCGGCAGCGGTTTACGTTCAATAGGCATTGAAAAGTCAATCATGATATTAGTGATTTCATGATTTTTAACAGAAAGATTAAGCAGATTATTTCATAACACAGAAAACTACCAGAAAAATATAGGTTTGTCCAACTGTCCCACGGCCGGTGACCATGAGCGACCGCCCTTACTTTAGCAGACGACACCACGTGGATCACAAGCGTGTATTCAGAACTGCCAGCCAGTTGTAAGGCAGCCGCCTTCAACTGTGGCATCAAAACGAACTGTTTTTATTTCCTATTTTCTGCCTATTAACAAGGTACGTATTTTGAGATAACAAGGGAGTAAAGTCGAAAAAATTGTGATAACAATTAAGGGAGTAAAGTCGGAAAAAGTCATTATTTTCCACGGGTTGGAACCAATAAGCGCTTTTACATGGATTTCAATACCTCGAGTTTAGCACCTTACCTTCGGAATGAAGCAAGCGTGAAACTCAAGAAGATACTGTATATAAAAAATTTGTGTGTACATTTGTATTTAATATGACTGCAGATGTGTTGCAATGGTACCAGGTAATAAGTTAAACATGATAAGGTAATAAGTATATATGGAAAAAGAAAAAACAGGCACCCAAAATACATGTAAAGTTTGGTGACATTTCACTTCCAAAATATAAGCATTGCATTGTTTAACAGTAATCAACTGTTGAGGAAAATTCCCCTCATAGCACCTAATCAGACTTGAACTGGTGCCCTGAGCAGTGGTAGGCGGTCATAGAAATCACTCAGCTACGGAGGCGCAGGGGCTGGGGTATAAAGAGAGAAAGTCTATTTTAACTCTCACTCTGCCTGGGAAAGTGAAGTGAAGTGAAGTGAAGGGAAAGAATGGAAGGAAGGAATGGAGAAGAGAGGTTTGAAGCTTAATATGGAAAAAACAAAGTGCATGGTGACTGGAAAAGAAGTAAGAGAAAAGATTAAACCAGAAAAATATCCATGTGGATGCTTTGGGAGGGAAGTAAGTGTAAATTCAGTCTTGTGCTCATGTTGCAGGCAGTGGTGCCACCATAGATGCTCAGGCCTCAGAAATGTAAGAGAAGTGCAGAATTTTACATGCCCAGCTTGTGTAAGGAGACAGCAAGGACAAGAAACTGAGAGGGATGAACTAGAGGTAAATGGAGGAAAGCTGGATGAGGTAGAACATTTCTGTTATTTGGGAGATGTTCTGGACTGTGAGGCGGGAGTGGAGAGGACAGTGAAAGCGAGAGTGGCGGCAGCGTGGTTAAAGTGGAGGGAGGTGGCTAGTCTACTAGTGAATCATAGCATCCCTCTAAAGAGCAGAGCAGGGGTGTACCAAATGTGTATTAGATCAGTGATGTTGTATGGAGTAGAAACATGGGCTCTAACTAGAAAATTGATGGAGGTGTTGAGAGCAAGTGATTGCGGAATTCTGAGGTATATGGCAGGGATCAGGTGGCAAGACAGGGTGTCCAGTGCAGATGTAGCTAACAGATGTGGAGTAGAGGACCTGGAAACAGTGCTCAGAAGGGAAGGACTCTGATGGTTTGGACATGTGAAGAGTGCAGGTGAGAATACAATGCTGGGAGTTGTGGAGAGATTGGAGGTAGAAGGAAGGAGACCAGTTGGTAGGCCTAGGAAAACGTGGAGAAGGTGTATACAGGAAGACTTGGCATTGATGGGATTGGATGAGCATTGGGCAGAAGACAGAGTAGAATGGAGGAGAAAGAGAGCAGGGAAGGATACAGTGCTGGGAGTTTTGGAGAGATTGAAGGTAGGAGACCAGTTGGCAGACCTAGGAAAACGTGGAGGTGTAAACAGGAAGACTTGGTATTGATGGGATCGGATGAGCATCGGGCATAAGACAGAGTAGAATTGAGAAGAGCCATAGAGCATCCAACCGCTCAGGAAGAGTGAAAACGGACGGTAAAAGAAATGATGATGATGACTCAGACCGGGAATAGAACCCAAAATCTCTATTCAACCGAGAAATTTTGGTTGCGGGCCAAGTGCCTAGTGCCCCCCCCACCCCCCCAAAAATAATTTTAGATCCGCCACTGCCTCCCCTCAACATTTTCCCTCTTTAGAAACATTGACTTTGAAAAAAACTGACAACATACATGCTTCAAAATACTCAATGGCTATATGAATGTGGACAAATCCAAATTGTTTATGATCAATGACACATCTCAAACCAGAAATAATGTCACAACACTGAAGTGCAAACAAATATATTCAGACCACCAAATTTTTGGTCACAAAGGTTGTAGTGCGAGATTGGAATAAGCTCCCACCTTCAGTGGTCCAGTGCAACATGATGGACTCCTTTAAAAACAAGCCCAACTGACACTTTCTTCAAATTAATATTTACTAAAGTGGAAGTGCAAAGTTTGGAACCATCTGATTAATATATTTTCATCTAGGGTTAAGGACAGACCACCCAGTCTGAATTTCCATGTAAATATATATATATATATATATATATATATATATATATATATATATATATATATATATATATATATATATATATATATATATATATATATATATATATATCTCAGCCAATAATTTGATATGATTTACAGGAAAAGGGGTAGATATATACTGAATATTATTTATTGCTCTTGGCATCACATAGAAAGTTCAAATGGCATGATTTGCCAATAATTGCCAATAATTTGCCAATAATCATATCAGCCAATAATTTGATATGATTTACAGGAAGAGGGGTAGATATATACTGAATATTATTTATTGCTCTTGGCATCACATAGAAAGTTCAAATGGCATGATATTTCTCCTTGAAAGTCCTGAAGCTCATGATTTTTCAAGCATTGGTCAACCATAAAACCCTGTTCCTGTATGTGGGAAAAAATATTGTTAAATATTTAGTAAAATAAATGCTAAAATATATTGATGTCTAAAAGGAAATAGTGAGGAAATAAATAAAATCAATATATAAAACTTTTAAACACTCATTTCTTTCAGCCTCTGCTTCCAAAACACTGCTACAGGGCAGTCCACTACTCTCCTCACTATGTTGACAGTGCTTCATGTAATATTCTGGGCCTTCACTCTTTGGTCAGTATTCCCCAAACTGTCATGTCACTGGGAAACATCTGTGTCATAGACTTGGTGCCTAAAGGAGAAATCATTGAGGGCTCTAGCAAGTCAATACTGAAAAGTTTCTCTAGTGTCTATGACACAGACACTATGGGCCATGAAGCACACAAGGTTGAGCAGATGAATGTTACAAATATAGAGGAAACTATCAAGAACTACACAGTAAGGGTAAGTCATCTGATATAACATTTGTTTGTACAGTATGAATCATATATCATAATTTAAGTACTAATGTATCTTTTGTCCATCTGTAGCTCTGATCCCCTGCTCCCTTCTCCCCCTTGAGGGGGAGGGCATGGCAGGCCTCCATTCTCTCTGTTCACAAACTCCCTTTTTGCAGCATCACACCCCTTTTTTTGTACCTCAGTCCTTCATATATCCCTCAATTTTATCAGCCCACTTTACCAGTGGATTCCCTGCCACCTCCCTGCATTTCTGTTTGACTCTCATATACCCTCTTCACATATAATTTATTATATAAGTCATTATTCTTCATTCTTATCATATGTCTAATTAATTCACTTCAATGAATTTAATTTGATACAGTGGTCTTGCATCCAACTCAGGAATTAGTTTGGAGATTGCATCGTGTTGGATGAAATTAGTGTTGGACAAACAAAAGAACCAATGGGAAAAAGGAGTTTTGTCATAGAATTTCTGAAAAATACACTTGACCCACGATTTCCCAGGTATCTGATTTCCTGGACAAAATGCATGGTGTGGGAATTGTTGGACACATCCCTGGTTAAATCTGGGAACCAAAATAGAATCAAGGTAATAAATCTGGGGTTTGGCTAAGTCTGGTGGTTGCTTAACATGTGCCAAGCCAAGTCTGCGTCTGCAACACTCAATAGGTGGCTGCGTGTTGTCGTTGTGGTAGTGGTGATGGCCACGTTGCCTCCACAGCGAGTTCACTAATTCACAAAGCATTCTATTCTTATTCAGAGTTGTTGAATCCCTTTAATTTTATTTGCTATTTGTGTATTAGTTATTCACTTTCTTTAAGTTTATCTGTGTCCCAATGAAATGTCCACAACTGTTTCAATAAGATGCTTCTTGTGACATACATTCTTGTCTGTTTATAACTATCAGCTGAGCAGCTACTTGTAGTTATGATCGTTTTCATTATGTTTCATATTTTACTACCTGATTTTCATAGAAAGAAGCATTTATTAGTAAATAATTTGCATGGTTTGTTTTACTTACGGGTTAAACACTCTGAAATCAAAAAGTAAATGACGAATTTTCATTACTGCTGGCAACGGTGTCCTTTGTTGACATATAATGCAAGTCTTCAAAAAACTTGATTTTGGTAATGTCTTACATGTGCTACAAACCCCCCAAAATGCCATGTTGGTCATGAATCCCCTGGACAAACACACATTGGATGCAAGACCACTGTATATATATTGATGTAAAATGTTGATCATAGTAAAGTTGACCCCCTAAATTGACAAGAATATCTGGATTTTTCCTTATATTGCAGGTAAAAGTCTGTTGCAAAAATTTCAAAAGGGAGGGACAATCATCGACACAGTGAATGAAGAAAAGACTTCGGAGTTATAATACAAGATACTCTGACACCTGAGAAGCACATAAATAAGATACAGTCAAACCTCACCATTTGCACACATATGGGCGGTCTGAAGGTGGGCATATGGCGAATGTGCAAATGGCGAACTTATAACCTTTAGGGAAAAATACATATGGGCGGTCAAGGCCCAAAAACCCCCCTACCAGCAAAAAAAAGGTCTGCTGGCAGGAAACAAGTCATACTCACGGCCAGTCTCTCGCTTTTTTCTTCCACTGTCCACATTCTTAATCACTTCCACCCATGCAATGGTCATCATCAGATTCTTCCGGGGTTTTGGCTTCGATGATGCTGCGTGCAGCATGATGGTAGTGCAAAGGTGAGGCAGAAAACATCGAATAATCGCAGTCACACCACGAAACGAGGAGAGGCGATCAAGTTATGGCGGGAAACGACATGTTGTGTACGTTGGCAGGGTTCTTCACTTGCGGCAGAGGGCGCGTGGGTGGCTAGACAGCTGTAGCTCGCCAGCGGACGCCATTTTGCTGCCAGAACAGCTAGTAAATGTCCTCAAGATCATCTGACACCATTTTGCTGCCAGAACAGCTAGTAAACGTCCTCAAGATCATCTGACACCATTTTGCTGCCAGAACAGCTAGTAAATGTCCTCAAGATCATCTGACACCATTTTGCTGCCAGAACAGCTAGTAAATGTCCTCAAGATCAGCGGATGCCATTTTGCTGCCAGAGCAGCTAGTAAACGTCCTTAGAAGATCAGCGGACACCATTTTGCTGCCAGAACAGCTAGTAAACGTCCTCAGAAGATCAACGGACGCCATTTTGCTGCCAAAACAGCTAGTAAACGTCCTCAGAAGATCAGCGGACTCTTGTGAGATGCCGTTACCATAGCGGCGAGGTGCGCAAATGCCAAGACCACCTGCGCAAATGGTGGGATGATGGCCGCAAATTAAGGCTGCGCAAATGGCGAGGGCGCAAATGGTGAGGTTTTACTGTATTCAGAGAAACATATACAGTGAAACCTCGGTTTACAAACTTAATTCATTCCTGAAGGCCGTTCATCACCCAAAATGTTTGTAATGTAATGGATTAATCCATTCCTGGACCCCAGATAATTGCTTATTTAAACTTTTACGAAAGTACATTGTGCACAAGTTCATTACACAAATCCAATGGAAATCAATAAATCTAACAAAAAAAAAAGAAGACAGTACCTACTATATTTTGTGGTGTGTAATGGGCTCCAGCATATATTGTGCACTCTAAACTTCAAGACAACAATTTGGGGAACAATAAATTTTCAGTGCTTAACCCGAGAACGTCGGCAGACCCTTTTCTGGGCTTTCACGAGTCGTGGCTGTGGTACAGTGGACCCTAAAAAGGGCTCACCATAAAATTCCTAATTCGAGCTAATTTTAGGCATTGGTGGCATAGAGCAACCCACCACACAGTGGGTCACAGTGGTGGGTGAGTGATCTTGAGATGGGCTTTTTTGTCATAGGTGGTGCTGTAAGGTTATGGCAGATTGAATTAGCTATCCACAAAGTAATGACTTGTCAAATTCTCTGAAGTAAACAACAAGCGACTCTCGGCTAGATGCCACACGTCACAAGACTGTTTATTTTGTAACAAACACCACCTAAAAAGAATTGAGTTTGAGTAAAAGTAAATATTTTTAACAGCTTTATGGTTATGAAAGGAGTACTCTAATGTACGTTCTATGCTCTTTTCTTAGTCTCAAAGTGCAGTGTAATTTGCCATTTCTTGGCCGAAGCCCATGGGTTAAAATGCTCAGAAATATGTGCGGTTAAGGGGGGCTACTATGGGGCGTCCTCCTGCGCATATGGTATGTCCAATAGCTTTGAGATCATAGTATGTTGTTTGTTACTGTAAAGGTATGTTATTCTGTGAATTTCATCAAATTTGGGTGAAGTTTAGGAGAGACTCAAACAAAGTGTATTTTTCGTGTTTTTGTTTCACAGGCTTTATTTTTCAGTTAATCGGTTTGAAAAAAATACCATAAAAACTTTGTTTACCTATCTACATTTTGTTGGAAGTAACTTTTTGATTTTTTGTTTTGTCTTTGAAGAAAAAAAATTACAATCTTTTGTCAATTATTATTTTCTCCTCTCTGTGTCCCATTTTTTTTTTTTTTGACATTATTGAAAATCTATTTCCAACAAAAAATTGCCCTTTAGTTGTAGTTTCAACTGATACCTAACAAAAGTCGATCAGACATTTTGCCGATTGTGTGAAATTATTTTAAGTTTAAAAAACTAATTTTCAAGATATTGGCTCCTAAAGATATTTTTACATTTCAATCCTGTCTTGCCATTTGCATTTATTTGATTGGCATGAAATTTTCACATATTATTGTGTATTTCTTGTTGACTTACTGGAAAATGATCAGGCATCTGGGCCTGCGGCACTCCTGCATAGCGTGAGTGCCGCGGGAGTGCCTCACGGGAGTGCCTTGCTTCTACACTACTCTCTTGCTTGTTTTCTGAGGTTTGGCCGCTCCATAAGCCCTCTTGATGTTGGTGACTTTTTCTGGTTGCCTTGCACCTGTACATCATTTGTAAGGAAGTTTTTTTGGCTGGGGAGGAGAGAAAAGTAAGACATACTCTTCCTGTCTGTGTCTCGCTTGGCACTGGCGCGGTGGCACCTCTCTTCCTCCCCTGCCTCTCTGTGCGAAGAGGAGAGGATGACAGATGACAAAATTTACGATGAAATAAAATATTCTAATGCAATTTTTACGTATACAGGTAACTCAATTTACGCGAGTATTGTGTCCTTGAAGAGGTCGCATAAATCAAAAACAACGTAAATCAAACAAGAGGTAGGTTTCTATCGAAAAATAAATATTTACTTCATTCAGTGGAGAGAGAGAGAGAGAGAGAGAGAGAGAGAGAGAGAGAGAATATCCATATCACCGAGATATCCACTCAGGCACTCAATCTCGGCCTCACTCGTGTGAGGAAGAAATGAGGGACACCATGAGCAACTGGCAAGTATTGGTACCGGTACCGAGCAGTTTGGTACCGGTACCGTACTGTATAGCTGGTACCGTTAGTACCGGTACTGGTACCGGTACCTGCCCATCCCTATTGTTTAGTAGCGTGGCAGCATCGGTACTGTATTGTTGTTCAAGTGGCGCGCGGGAAGAACTGAGCTCAGCTGTGTGGCCGCAGCGCCGTGTGAGTCCAGTTGCGTGAGACATCTGGTGGCCACTCCATAAAATATCGCGTATAAGTGAAAAAAACATGTAAATTAAACATTTATTTGAATTTTGGACCCTGCGTTATTTAAAAAACGCGTAAACCAAACACGCGTAAATCGAAAGTTACCTGTATAAGAATGATACCGCATATGTTGACATGAGCGTCTTATGATGTGCATGTCCGACTATGACAAAAAAAGCCCCCCCAGGAGGAAGGGGTTTTAATTTTACGAAAACAAACCTCACCACATGGTAATTTAGGGTTTCCCAGCCATGCTGAGCGAAAAACATGTACTCGTCTGATTTTGAATATATTCATCAAAAAATACCCCGTAGTCGCCCCCCTTAACCCTTTCCTTGCGCGTGGTGCGGTCAGGCAGCCCAATGGGGGGTCTCTTTTAACCTCTGTATCTCAAAAACTATTCATCATAGCTAAAAAACAAAAACACCATTGGAAAGAGGAGGTCCAGATCTATAGGAGTCGGTTATGTATGCCTTTCTTGCGAACGTACATGCACATTCAGGGAGTGTTGAATGTTAACACTTATGTCAGTGCGTGTGTGATGATCAGCCATATTGAGGGAACTGCGGACATCTATCCTTGAGATTCTGGCAACCAATGGGGACTGGCAATCTTGGTCTTGATCTTGACTTTCAGGGACCATATACCTTCTTTCAAGTAGAAAACATAGATGTTTAATTTCTGTCAACATATTATGTTTTAAGTAGTTATTTTTACACTGAAAAACAAAAGTGTATTTACAATAAATACCTAAGTCATCTACTGATATCCGGTTTTTTCCAAACATGTATCACAAAAAACATCAGTTGACTGCGTAGCTGCACAGCAGAATTAGCTTCCGACTAGTCCACCAAAGTTCGCCCCATGGTTGCCGAGCAGGGCCCTGTTCCGCCAAAATCGTTCCCGTGTAATAGCCGCTTCGGCCATCACTGCCAAGGTACCCCACATACTGGCGGTGTCGTGTTTTGTGTTTAGTGTTTACACTACCCCTCAGCTCCCACGTGCAGCGCATCATCTTTTTCTTATGACCTGTAAGGTTATATCGCTTCGCATGTCCTCCTTCTCTCTTTTGCTTATTCACACTTTCCTTTTCTATTGCATCACAGTATTCATTATTCAAATCGATCAAAATTTGTACCATCGTTGTATACTGCGTAGGGGTAACTTTTTAAAAAAAAATTAGTGAAAAGAGTGTGCGTTATACGCCACAAAATATGGTAAACAGATAAAATATAGACAAAAACTTAATCAAATTTTACCATACCTCTATGGAGGAGAGTTGACGGCGCAATAGACAGTGTCTGACTGGCCGTTTTCCTCCAACCATTGGGGCTACGGGCAACTGCGGTTGCCCATTCGCCCAACTGTGATTGCCCATACTTATGAGGATGTGGTCAATCTCTTTAGCTACTCTTCCAGCATTGCTATATCAAGTCCAGTGGTGCAGCTCTGGTCTTTGGCACCAAGCAGCTGCAATTCTCAACCTCATGGATCTTGCAAAATTCAGGAGGGGAAAGCTGTTGATGTTCCTGGTATTAGAACCATGGGGACCAATACCCAGTAGCTATATAATGTATCAATAAAAGAGTACGTAATTGAAATCATGTTATAGATCTCATACCTACTGAGACAACATGCTCCATTTACTGACCTGATGACTGTTGATTCCTAAATTACCTCTTTCCTCATTTATTTTATAAGATTTCTTTTGTTTCAGCTTACTCAAGAAGGACCATTGCCAGCCAAACCCCCCCAAATCCTGAATCGCATAGAGTCAGCTGTCAGCAACCCTGCTTTGACTTACACTACACTATGTATCTGTTTGTCCACAATAATATATGAATGGATTAATAAGGTAAGACATAAACACTGCTTAAAAGTAAAATACATCTTATATTGTAAGAATGATCATTATCATAATCATTACACTGGGTTACAAAAAAAAAAGTAAGTTGTCTTCTTCAACTAATTTAGGACAAATTTGCACCGCTGAATCCGAAAATGACACCAGTTTCTCTCTATCAGGTCAGATTTTTGTGCTAAGTTGATTTTTAAAAAATCCGATCTTATAACTAAATTGATTACATTTTTGTGACATTTTCGGTTGATTTTTGGTGCCGGTAGTCTATCCATCTGGGCCTGATGGTCGGCCCTGAGCCCGTCACGGTGAAGGCAACTGTTTAAAGTGACGCCATTATAATTGGCTCATGCTGCCTAGAATATTGTATTATGTAATTAGGATATTGCATAATGTAAAAATTAGGATACAAAGTATTGTATTATGCCCAAGAGAAAAAGTTGTAGCAATGAGAGCTGCACAAACCCACCCTACACCATCACTACACATAGAGAACTGACCACTGCCGGGAGGGTATGCCGCCACGTTGAGCAGCGAGCGTGTGCCAATTCAAAATAGGCCTCTCTGCAAAACTTTGTACAGTGCTGGTGTTCTAGGGTTAAATATGTGTAAACAAACTGCTGATTTCAGGGAGTAGTGTGGGTTTCAAGGTTTTGTGAAAAGGGTTGTGAGTGCAAGAATGTTGGGAACTTCTGGTATACACAGATGGATTAAAATATGATACAAGCACAGAGTTAGCAGTCTTTTTCACATACATTTCATACATGTTCACACTTCTCACTACCAGTGTCCACAGCAAAACTACTTGCAATCTACTTTGCTCTATGATTCATGCTACACTGCCCTTCCTAAACCTTCATCTTATTATCAGATTCTCTCAACACCTCACAGCTTTTAGTAGCATTTAACCAATCTGATAATTATTGAAATCTCATAAGTGGCTCTTTTGCTAATCTGTCAGGAAGAAATTAGTGCAGTTCTGCTGAGTTCCAAGCCATGGAGGCATGCCTCAAAAACACAGTTTCTTCACCTATCCACTCGACACAATCTTCCAAACAACTATCCCCTATTCTTTGACAACACTCAGCTATCACCTTCTTCAACACTAAACATCCTCGGTCTATCCTTAACTCAAAATCTAAACTGGAAACTTCACATCTCTTCTCTTACTAAATCAGCTTCTTTGAGGCTGGGCGTTCTGTACCGTCTCCGCCAGTTCTTCTCCCCTGCACAATTGCTATCCATTTACAGGGGCCTTGTCCACCCTCGTATGGAGGATGCATCTCATGTGTGAGGGGCCTCCACTCACACAGCTCTCCTGGACAGAGTGGCATCTAAAGGCCCGTCCATACGATCGAGCAGTGCCGTCGAGCACAGGCAAGCAGTCTGCCCGTTGACGGGCTTACCACTTTTGCCCGCTGAAAAACTCGCTTGTGCCCGCTGAAAACCTAGTAGTTTTTCAGCGTGCACAAGCGAGTTTTTCAGCAGGCACAAGCAGTAAGCCCGTCAACAAGCAGACCGCTCGCCTGTGCTCGAGGGCACAGCTCGATCGTGTGGACGGGCCTTTAGGCTCTTCGTCGCATCAGCTCTCCTCCTCATACTGAAAGTCTTCTACCTCTTAAAGTCTCCGCCTTGTTGCCTCTCTATCTTCTATCGATATTTTCATGCTGACTGCTCTTCTGAACTTGCTAACTACATGCCTCCCCTCCTCCCGCAGCTCCGCTGTACGCAATTTTATACTCATGCTCATCCCTATACTGTCCAAAGCCCTTGTGCAAGAGTTAACCAGCATCTTCATTCTTTCATCCCTTACACTGGTAAACTCTAGAACAGCCTTCCTTCGTCTATATTTCCTCCTGCCTTTGACTTGAAATCTTTCAAGAGGAGTGTATCAAGACACCTCTCCTCCCGAAATTGAACTCTCTTTTGGCTGCTCATTACTTTTGTCTTAGTGGGATTAGCGATTAACGGGCTTTTTTAACACCTTTTTTTTTGTTGCCCTTGAGCTGTTTCTTTAGCTGTAAAAAAAAAATTAAGTGGATTCTCTAGCTCACACCACAATTTGGTTTGGCAAATTAAGCTTCCATTATTCCAGACTCATTTATTTTACTGCCTTTATCTGGCTTGCTCTGCATTTAATGGCAGTCACACTGGTCTACCATCTTTAACAACAAACTGTGTGCATTAAAACCTGTTTACCCATGGAACAATCCTTATTACCATATTAAATGATGGATGGGAAACTACCCTTATCTGATCTCTAAATTGGAAACACAAGCCTTACTCATTCCTATTTGATGGCTCTAGACCCACCTCCTGAGTGCACACATTGCAACACTAACTGTTCACCATATTTTCTATGAATGCCCAGTTTATTTCCTATAAAGGAACTGGACTTTCCCTTTCTCAACCCTACTGCACTGCCACCCTCCATGTCTCGCAGACCTCCTTAGTGAGTCACCAAATACGCATCTCGGTCAGTCGTATTATACCATTCCTTCAGTTTAAATATTCACTCTTTACCCTCCACCTTCCATACATCACCATGTCATTTCTGTATCTTACTGTTTACCCCCATCTGACCATATCCTAACCTAGTACCATATTGTTTTTAACCCACTCGTGCACGATGACGCGTTTCGCGTCATCAAAGGTAAAAGGTCCTGGCGCACGATGACGCGAAACGCGTCATAAAAGTTAAAAAATTGATTAAAAATTAAGTTTTCGGTGGAAGTGTGTCAAATTTGGAGTGTCATTTGTTGGGATAAATTTCTTAATGGTAACATATGGCGACCTTTCTAAGGAGCTTAAATGAGGAGCGTGGAGCGATTTTTAGTTGTTAGCCTACCCTGATGGGAGAGGAAAAAAATACATTTTTTTTGGTGTAACTCAGGAACCAATAGACGTATGAAGATTTTGAGGATATACCATAAGAATCCTCACTAAATCCCACTTCAAAACATATATTCAGCTAAAAAAGTTGGCCCACAAAATTTTGAGATAGCAAGTGGGGAAGAGTTGGTACTTAGGATTTATTGTCTACAATACTCTATACGGAGACTTGAAACGAATTTCTATTGTTTATATATATTTTTCCTCTATTTTTATTTGCACACGTTCTAGTATAAGTCTTTATGAAGCCATTGATACCAAATTTATTGGGGTACAATATCTCTGTGATGGTAAAATACGTACTGGAATACAGTAAAACCCCGATTATCCGAAATGGAAGGGGGGAAGCCTCTTTCGGATTAGCCGATTTTTCGGATAATCCGGATTTATGGCCGCCATTTTGTGAGGTCGAAGCACAGGTAGAACGCGATGCGACTGCCCAGTGTGAAGTGTGTGACGCGACTGCCGCCGACTGACGATGTAAACAATGAAACCAAACAAACACACGCTACGCTAAACAAAGTAGTACGCTTAAAACATGTGATGTAAATTTTTTATTGTATGTTTGTCTGTGTGTCTCCTTGTCTGGACCAGTGTATGTTGATACTTGTGAGCGTTGCAGATCTGAATTGTGAATGTTGCAGAGTGCGATTGTGAATGGTTGTGCAAGCTTGCAAGTGTGACCTTGATGCATCGTGCAGGTGGAGACACAGTATGATGACTCATATTATCGCGCAACTCGTATGTTGGAAGGGGAATGTGGCATGGAGTGGAGAGGGGAGTCGTGTTTGTGTCGTTGTCTTGAGAGTACGGTGTGAGAGTAGTCGTGCAGTAGTTTGTTCGTTCGCCGCACCTACGTCCTTGCTGGGGCGAAAGGTGCGGACGTGTTGTTGAGAGTTTGTTTAATGTTTTTTGTCTAATACATTGATCTATTCGTTACAAGCTATTTTGGCAATACGTATTAGAAAGCATATTCATTTTAACTGTTCTTATCAATTTTAAATGTGTTAATATAGTACATATGTAGTTACTTTTATTTATTTTTGATGTTTTATAACGTTTTAGTATAGAAAAAAAAAATTTAATTGCATTATCCAGATCAATTTCGGATAATCAGATTTTTCGGATAATCCGCTTTCGGATAATCGGGGTTTTACTGTATAGAGTTTCGCGGCGGTAAAGAAAGGCTGGTCGGGCCTGAGAGATGCATGGTGAGTGGAAGAGAAACTTACTGGAAACTTACTGTGCGCGAGAGGGTTAACCCTCTTGCGCACCATAAGTTTCCAATAAGTTTCTGTTCCACTCATCATACATTACTCAGGCCCGACCGGCCTTTTTTTGCTGCCGCGATACTCTACATTCCCGGACGTATTTTACCCTCACAGATATATCGTACCACAATAAATTTGGTATCAGTGGCTTCATAAAGACTTGTACTAGAACATGCACAAATAAAAATAGAGGAAAGTATATATATAAGCAATACAGACTTGTTTCAAGTCTCCGTATAGAGTATTGTAGACAATAAATCCGAAGTACCAACTCTTTCCCACTTGCTAGCTCAAAATTTTGTGGGCCAACCTTTTTAGCCAAATATATGTTTCAAAGTGGAATTTAGTGAGGATTCTTATGGTATCCTCAAAATCCTCATACGCCTATTAGTTCCCGAGTTATACTGAGAAAACTGTATTATTTTCCTTTTCTGTCAGAGTAGGCTAACAAATAAAAATCGCTCAAAGCTCCTCATCTATGCTCCTTAGAAAGGTTGCCATATGTTACCATTAAGAAACTTATCCCAACAAATGATGCTCCCAAATTTAACGCACTTTCACTGAAAACTTAATTTTTAATAAATTTTTTTATCTTTTATGACTTTTATGAATATTAACCCCTTCGACATGAGGATGCGTATACTGCGTCCTTGCATGCCCCGTACCACATCTGAGATGCGCATACTGCGTCCTGGCTCGCTTTAGCCAATATACGAGCTATTTGATCTATATTTATGCTTACATCTCAAAATTATCAATTAATTTATGTTTCTTTGTGTGCACCATTTAATTCTGCATGTTTTCATATATAATACATGATGATTATATTGAGTTTATGGCTGAAAACTTGTTATATTCAATAGCAACATTTTAAATTTGGCGCACGCGGCGATCCCAGATATGGCGCGGGGTGCTGTTTTGGCCCGGCCGTAGTGAGTTTCTTTATGTGCACCATTTAATTCTGCATGTTTTCATATATAATACATGATGATTATGTTGAGTTTATGGCTGAAAACTTGTTATATTCAAATGTGACATTTGAAATTTGGCGCGCACAGCAATCCCGGATACGGCACTGTTTTGGCCCGGTCGTAGTGAGTTTATGTGCACCATTTAATTCTGCATGTTTTCATATATAATACATTATGATTATGTTGAGTTTATGGCTGAAAACTTGTTATATTCAATAGCAACATTTGAAATTTGGTGCGCGCGGTGATCTTGGATCCGGCGCGGGGCGCTGTTTTGGCCCAGCTGTATTGAAGGGATTAATTTAATTAATTCACTTAATTTATTTGTCTGTTGTTTTAAGTGGCAGGACTAGAGATGAGTTAGCATGATGTTTGTAATGATATATAGTTTAAATATTCAAAATATTGCTTAAGTTATTTAACATTAATCTTTTACATTCCAATCAGGTGAAAGTATGGATTCATGTTAAAAATGAAAAGAAGATTCTGCATGTCTACCCGGAGGGGAGCCCCTTTCCTAATACCTCACAAGCCAACCATGGGAGTTTATCGTTCCCCATCTTATATAGCCCACCACATTCCTTGGCCAGCTCCCCAGTGATCTCAACCCTTCGAAGCATGTCCCCTGGAGGGCTTGGTGAAAGACAACAAGAAGTGACACATCAGGATGAAAGATCTCAATTATTGGCTGCCATAGGGTCAACAGAATGGGACATACCTTTGCTGGAATTTTGGGCTAAGAATTTTGAAATGAATAATTTCTAGGAGAATTTTTATGAGGTAGAGGTGATAGAAGAGTACTGATGATTGCTATCACACAAGATATTCACAGGTCATTACTTTTTCCAGTGCTCAGACTGACTAGGACATTACATGGGCAATGAAGAGACTGAGCCAAGTTTTCTTTGTGTGTTCTTAGTACAGTGGAACCTCAGTTCTTCAACTTGATTCCTTCCTAAAGGCTGTTCGTAAACCTATTTGTTTGAATACTGAACCATTTTCCCGTAGGAATTACTGTGATATGAAGTAATCTCCCCATTACACAGAAGATAAGCATTTTTACCATTGACAGCATTGTTTCAGTGAACACAGACAACATTACAAAATCAGTAATGTCAATCATTATCTATATTTTCCACAAACGAAAAGAACTATAGGACACAAAACAGCTGCACACACACACACACACACACACACCTGGGGAAACATAAAAGCAGCATTTACATGTTTAGATGAAGAAACTAATAACATCGATGATACGTCCAAGACTTGAATATGCAGCATTAGTGTGGTCACCTAGATTGAAGAAAGAAATTAGAAAGTTGGAAAGAATACAAAGAGCAGCGACTAAATTACCGGTAACTCTGAGAGAACATACTTATGAAGAAAGACTGGAGAAATTGGGACTAACAACACTGGAGAGAAGAAGAGAGAGAGGGAACCTAATAGCATTGTACAGGATACAAGAGGGATTGGAGAAATTGGACAGGGAAGACCTAGTGGTATGTGACAGAAGTGTGACAAGAGGCAATGGTAAGAAATTGAAGAGCGACTGTAGGAGACATCAATAAATAGTTTTCCATACAGAAGCATAACAACATGTAACGGACTTGACGAGGAGACTGTGTGCAAAAACAATTCATGAATTTAAAGCCAAACTGGATAATAAGCGTTATGGAGACGGGACAGCACGAGCCTAGTATGGCTCTTTTCCTGTATTTAACAACTAGGGGAATACACATAATGCTTAGCTCTGGTTGCTGGAGGAGGAGAAGCAGGAGCTGGCGTGAGTGTCGGGCTCGGCAGGGGACGTCCACGATGGGAAAGGGGCGGTCCTGGTGATGGACAGACGGGCGCTGCTTGATGTGGAGAGGGAGCAGCTCGGGTGGTGTGAAGAGGCAGGCGCTCGTCGTGATGTAGGGAGCAGCTTGGGGCAGTGGTATATCGGCCACCAGGGCAGTCGAGGGGCAGGTTACCCCGCCATACAAGTTCCCATCCTGTAGTCCGTCTCACACAGCAGGCCGTGGGTGGTTTTTCGGGGGGGGGCTGAGTGGAGAGATGGACACCTCTCTCACTCAACTCCAACTCGCTGCCTTTCTTGCTTCCTGCTGCTCGTCTCCTGACTAGCCTGCCTCACACAGCAGGCCGTGGGTGGTGTGTGGGTCGGGGGCTGAGTGGAGAGATGGACACCTCTCTGACCAGCCCGCTTCTCTGTGTTTTCTCGCTGCCGCTCCTTGCTGTAGGGGTGTTCGTCTCCTCACGTCTCCCAAGCTTGTGGTGCTCTTCCTCCCTGGCCCGTGGGTCTCCTTGTCCTCGCCTTCTCGCCTCTGCTCCTCGCTTAGCTCCTTCCCCTTCTTCACGTGACTTCCTCTTGGCATTACAATCAAACCCTACCTACCTAACTAGTTATTGGTTTCTTGGGGGGGTTCGAGGCTTTGAGATGAGGGATTTCAGTAACTCTCGTTCATGATATTTACTCATTCGCTCGCCGTGTTATCTTCTCATAACTTTTTACGCACTTGCATTCCTTAGCCACCCATTCACTCCCTCACTCATTCACTCTTTCACTCATTCACGCTCCCACTCGCTCACTTACTCACTCTGTCACTCACTGACTTACTCACATTCTCTCGTTCATTCGCGCACTCACATTCGGACCGTTACAATGGGGTAGATAGGACGGTGGCAGAGGGAAGATGACACACGACACAGTCACGTCTGAACATTCTCTTGCCACTACTTATTCATTCCAGTTACAACAAACAAAATATATCACAGGAAACATCACTTTGTCAATTTTGATAATCAACCTCTTGCGCATCATAATCAAGAGGCCAGTCATAAGTCACACCAGCAATATTCTTGTCAAAGTTATGAATGTCTGGCACAAAATCTGATCCATCAAACCAGACGAATGGAGTATGCGTTATTTCACGTCTCTGAGGCTCCTGTTCTCCCTCTGCCTCCCCCTAATCTCCCACACCAGCTGACACCCCTCCCTCACTCATTTCATTAGCTGAGTCTTCTCTTGTACCCCCACTGTCGTTTTCCTCATCTTTCTGCCACTCTGAATCATCAGACAGTGATGATGTTGTCAGTGAGTGGCTAGGCTAGCTAGTAACTTTCCACACTGTTGGAGTCGTAGCGTGTCTGTGACCTTGAGTGCCAGAAGCATGCTCACGCTTGCCACACTTCCTCAGACCAGCTGAATCTGATGGTTGTATGCAATCTGAATCACTGTCTCTTTCAAATTTGTCTACTACAATCTTTCTCTTTACCAATACAGTCGTCCCTCAAATAGTACAGTTTCCAAAAGTACGGTTTCGGTTTTATATGGATTGTCATGGAAGAGTTTTTTTTATGATTTTTAAATTTCCCACCCGTCGCACCAAGTAGCCATGACGTAAATGGCAACACTGTTCTACCAAAACACCTGCTGAAAGCACCCAAAAGCGTTCGAGAAAGGTGTTCACTTTGCAGATCGAAAAATTCAGATCTAGGAGAAGTTACGTTTTGGAATGAGTTACGTTGCAGTAGGGAAAGCATACCACGTGAATGAGGGCAGTGTTCGCTGTGTCTATCATAGTGTAAAATAAATTCTTGCTGCAGTAACTGCCAATGCTCCAAGAGTGCTGCTAATTTGTTCAAAAAATGTGTTGAGGAATCGATTTATTTGAGATGAGAATCGTTTGACAACCGAGGTTCCACTGTATTCATGTACCTTTTATGTTCCTTAATCTGTTATTATTACTGGACATATTATTGCAAGGTAGGCAAGTGTTTTAACCCATCCAATTCACTACAGCTACCAGTATCCAAATATGAACAGTGTCACTGGTTCGGAACAGCCACTATAGTAGGTTCACTTAAGCTAGATTCCTGGCGCCTAGGTAGGTTGGTAAGCTTGCAGCCGACTGGCTGCACCACTCTCTCGCAGACACTCATGTCGGACCACATTTCGTATGCTCGAGCGAGACATTTTTCTTTTTTATATGCCATAGCTCACCTCATATATGAGATAGCCAGTTTTGGTTGACACCATCAGACTCAGCAGTGACTGTAGAATCAACAGGGTATTACGATGAGTTGAACCGTGAAGATGTTAAAAAATGTTTAAAACATGTTTTACTTATGCTCGCTGTTTTCGACAGTTGTTCATTTACTGCAGAAATATATTATCACGTTACGTAGGAAAATCTCTCGTGAACACGATAGTGTGATCAGAATACAGATAAAGCTCCACATATTGAAAACACAGTTATTTATAGCAACATGTCACTCACTGCAACCGTCACGGCGCGCACGACACTCAGCGTGTGGAGGCAGTGAAGTTAGACACTAAACAATTGCTGATTAGAAAGTTTTGTTGTATTTATTGATGAGGAAACTGACGATGAATGTATGTAACACACCATTATCTTCTGAGTAAAATTAGAAGGAATAGAGAAATCAGAGGTGGGCAAGTGCGGTAGTACCGCATCACAAAAAAAGTACCGTACTACCACTAAATTTCTGAAACTACCGCACTGCCGCGGACCGCACTAAAAAATCCTGTGATACTTTTTTGCGGTACTTGAAAACTATCGAAGAAGACATTTGCAGTGTGGCATGCTCAGATTTTATTTTAGTTTATTTATTTACTTTTTTACAGTGAATCAGACTCAATCAGTCAATCAGTGCCAGTCATCAGAATCAGTGATTCAGTCATTCTGACTTTTCAGTTATTGTTCAAAATTAAATACGTACTAAATACAGACTAAACTACTACACTGTGAGTCTTCTTTAACCCGCGTGGTGCTGGCCAGCCAATTTTTCATTGTACTATTCTTAAGCATGTTTCCTTTGTTTGGATAGCCAGGATAGGCACTGAAGTATTTTTTATTTTGATTACCACTACCACAGTACCCTACACCACATACCGCACTGGGAAAGAAAAAAATGGGACTGCACTACCACAACCGAACTAGTCCGGAAAAAGTACCAGACAACCGCAACCGCACTACTGATTTTTCAGTACCACGCCCACCTCTGAGAGAAATATATATACAAGAGCAGGCTATAGTTATTGCTACATAATATGTTATTCAAAATACGATGTACATCTTTATCCTTACTCATTTTTATTTTGTATTTGACATTACTCGCGTATTTTGCTATGATGAAGAATCTTATGATGAAACTGTAACTTTGTTTTTCCTTCTTTGTACATAAATAAGGACACACTAAGTACTCTACCTCTTGAACACCTTTTATGTGTGAAAGTATCGCTGCAAATACCCAAAACGGAGCAATGATTTCCTCAAAGTAAGTGTTCTAGAGCATGAAAATACATGTCACTGACAATACCACTTACATGTGATATTCTGATATTCCGTAAAAAGGAAATGTGTCACCAGCACACCAACAGAGTGGGAGATCAGCAGTTGTTTTGTGTCTAACTTCACTCTACCTCCACATGCAGCGTGTCGCGCGCGCTGTGATGGTTGTGGCGAAGGACATGTTGCTATAAATAACTGTGTTTTCAATATGTGGAGCTTTATCTGTATTCTGATCACACTATCACGTTCACGAGATTTTCCTATGTAACGTGATAATATATTTCTGCAGTAAATGAACAACTGTCGAAAACAGCGAGCATAAGTAAAACATGTTATAAACATTTCTTAACATCTTCACGGTTCAACTCATCGTAATACCATTTTCTTTTTTGTTTTGTAGAGTTTTTACAATACACTGCTGAGTCTCATGTGTCAACAAAAACTGGCTATCTCGTATATGAGGTGAGCTATGGCATATAATAAAGAAACATGTCTCACTCGAGCATGTAAGATGTGGTCCGACATGAGTGTCTGCGAGAGAGTGGTGCAGCCAATCAGCTGCAAACTTTCCAACCTGCCTAGGCGCCAGGAATCTAGCTTAAGTGAACATGGTATAGTGTTCGCAACCCACATCCCCAAGTTAAAACCATGGTGATATGCAGCAATCCATCATACATAGCATAGATCTAAAAACTGGTCAGTTTAGTTTACCTCTCCGTGTTTCTCTCTCCCCCATTGTGAATGATGGTAAAGATGGCTAATAGTGTAATGTATGACAGATTTGGCAGTTCACTTCTTCCCTATTCTTGGGGAGTGTTGGGCCTGGATACCAGTTGACACACGTAGGTCTATTTTGTGACCAAAACCACCCAATAACAATGATGTTTGAGTGAAAAACAGTAATACTAGCAGCTGCATGGTTATGAGAGGAGCACACCAATGTACATAATGTACATTCCATCCTGTTTTGATAGTCTCTTATTTGATCCATATTCAACTGTTTCTCAGCTACTTATAGCTTCAAGTTAGCCAAAAAGGATGGGTTAAAAGACAGTGTCACTTAAAAGAAATTGTGTGTTGTCAGAAAGAAAAAATAAAATCTGTTATGAAAATATATAACTATTTGTATAGCATACATGTGTTGAGCTGTATGTGTATCTGTGTAGTCTTCTTTTAATTCACATTTGTATTGCAGTGATGTAGTTGATATCATACAACTTTAATTACCCTCTCCAACATCCCTTATCAATTCACATTTTTTTACTTGTTTCTAATTATGTTTAGCATACCCCAGGTGTAGCTATGTCACTAAAAATCATGATCCAATATAGCATGGATGAACAAAATTAAGATGTTTGCACTATGTTATCGCTGTATATTCCATCACACTCACACTGGTAGGGAGGTGGTGAATGAAGTCATAGAAATTGAATAGATTTTTCATGTGTCTGTAGGGTAAAGAAATGTGCAGTGCAAACTGAGGGCATGGGACCACATCTTACTCACTTATGTTGGATGTGTTTCAGTGCTTCCCCGGTGCAGTGGTTAGCATCCATGACTATGAATCTGTTCGAACCTTGGTGTGTGCAGCCCATCCAGCTGTTCATCCTTCTTTTCAGGATGGTTAATAAATAGGTACCTGAGCAAACCTGGGGAAGGTAAACTGTGATAACCAGGATGTTACACTGGCCCTGTGTCAGGTAAAGGGTTCTCTCCCACCACAGGCTCATAGGGCCAGTGGGAGAAAGATGAGCACCGTCACCACACCCAGTCATTGCATATGCTCCCAACTTATTGTACAAGTCCATCAGGTTATACAGTAAAGCCTCTGTATCTGGCAACTGCTGGGATTTAGATGTGCCGAATAAGCAGAAATCGCAAATACTTGGGATATATTCCAGTTCCCATTTAATTCCATTCAACCAAATATGTTTACACTGGTACTATACACTCGGATATAAATTTTCTGACAAGTATGGATGTACGTATGTACTTACCCAAGTACTGAGCGAGCACTGAGGGGCACAGGCATAGCTGGGCACGATAACAGAAAACCTTATTCCCGATAACCGATAACTGATAATGTAAAACCTTATCGGTGATAACTGATATTTGTTAACTGGAGACACATATAGGCGATAAATGATAACCGATACCCAATAAAAATTCACAATTCTGATACTAGCTAGCGACAAGTCCGATAGGCGAAAACGATACTATATTGATATTTCAAATAAAAAAAAAAACATAAATGAATTCAAATTTTCATTATCTCTATTATAGAAAACTTACAAAACCTGAAAACCACACGTTGACATGTACCTATGGACGGTAATACTAGAAACGCCTGAACCGGTGTTGTGTTATTTGGCGTCCCCACCGTCAAAAGCTGGCACTTTTGTTTACAAACACTGGTCTCTTGTAAACTGTGCATGCTCAGACTAGCAAGCGCAGACCTGTACAGTCTCACAAAGCTTTTTAACCGTAATTAAGAGTTGCTGGAATGCTGAATCAGACATACAGTACCTCTACCACCATCCCCGCTGTTTTTAGAACGACACTCTGTACGAGTTGTATTTATATGCACAGAGTGTCGTTCTAGAAACAGCGAGGATGGTGGAATGGTATGTCTGATTCAACCTTCCAGCAACTCTTCATGTGTTAAAAAGCTTTGTGAGACTGTACAGGGCTACGCTTACTGGTCTGAACATGCGCAATTCACGAGAGGCGCTTTTGACGACGGGACACCAAATAACTCAACACTGGGTGCCTTCAATACCATAGCATGCTCACAAATGAAAATAGGGAATATCAAATTTGAGGCAGTGAATAATCATTTTTTGGGCAAAGTTAAATGACTTTTCTCTTTGATATATTGATTTTTGAGTAACATAAAAAAATAACCTAGTGATTTGATGTTGATGTAAACATGAAATCTCTTCACCGAAGATATTTCATGCCCCAAAGTTTTTTCATACAACACTGGGCGTCCGGGCCACGCATGCGCAGTTGGGAGGAGACAACGTTTTTTTTCTGAGAGGCGAAAAAAACTAGCGATTATCGCTAGTTTGGCTACAAAAGTAACGAAGATACCGATGTATATTTCAATAAGTAGCGGATGGCCGATAACCCGATTTCGTTATCAGTGATAAAGTATCGCGATAACGCCCAGCTATGGGCACAAGTACAACCAGACCATCACCTAAGTATCCACAAACAATGGGAGTGCACGTGTTAGCTAAGGCCTGATTTACACTGTAGGGATGGTCATGGTCAAGTCACTGTCAGGTCACATATTATTACATGAATTTTGATAGTGGTATCCACACCGGCAGGAACAGTCATGTCATGGTCTGGTCGCGCTCCAGTAGCAATCCATTCAAAAGATATCTTGACTGGACTGAGAATGGAATGTGACCGGCAAGTAAAAAAAGTGTAAAAAGTTGCATGAAAAAGTGAATTAAAAAGTTCCACCGCACCAACAGCACCACACCTATACCTTACTGCAGCTCTCCACACACCCGGCTGATTCACTCTCATTTTACCCTCACTCTCTCTGCCTTTACTGAACCCTGACATTACATAGGAATACATAGGAAGAACAGACACCAGAAGACCTATCGGTCTATGACGGGGGTGTCTGTTTACTACCGCTACTACTAGTGAGCTACGTGTGGTAGGACAGGACAGAATAGATGAAGGCTCCTCCCCACCCACCTCTCCCTCCGGCAACGTGCCGGCAGGAAATAGTTAGAAGAGAACACCATGTACCTTTAAGGAAGAAAGGGCCATGGAAATTTTACAGTAAAGAGAGAAATAAGAGGAAATTACTACCCTTAACTTACACTACTGGTAACCTAAGCTGTGGGGGAAAATGACTTCATTACATAAGAACATAGAAATACAGGGAGGCTGGAAGAGGCCGAGTGGCCTACACAGGGCAGCCCCAGAATCCCCCCTAATACTCACGATGGGTGAGGTGTAGTTTCAGGGGCACAGGTGGAGGCTTGATCCTCGTTTTACCGGCGGCACTAGGCACGGCATCAGTAACCTGTCACCTTACTGCACCCACACCTCACTCCACCTGTCATGCAGACATTAACTGTTGCTTTACTCTATTGTTGACTTTCGCTATTTGAAATCTAGGTTGTGGGGGAGAATCATATGAATATAGGTTGAGGTCTTGCTGCATTCTGTCTGAAAACATGCGAAAAAGGGTCAGTATAATCTTGTATCCCTAAAGTACTTATCCAAAGAAGACTTAAAGCTATTGATACTCTGTGCGCTAACTACTGACGGTGGGAGTCCATTCCAGTGATCGATGACTCTGTTATTGAAAAAACTTCTGTGCACCAATGAGTTACATCGATTTCCCTTTAACTTCATACCGTTGCTGCGTGTTCTTGTGTTGGTGTCTCTCTGAAATAGACTATCCGGGTTAATGTTGTCGACTCCATTAAGGATTTTGAATACTTCAATTAAGTCCCCTCTTATCCTTCGCTTTTTTAGGGAAAACATATCTAAACGCTTTAAACGCTTGTCATATGGCAAGTTTTGGAGCGCTGGAATTTGTTTGGTTGCTCGTCGCTGTATCATGGTGTATCGTTGAGATGACTGTGTCAAATCACAGAATATTCCGAGACTGAGTCAAGGCCCATTACCTGCATAGTCTGTGAATGCCAACTCTGGCTCTACGGGCATATAGTGTTGCTATTGTCACGCCAGGGGGGTTATTTTTCTGCTGTATATTTTTGTAATGTTTTTTTTAGGGCGCTAGTTTGGGGCACGGAGGTGTGAGGAGGCTAGCGGGGGGGGTGCACCGCAGCGGGGCGGAGGAGGAAGACGCCGAGGGAGGGTGGATAGAGCAGTTCCTTGGAGAGGATGTACGCAGCTAGCTGCCCTGTTGTGAGTGTGCCTGCTGCCTCTGAGCCCAGTGCCCCTACAATTGTACAGTGCCCTGTGGACATTGGTGTACGTGTATGAGCCTGACAGTAAAACGAGAAAACCTGTCCCAGTGTGTTTCTTTGTGCCCGGCTGGGCTGCGCTAATGTTGGTTCGGTGGGTCTCCATAGGTGCAGTTTAGTACGATGAGTGAGAAGGAGGAAGATCAGGGATGGATCACGCCAAGAAGCAGAAGAGGAAGAGCAGGAGGAGGAGACAACAACAGCGGGGAGGAAAGTGAGTACGAGGCTGGAGGTACTTCAGCTGAGTTCTCTGGTTTTGCGAGATATGAGACGACATTATACAAGAGAGTGCTACTGATGGAAAGAAAACTGGATAAATGGATCAGCATGATAAAGAGAAGGGATGAGGAAGAAGAGCAGAATAGAGTATTCCACAGTGACCTGAGAAATAGGATAAAACGACTAGAGGAAAATGAGAAGAAATTGATTAAGGAAAATGAGGAGCTAAAGGAAAAAGTAGCAAAGTACGAAAGATCAATGAAGGAAGGTTTGGGAGTGGTAAGAAAGGAAAATGAAAACCTGAAGGAACTGGTAAACAAAGAAGAACAAAGAGTTAGAGAAGAGGTGAAGACGTGGAGAGTGGAGAATGAAAAAGCAAATGTAAGCCTAAGAGAAGTAATAGAACAGCAAAAGAAAGAGGATAAGGATAAGGATAAGTTTGCCTAACTGAAACTAAACTAAAAGAAAACATCCAAATTGAGTTAGATGGAAGATACAATGTGTGGAGGAAGGATAGAATGGGCAAAGGCGGAGGAGGAGTGGTGATAATGATAAAGAAAGAGTTATTAGTAAAAACAATAGAATATGGAGTGGGAAAAGCAGAGATTGTGAGTGTAAGTTTGGAAATCAGGAATAGAGAAAGGATGATGATTGCAGTAGCATATGTACCACCAAAAACTACATCATGGAGTAAAGAAGATTATGAAAACACGATTGATGACACCATACAGAGTTTGAGGAGATTGCTTAAGGCAAACAAAGGAGTAATACTAGTTGGAGATTTCAATTGCAAAGAGGTTGACTGGGAGAGGTTTGAGAGCAATGGTAGTGATGTGGCATGTAGGAATAGATTCTTGAAATTAATGATGGAAAATTTGATGATACAAAGGGTGAAGGAAAGCACTAGATATAGAAGAGACGATGAACCGGCAAGACTGGATTTGGTGTTGACAAGAGAGATTCATGTGAAGGATGAATTGAGGTATGATTGCCCCCTGAGAAAAAGTGATCACGTGCTCATAGAGATGGAAATGGAGGAGGAAGGAAGGGAACAAGACGAGACTTATAGAAGCAATAGATTAAACTATAGGAAAGCAGGGGTGGAAAACCTCAAGAAGTTTTTTGGTGAAATGGATTGGAAAGAGTTAATGAGTACAAGCGAAGTTCAAGGAAAATATGATATTTTCTTGAGGGCGTACAACACAGGTGTTATGAAGTTCGTACCAAAATACAGACCGAGGGAGAGGGCTAAAAAGGACTGGTTTAATGCAAGATGTGCAAAGGCAAAAGAAAAGAGAGACAAAGCGTGGTCAAGATTAAAAAGAAACAAAAATCAAAGAAACATAGAAGACTTTAAGGCAGCGAGAAATGAATACGTGAAAGTGAGAAAGGAAGAAGAGAAACGATACGAAAAGGATATTGTGGAAAAGTGTAAAGAACAACCTAAATTATTTAATAGATTTATAAATGGAAAAATTAAATCAAGAGAAACAACTGAAAGACTGACTGAAGAGAATGTAGAGATTGAGGATCCCAAAGGCATGGTGGAATTATTTAACAAAAAATTCCAGCAAGTTTTTACCAAAGAATCATTATTTAATGAACCACAAGAAAACAACTTAAATGTATATATGGAAGAGGTCAAAATAGATAAAGAGGAGATAAAAAAAACTATTGGGGGAATTGGAAGAAGGGAAGGCCGTGGGACCGGATGGAGTTTCAGGTTTTATACTTAAAGAATGCAGAAATGAGCTAGTTGGCCCGATATATGACATCATTAGGTGCTCAATTAAAACGGGCACAGTGCCTAGGGAGTGGAAGAGGGCAGAAGTGGTACCTATATACAAAAGTGGAAAAAGGAAGAACCCCTAAATTACAGACCAGTGTCTCTGACCAGTGTAGTATGCAAAATATGTGAGAAATTAATAAAAGAACAATGGATGAGATATCTAGAAGAACATAATCTAATCACAAACAATCAATATGGGTTTAGGAAAGGCCGCTCATGTGTGACAAACTTGCTGAGCTTTTACTCAAGAGTGACGGACAAATTACAGGAAAGAGACGGATGGGTGGATTGCATTTACCTAGACTTAATGAAGGCATTTGACAAAGTTCCACATTCAAGACTGCTGTGGAAACTAGAAAATAAAGGAGGAGTGAGAGGGAAAATGAAGTGCTGGATGGAAAGCTACCTAAGAGGAAGAGAGATGAGAACCGTGGTTAAGGACACTAGATCGGAATGGAGAGCGGTGGAAAGTGGAGTGCCCCAGGGGTTGGTTTTAGCACCAGTACTCTTCCTAGTCTATATTAATGATATGCCAGAGGGAATAAACAGCTACATGAACCTGTTCGCAGATGATGCTAAACTGCAAAGACAGATAAGAAACAGTGAAGACTGCAAGGAGCTGCAAGAGGATCTAGACAAGATTTGGAAATGGAGTCAGAAATGGGAGATGAAATTCAACGTGAGGAAATGTCATGTTATGGAAATGGGAAAAAGTGTAGAAAGACCAAAATGGACATATAAAATGGGAGATGGTGAAATATTAAAGAAAGTAAATGAAGAGAGAGACCTGGGAGTAATAATGCAAGATTATATGCAACCAGGAAGTCATATAAATCGGATCTTTGGTGATACATATAACATGGTGAGAAATATAGGCATAGCATTCCACTACATGGACAAAGAAATGATGAAAAAATTAATAACTACTATGATCAGACCTAAACTAGAATACATGGAAACAGTGTGGTCTCCACATATGAAGAAACACATAGTAAAACTAGAAAGAATACAGAGGATGGCAACAAAAATGGTTCCAGAACTGGAGGGACTGACATATGAAGAGAGACTAAAGGAAATGGACTTGCCAACACTAGAACAAAGAAGAGAAAGAGGAGACCTAATACAAATATATAGGCTATTGAGTAAAATGGAAGAAGTAGATAACGAGAAATTGCTACTAAGAGAGGAACCTTCCAGCAGGAATACTAGAGGACATAGTAAAAAGTTGAGGAAGGGAAGATGCTCAAGAGACATAAAGAAATATAGCTTCCCACAAAGAAATATAGAGGTTTGGAACAGATTAAGTGAAGAAATAGTATCGGCGAAGAGTGTGCAAAGTTTCAAGGAAAAGTTGGATAATTATAGATACGGAGACGGGACCACACGAGTGTAAGCCCAGGCCCTGTAAAACTACAACTAGGTAAATACAACTAGGTAAATACACACACACAGAGAGAGAGAGAGAGAGAGAGAGAGAGAGAGAGAGAGAGAGAGAGAGAGAGAGATTGAAAACACGTGTGTGTGTGTGTGTGTGTGTGTGTGTGTGTGTATATATATATATATATATATATATATATATATATATATATATATATATATATATATATATATATATATATATATATATATATATAAAACCCGATTATCCGAAATGGAAGGGGGGAAGCCTCTTTCGGATAAGCCGATTTTTCAGATAATCCGGATTTATGGCCGCCATTTTGATCGCCGCCAGTTTGATCGTCGGCATTGTGTTCTGCTGTATGGTAAGGACGACTTTCTTCCTTTTCCCGGTTTCTTTCGGCATGGTGATGTAGAAAGAAGTGAGGTCGAAGCACAGGTAGAACGCGATGCGACTGCCCAGTGTGAAGTGTGTGACGCGACTGCCGCCGACTGACGATGTAAACAATGAAACCAAACAAACACACGCTACGCTAAACAAAGTAGTACGCTTAAAACATGTGATGTAAATGTTTTATTGTATGTTTGTCTGTGTGTCTCCTTGTCTGGACCAGTGTATGTTGATACTTGTGAGCGTTGCAGATCTGAATTGTGAATGTTGCAGAGTGCGATTGTGAATGGTTGTGCAAGCTTGCAAGTGTGACCTTGATGCATCGTGCAGGTGGAGACACAGTATGATGACTCATATTATCGCGCAACTCGTATGTTGGAAGGGGAATGTGGCATGGAGTGGAGAGGGGAGTCGTGTTTGTGTCGTTGTCTTGAGAGTACGGTGTGAGAGTAGTCGTGCAGTAGTTTGTTCGTTCGCCGCTCGTGTCTAATACATTGATCTATTCGTTACAAGCTATTTCGGCAATACGTATTAGAAAGCATATTCATTTTAACTGTTCTTATCAATTTTAAATGTGTTAATATAGTACATATGTAGTTACTTTTATTTATTTTTGATGTTTTATAACGTTTTAGTATAGAATTTTTTTTTTTAATTGCATTATCCAGATCAATTTCGGATAATCCGGTTTTTCGGATAATCCGCTTTCGGATAATCGGGGTTTTACTGTATATATATATATATATATATATATATATATATATATATATATATATATATATATATATATATATATATATATATATATATATATATATATATATATATATAAAACCGCAAAACATTAACATATCGGTCCACTACTCGAACTACAACAAAAAAAAGTAATGTAGGCTACGTAATACTAGCCCGATGTTCATTTGCCTCTTATGGCACGATTGCAGAATATTTATATCGGCCTTATATTGGCCAAATAAACGAGATCCTTTATGCCATAGTTCCGTTATTTGCCGGTATCGTTCCGGACTTTCGATGTTTGCTGGGACAGTACAGGGCGTATTATAAAGGTATAATTTTTCTTACCTTACATATCTTCTGGATCATTTGAGTTGTACATATTAATACAGGAAAGCCTAAAAACTCTCTTACACTTGGGCAAAATGCAGCCCGGTGCAAGAAATTCACGACACTTGTAGTAACAGTCTCGTGAGAGTATTAAAAATCACGAAGTCACAACGACTGAGTATGGCATCCCTGATATCATTATGACTTAATATGCTATCTACTGCCTTGAGTCGTATGTTTTGGGTAAACTCTGGCTTCTTTTTGCTGTGCTTCTGTGTTTTTGCCCGCTTTGTACAACCGATCGCGTATATGACACGATTCAGATATCTCGACGGGATTGGCACTTAGCAACCACAGTGGCATATTTTACACGTTAGAGACTTCAAACAGCATTGTCATACCCATCATGTACAGACTAATGTATCCCAGAAATACTCATGTATATGGAGAGATTTATAATTATTAGTTTTTTTCAAAAATAAACCACTTTAATATGATCATATAATAATACCATCGCACTCGCTCGTGGGCAAGGCAACGCGTCGACACAGTACTGCCGTGACTAGTGAGTGGCCCAGTGTTTCCACTTCTGTTTTGGACACCACCCACAATATCGTACATTTTATCCACACATTTGGATGGAATACCCACAAATTTACCCACAAATAGTTTTCCCCAAATATGACGTAAAATAGCCTCATCCACAAAGGCACCCATAAAGGGCCTGCTTAACCACAGATTTACATAAAAACATAAGAACATAGGAGTCTTCAAGAGGCCGGTAGGCCTGTACGAGGCAGCTCCTCTGAACCTAAGCTTCCGTGTAGCTCCCGTGTATCTAACCCCACCTAATATCGCTGTCCATGAATTTATCTAATCTATTTTTGAATGTGACAATTTTATTGGCACTCACCACATGACTGCTTAGCCTATTCCACTCATCCACCACCCTGTTAGTAAACCAATTTTTGCCTATGTCCTTGTTGAATCTGAATTTATCCAGTTTAAACCCAGTACTTCGTGTCCTACCCGGTTCTCTTACCAACAAATCCTTATGAAAGTCCCCCTTATTAAAGCCCTTCATCCATTTATAAACCTTGATCATGTCTCCACGCACCCTTCGCCTTTCTAGAGAATGCAAGTTTAACTGTTTGAGTCTTTCCTCGTATGGCAAGTTTCTCAACCCCTGAATCATCTTAGTCATCCTCCTCTGCACCGATTCTAACATTTTGATATCCATTCTATAGTATGGTGACCAGAACTGAACTACATAGTCAAGATGAGGTCTAACTAATGCTAAATAAAGTTTGAGGAAGACTTCGGCGTTTCTGTTGCTTACGCTCCTTGAAATAAATCCCAGTACCCTATTTGCTCGATTTCTAGCTTGAATGCATTGTGCCCTTGGACAGAGATCAGAGCTCACTAAGACCCCTAAATCCCTCTCGCACCCAAACCTGCTTATGAGTGTCATTTAAGCAGTAGTTATGAGAGGGGTTGTTCCTACCTACACTCAGAATACTGCACTTCCCTACATTGAACTCCATCTGCCATTTATCAGCCCAGTCATACAATCTGTTTAGTTCACCCTGGAGAATACTAGCGTCCTGATCCGACTCAATTACTCTACCGATCTCGGTATCATCTGCAAACTTACTGATATCACTACTAATTCCTGTATCTAAGTCATTGATATAAATAAAAAAACAAATGTGGACCTAATACCGAACCTTGTGGGACCCCACTCGTAACACATCCCCAGTCAGATCTTTTACCACTGATTTGCACTCTTTGCCTCCTATTGGTATAAGCCACGCCTTGACCCAGTTCAAAACTTTATCATCTACTCCGTGAGCCTGCAATTTAAGCAACAGTCGTTGGTGAGGAACTTTGTCAAACGCTTTACTAAAATCAAGATAGATTACATCATAATTTTCATCTCTGTCTACCGCCTCAAATACTTTATTATAGAAGGACAAGAGATTGATGAGGCATGACCTACCTTTCGTGAACCCATGCTGCGAGTCGTGAATTAAGCTAAGTTTCTCTAGATGCTCCCGAATGTTCCTGGCTATTATAGACTCCAGCATCTTGCCTATAACCGATGTTAAGCTAATTGGGCGATAGTTTGAAGCAGCTGACCTGTCCCCCTTTTGAAAATTGGCGTCGCATTAGCTACTTTCCATAGGCTGGGCACATAACCAGTATTTACCGACATCTTAAAGATGTGGATTAGTGGGTCACTGAGTACATCACCTAATTCCTTTAATACCCTCGGAAATATCCCGTCAGGACCTGGCGACTTGTTTTCCTTAAGCTTATCTATCTCATCCTGAACTACTTGCCTGGTAATGATTATATCCCTCAATTTATCACCATCCCCGCCCTCGTACACCTGAACCCTTTCCGGAATAGTCGTTCGATCCTCTTGTGTGAATACTGAAAGGAAGTAGTCGTTCAACAATGTGCTTATATTTTCGTAATGTGGGTACAGAGTCTACTACAGACCCACAAAGTGGTAACACTTGTGACTGCCGTCTTGACGAGAAGCGTACGGGTACTGTTTCTGTTCAGGACTTCAAGTTCCAACTCAACAGCTACTGTCCGTATAAGTACACGAAGTAGTTGAAACTCAATCATGTATATGGTAATATGATTATTTACTGAACGTAATCAATTAATCACTAAACAGTAAATTCTGGAGATTTAGAAGTTTTAAGGGATTCTTTCTGGCTAAGCATGAAAAGATCTGGATATATTCGTCAAAATTTTGGAATTCTGGCATTAGCTACAAAATTCTGGAGAAATCCAGACTTTTCTGGGTATATGGCAACGCTGAACAATGGAAAGCGGAAAGGCTCGCTGATGACGTCACAAGCGAGCACCAAGAGGTGTACCGGACACTGCCCATGTTTGTAGTATCGGAACTTCGGACACTGCCTGGTGGGACAAGAGGCTTGGAAGCATACGATACTGCCAGGCACAGGATGAACAAAATTACTTGTTTACCGGATGAACTGAGGCTGTCAGTTGATTAGATCTCACCTGCCCTGTCAACATGGCTGGCCGTACGTCTGTCACCTGTCTCTCGAGCCCATACGAACACTGACTTAGATACCCGTGAGTTGCCAGTGGACATCAGCTTCGAACATTGTCTGCCGGTCTTTGCCTGGTGAACGGAGTAGAAACTATGGTATACAACTTCATCTGGTACCACTGTTTGTTGCCTTATCAACTTTCCTCATTTCAACGCCTATGATGTCATCCTGCTTTGCCTTATGATATGGTAACAGTGTTTGTCCGACAGACAGTGTTCGACCGTGTGGACGGACCCCAAAGACACAACAAATAGGGCCCCAGCTGAGTTTAACCTGTGGATCACTTAGCTGTAGATGATGAGGTGGTTTCAGAATAGGTAATCCAAAACAGTTGGCACTGTGTGAGACCGATCACTTGTAATAGTAGGTTGTAGAAGTAGAGACCGAGGATCTGTGGAGACTGAACAGGGAGGCCTGTATTGGGCGACTGCTGCTCTGAGACTGGGCCCGAGCAGCTTCTGGCGGCGGATGCTCAACCAGTCGTATCTCAATATTTGGTCCTAAATCCGCCATTGTGGTTGCAAGTGCTGCCCCGTGCGATGTTCAAAAAACGTCCTAGGCGCCATCTCATGACGTCAGGTCGCCCCTCAGCCTGACTGCTTGGAAGCGGGGCTAGATTTGACCAGTTCCGTCCTAACCCATCGCCATTAAAGGAGTGTTTCCGCCTCATCCACATCTCCACATCTATACTCAATATAAGGTGCGTGTTTGCACTCCTACTTACGTATAGCTTTACATTAAGGTGGCAAGAGTCACAGGAACGCCTTTTACGCATGATGTGTGGGTTAGTTGTGGAGATTTAAGTGTAGCCGATTTAGTCGGTGGCTTGGGTGGCATACATCAGTATTTTTTAATCTCATGAAGCTCTTATAGCCTCCATACATGTGTATAGCTTTATTTCAAGGTGGCAAGGTTCACAGGAGCGTCTTTCACGCATGATGTGTGCATTAGTTGTGGAGATTTAGGTGTAGCCAATAAGGCTTTGGCTCGGGTGGCTTGGATTAATATTTCTTATCCCATGCACCTGTAATAGCCTTCATACATGTGTATAGCTTTATTTCAACGTGTCAGGGGTCACAAAGGTCGCTCATGCATGGTTTGTGCATTAATTGTGAAGATTTAGGTGTAGCCAAGAAGGCTTTGGCTCAGGTGGCTTGGATTAGTATTTCTTATGCCATGAAGCTGTAATAGCCTCCATACATGTGTATAGCTTTATATCAACGTGGCAGGGGTCACATAAAGGTCGCTCATGCATGGTTTGTGCATTAGTTGTGGAGATTTAGGTGTAGCCAAGAAGGCTTTGGCTCGGGTAGCTGTACTCATATTTTTAAACATGTTTCTTTCTTTGTTATTATTGTTATTTGCTTTACGTCCTCAATTTATTTTTAGATAACAGCAACATTGATATTTCTTTTCCTTTTAAGGGCCATTTAATTAGCTTACAATTATGTGTCTTAAATAATTACCGTATGTTCTAGTCCTCTCTAGTAATGTTTATTTTAGATAACAGCAACATTGATATTTATTTTCCTTTTAAGTGTCATTTAATTAGCTTACAATTATGTTTCTTAAATAATTACTGTATGTTCTAGTCCTCTCTAGTAATGTTTTTTTTTTTAGATAACAGCAACATTGATATTTCTTTACCTTTTAAGGGCCATTTAATTAGGTTACAATTATGTGTCTTAAATAATTACCGTATGTTCTAGTCCTCTCTAGTAATGTAGTTATTTCTGTGTTTCACAGATGGAGCTTGTTGCGGCATACATTATCAATCGCAGACTGTGCAGGGAAAGGAGATATCGGGACCCACTCGACCCACTACATGTCAGTGATGAACACCTGTTGCAGATGTATAGATTTCCCCGTCAGGAAATCATCAGGCTCTGTGATGAGTTGCACCCCCACCTGGAAAGGAGAACCAGGAGGGTACATGCACTCCCAACACGCACCCAGGTTCTGGCTACACTAAGGTTTTTGCGAGTGGCAGCTTTCAAGGTGTTATTGGAAACGGTGTTGGAATGGACCAATCAAGGGCCATTGATAAAGTAACTCGGGTCAGTCATGAGATAAAGATGTCAACCACAGCAATAGATATTAATAGAATTTTTAAGATAGTTTTCATGCATTTTATAATGATAAATAATGGATTAATGAATTTTCAACTTCACAGGAGACAGTGCGTATCCACACGTTAGTGGGAACACTTGATAGGTTTTGTTTGTGTGTTGGTGCTACTTGTTTCTTGTGTTTACATGTTAGTTTATAATTAGACTAAGTTCTAAGTGTTATGAGCGACAATTTAGTCTTGTATGGCTGAATCCTGTCCCTTGACCCTTAATTCATCATCAGAATCTTTAAACAAATATATTTACCTTAAGTAATATTCTTAAAGTCACGCTACCCATATTATTTGGCAGATGATAATCCTGTGTGCGATAACAGTGCCTTATAAGACTTGGTAAATAAACTACTAATTTTACTCTCTGGTTTAAGTGATCAACAATTAATTCTACTTTGAGGTATAATTGATGAGGTACATGAGACTTACCGCAGGTCAGTTGAAATGTGCTTTGAATTTTGGGAAGCAAATTACTTCTGCTAGAAGGGAGCTTTCACATGAGATACGCTTTGCTGCCTCACACCACCAGACTTTAAAGAGTACGATCACCCACATGAAAAGTAAGTTACCATGTCCCGTCACTGAAAGTGCTTCAACCATATGACACTGCAAAGTGTAGGGAGTGGAGGGCATGTAAGCTCCTTCTAGCAAGTGATTTGATTCCAAAAATTCGAAGCACATTTCAACTGACCTGCGGTAAGTCTCATGTACTTCATGAATTTTACGTCAGCAAATCACTATTCTGCTAGAGGGCGCTTCCCCATGAGATTTTGAAGCCATGTGGGTGTCGTACTTTGACAGGTAGAAGGTACAGTTAATTGGGAATGAGGGAAAAAATACAACCAAGACCCAAACTCCAATACATTAAATAGTCTACAAATCATGTACCTTGCCACAAGAATGATGACACCCCCATCTCAACCAAGGCTCAGATTCTACTGCAGAACAGCTTCTTGAAAAACGTCGCGTTCCGGAACAATTTCCTTATCGTAATACTTGGCAAAAGTGGCTTCCTTAGACCAGCCAGCCTTCGCCATGATGTGGGTGATTGGCACAGCCATGGCCTTGGCTTTTGACGCTGCAGCAGGACGAACACTGCCAGCCGAGTACTTTTCAGTGTCTACTCCCGACATACGAAGCACTTCTCTGAGCCATCTTGCAATTGTGTCTTTCGTCACGGGTTTGTGTGGCTTGATGAAGCTGATAAGCAAGGTTCCCGTTTCCTTATCCAGGCCACTTCTTAATTGTTCAGTTCTTGTAATGTACATTTTCAATGTTTCACACACACACAACCTACAGTCCTTAGCATATGCTTTAAAGGTCACAGCCCGCACATTGAATTTTGGCCTACATTGTTTAATATTTCCCCCCAGCCAGACACAAATATAATCCTGTCTAATGCGGATGTCTCCCAACAGTAACAAATGTAATGTTTGCACTCTGGCAGCTTGTGTGAGGGCCATAAGCATTGCAAGTTTTAGCGTCAGTTCCTTAAGGGAAAGAGAGCACAATGGTTCCATAGTTCATAGTTGATGGAGCACCAGCTGGACGTCCCAAGTCTCCGCATATCTAGGTGTTGAAGGCCTTAGGTTGAAAACTCCTCTTAAGAACCTGCTGACAAGAGGGTGATTGCCTGCTCTGCAACCATCGACAACTATCCCCAGCGAAGATAGGGCTCCCCGCGCCGTGTTAACAGAGTCATAGCCCATACCTCTGTGGAAAGTGTCAGACAGAAAGTTTACAATATCAGTTACAGTGGGAGTAAGGGGATTGATGTGCCATCTATTGCAAGACTGGAGCCACCTGTTGATATGTGGCCAGTACTGCTTCGCAGTTGAACCTCTCCAGGAGGCCATGAGAATGTCTGTACCTGCCGTAGAAATGCCTCGGTCTCGTAGCTGTTGCCAGACAAGAGACATGCCATCAGCCTGGTGTGTTTCAGGATGGGGTGCTCCTCCCCTGTGGATGGCTGACGCAGTGTGTTCATCCCTCTCGGTATGAGGCGCGGTTCCTGAACAAGCATCCTGAGCAGAGTCCCCATCCACGGTTGGGATGGCCACACTGGCGCAATCAACCATCCCCTTGCTGCCTCTGCTCGTATTTTGTGGAGGCATCTAGCAATCAGAGCAAAGGGAGGAAAGGCATAGATGAGTTCAAATTGAGACCAACATATTGAAAAAGCATCAAAGTGTTCTGCCTCTGGATCAGGTTTCCATGAGCAAAAACGAGGCACTTGTTTATTTAGTTTGGAAGCAAAGAGATCAATATTTGGGACTCCAAAGATCTGACAAAGGTCTCTAAAAAGATCCTCATTCAATTTCCACTCATGCCTGTCATTGAATGTCCAAGACGCAGCATCAGCCACCAGATTAGCTCTACCAGGCACATGGGAGCATGTAATCCAGACATCATTCAATGCACACCAGTTCCAAATGTCAAGGCAGATGTCATTACACATTGCAGATTTCGTGCCACCCATCTCATTCACATAGTGAACTGCTGTAGTGTTATCACAAAACACCCTAACATGTTTTCCTTGAAGCTGATGTGCAAACGACTTTAGTGTCAGTAATATGGCTTGGAGTTCCTTCACATTGATGTGGAAAACTGCTTCCGTTAAGGACCATCTCCCATTAATTTGTTGATCATTTAAAGAACCACCCCAACCTAAATTTGAGGCATCAGTAAAAAGATCTATTTCAGTACCTCTCCGAAAAATCCTTCTGTATTCCACTGCAACGTTACATAACCACCACTGCAGATCCCTCTTCATATCCTGTGTGATGATCATCCATTTGTCAAAATTTCCGTTAACCTTCTTTAATGCCGAAACCTTTGCGGATTCCAACCTCCGATAGTGCAGTTTCCCCATTTCAACTGCTAGAATGGCTGCAACCAATTGCCCAATTACTTTGGCCACATTCCTGATTTTTGTTTTATCACAATTAAGTAAGTCCTTGCAACTCTGAGCGATTTTCTGTTTCCTCCGTTCAGGCAATGTCACAGTAATCGTCTCTGAATCAATGACGTTCCCCAAATACTCCAAACGTCTAGAAGGCACCAAGACAGATTTCTCAGCATTGATACAGAAACCCATCTTACTAAGAAGTTCTACCGTGGCACGTACACTCTCATGACATCCCTCGAAAGAGCTGTGTGAAATAAGCGTGTCATCAATGAAACTCGTGATAATATGACCCATTTCTCTCAGTTTAGCAAAAATTGGTTTCATTAATTTGGTGAAAAGGCGAGGACCTTCTGCAACGCCATTGGGAAGACAGGTGAACTGATAGATTTTTCCTTGCCATTTAAAGCACAGAAACCTTTGCTGCTCTTCCGCTATAGTGACAGAATAGTATGCGTGTCTAAGATCGACAGAGGCCATATAAGCATCTTTATTAATAAGCCAAATCGCTTGCTCAAAGTTTTCCATCTTAAAGTGTTTGTAAGGAATGTGCTGATTAAGTTTCTCCAGATTAAGGATCAATCTAAACCCTCCATCCTTCTTCTTACGCAAGAAAATGGAGGAAAGGATTTGCCCTTCCTGTCTGTGGGTTTCCTTAATCACCTTGAGCTCTAGCAGTTTCACAATTGCCTGACAAATAATTGACTGTTCTTCTTCACTAAAAACATACTCAATATCCTCAGCAAACAAGGGACCAATGTCAGCTACAGAAATGTCAAGATGGCAATGGGCAACAATGTCCAGAATAATAGCGTCACTTGTTATTGTATGCCACTCATTCACAAAGTATTGAAGTCTGCCAGCTTCAAATGTATGACCCACCTGATTTATTGCCGGGGATTGCTGCGTCCCCGGCCTCGCGAGTTTTTTTGCCTCCGAGCCCTGCCGTGAGTAGGGCTGCCGGTGATCACTCCGGTGTCCATATGTCCGCTGTCCATAAGGGTGGAACCTGGATGCCAATCCTTTGTAGGGGAACTTTCCGAAGGAGCCTCTGACCTTCCCCGCACCAAATTTCCAAGTGGGTAGCGGTTTCTTCATAATGATCTTGTTCTTCAGCTTCTCAGAGTCCTCAATGTTCTTGGCAGACTTAAACCCAGAAAACCCCGCAGCCGATCAAGAACAAGGCACCTCCACGGGCGTGTTTACACTGTCAAGGGTGGCGGCGACATCAGCGCCCTCGCCAGTAGCCCCGCTGCTCTCCTTCAACTTCTCCACATCGCCCCGCAAGGCAAACAAAGTGTCCATCAGCAGCTTCCAATCCGGAGCACTAGCTTCCTCCCGTGAGGTGGAAGGCAGAGAGAGGTTAGGTGGAGGGGCAGATTCGCCTCCACTGCCAGTCACGTGATCCCGGGCATGCTGTCGGCTCTTTCGAGAACAATCCCGGTGGGAAGAGCCTCCCATATGCGAGGATTCTTTCCTCACATCCTTGCTACTGCCAGGGGTTACCTCCGTGCCCGACAGCCGATTACCGTGGGCACCGCTCGGGACATCATGTCTGATGTCCCGAGCGGTGCCCACGGTAATCGGCTGTCGGGCACGGAGGTAACCCCTGGCAGGCGTGAGGTGGAGTCCTCGAGTCAGCTCAGCAGCAGGTAGGGAGTCGTAAACTCCACATGTGCACCCGGATGGGCACTCACCAGTCCTCGAGGCAGCTCACCAGCAGGCAGGGAGTCGTAAACTCCACGTGTGCACCCGGATGGGCACTCACCAGTCCTCGAGGCAGCTCACCAGCAGGCAGGGAGTCGTAAACTCCACGTGTGCACCAGGATGGGCACTCACCCGCCCCTACACGGGTAACGGGTGGTGTTGCAGCCAGCTCCTAAATGGATAACAGGCTGTGGCGAAGGCTTGCCGCTCCAAAAAGGATAACGGGATGAAGGCCGCCAACTCTTGACTCAGGATAGATGAACAGCGGGAGCAGCACTTTTGGTCAGCGTGAAAACAACTCTGCAACTGGTGGTGTGAGGCAGCAAAGCGTATCTCATGGGGAAGCGCCCTCTAGCAGAATAGTGATTTGCTGACGTAAAATTAACCAACATTATTAAGGAGTGCCCATACCAGGCACAACATTAAGAATATTGTTATGCCGGACGTGTTACTTGGGTTCCGTGTCGCCGTCAGGAGACTCCGTGGGAGGGAGATATGTAAACACTTCGCACAGCTTCTGTAGTTTAATATTCTTCCTATATATAGTAGTACACTTCACTTTGACTCTTCACTGACCACTAGCTTACTATGACTGGGACTCTCTCGCCCTCTTCTCCTATATATATCCAGAACAGTACAGTCTAGAATGTTACAGTATATTTTAGATCATACAAGAACATGTAGCAAAAATATATGCGAGTTGGCAACACTTCCCGCCTGGCGCCTGGCCGCGCCCCGCGGGGCGCGGACGGCAAGGCAAGTATAGAGAAGGTATAGTCATACAGGCGGGAGGAAATCACTCGTTGGTAACTCCGACCTATAGCCTTCACGTTGGTTCCTGTTCTTATTCTCAGCCCGACTATCACTTCACTCACATTCACTGTTTCACCTTGCTTCTCACATTTTCACTTTACTCAGACTCGTCAGCTCTCACTCACGCCCCATCTGTGTGAGCGGCGAGTCTGACTTGAGTAAACAAATGCCGAATAAAATGAAAGCCGTCACGGCTCGGCTTATGTTCGGAGGCGATTTTGACCCTATGCATATTTTTACCTCGGGACGTACCACACACCATCAGAAGCAGAAAAGCATGCAGATTCAGGATCTGGGCTTATAAAAGTGATGCGACGAAAACCAGCTGAGTACTAAGGAGTTGAAGGGAAATAAGTGCAAGAACATGTTTACTCCATAGTTCACTTAACTCTGATTTTCGTATGTGTAATTTTACATTATTGTTACAAATTTATGCTAGTGTGATGCAGAATTTTCTCAGGAAGATGATGGTGGTCTCAGTTTTTCGTAAAAATGAATGTTGGGGTCAGGAAACAGGGTGGGAGTGAGGTGTGTGAAGTCGTCGGTTTGGGCAGACAACGAGGATGGGGCGGGGCTTAATTAGGCTCGAGGAAGGGGCGGAGCTTATCGGGACGCCAGCCAATCATCGTCCAGGATGAGATGCCGTGAACATTTCTATTTATATTTTTTATTCATCGACAATTGCTTCATAGAGTATATAACAAAAAATCCACATCTTATTTTATTTTATTGAAGTAGTTTATAACATAAAAAACATCCGAGAGGTCCTAATAAAAAAGCTAATTTCAAAATTTGGTTCTTCACGTTCTATGAGAGTGACGCTTCCTTTCTATACTTGCCTTGGCGGACGGCTCGCCTTGCTCCTCGCCCCTTTGCTCGTTTCTCCGGGAGCCTTCTAGAGGCCTATGGTCGCCGGGGGAAGCTTCCAGCACAACACTGTCCCCCCCTCTTAATTGTGATCGTCCCGATCACACACTTAACTATGTACAAACATAAGAGAATTAATCAAAAACATAATAATCGTCGTATCGCTGTGGACGCCTGCGTTGTCTCTGTCTTCTGTTCGTTGCCTCCTGCGCGTCTGTCTCCTGGTGCGCCTCGTCGTCGTCCGCTTCTTGGGGTGTCCCTGGAACATCTGCCGAAGCCGGGAGGTTATCTCCCTCGGCTGAAAGGGCCAGAAGGCCTACGTCGTCGTCGACCTCCTCTCAGTCCTGGACGTCTCTTGCGTTTTCGTCGGCTGCTGGGTGTCTGTAGTTGTTCCAGGTGTAGTTTCCCGGACCGTGGTACCTCCATAAGCGGTTGACGTGGACAACTTTCGGCTTGGTCTTTTCCGTTCTCCGGATTCGGTAAGTCACGTCGGAGAGGCGTTCTAGCACAGTGTAAGGGCCTTCCCAGGGGCTCTGTAACTTCGGAGACTGTCCTTTCTTCCTCTGCGGGTTGTAAAGCCAGACTCGGTCTCCTTCCTTGAAGTCAACGTGGCTTGCCCTCATATTGTAACCGCGTTTCATGGCCTCCCCGGAGAACTTCAAGGCACCTCGGACTTGATGGTGCACCTCTTCCAGCCGTTCCTCTAGTTGACGGGCAAAACTGGAGGCGTCCCTTGGAAGGCTTTCCCCAGGAGGCCTTCCTGTCAGTAGGTCTTCCGGCAATCGCAGCTCACGTCCAAACATCAGCTTGCCGGCGAATACCCCGTAGTCTCGTGGGCGGCAGACCTGTAGGCCATGAGAAGCGCAGGCAGCTTCTGATCCCATGAAAACTGGTCATTGTTGCACTGCTTGGCCAACTCCTGGCCCAACGTCCAATTAAACCTCTCCACCATTCCATCTGACTGTGGGTGCAGAGGGGTGGTCCGGGTCTTCTTGATACCCAGAAGCTTGCAGCACTCAGCAAGGACTGTTGACTCAAAATTCCTTCCCTGGTCGGAATGGAGCTCATTAGGCACACCGAAGCGACAGAAGAACTCCTCCACCAAAACCTTGGCGATGGTAGTGGCTTCCTGGTCAGGGATGGCGTAGGCTTCCGGCCACTTGGTGAAGTAATCCATTGTGACGCAGATGTACCTATTTCCATTCGTCGTCAGAGGCAAGGGTCCTGCTATATCCACTGCCACCCGTTCCATGGGGGCTCCAACCTGGTATAGTTGCAGTGGGGCACGGTGACGCTTCTTGGGGCCCTTCTTTGCACAGCACACCTCACACGCGTGACACCATTCTTCCACGTCCTTCCTCATGCCAACCCAGTAGAACCTTTGGCACAGGCGACTCAGTGTCTTCTTTACCCCAAGGTGTCCGCTGGTGATGCTGTCGTGCATTTCTTTCAAGACGCCTTCCCGGGACTTCACAGGTAACACCGTGGACCAGTAGTGGTCAAGACCATCATGAGAGACCCAGCGTCGCTGCAACACCCCGTCGTCTATCCGAAGAGTGTCCCACTGAGTCCAGTAATTCTTGGTGGTAGGGCTTTTTCTCGAGATTACTTCCCACCCAGGTCGCGTTGACGACTGACTCAGCCACTCCATAATTGGTCTCAGATCTCGGTCCTCCTGCTGCAGTTTTCCCAAGTCTTCCCATGGCACCTCCGCTGTCTGTTCCACTGTAGTGCGGCGGCACATATTCTGGACGCTTTCCCTCTGGAGGCAATGTTGACACTCAGGTAGGCAGGGGCGCCGGCTCAAGCTGTCCGCGTTACCGTGTGTTAGTCCAGATCGGTGCACAATAGTTTAGAGATGCTGCTCTAGTTTACCTATCCAGCGAGCAAGCTGGCCCTCAGGGTTTTTCAGTGACTTCAGCCACCGCAATGCAGCGTGATCCGTGCGGATGGTGAAAGTTGCACCGTACAGATAAGCATGGAAAAAGTCAAGGCTCTTGACTACTTCCAGGAGTTCTTTCCGGGTCACGCAATAGTTTTTCTCGGCTGGAGTGAGCTTTCTGAAGTAGGCCACAACCCGCTCCATGTCAGCACATGCCTGGGACAGCACTCCACCAATCCCCTCATCACTGGCATCACAATCCAGTATAAAAGGCTTAGAGGGGTCTGGGTAGGTGAGTACGGGCGAGCTGATGAGGGCCTCCTTGAGCTTCTCAAAGGCAACCTGAGTTTCCGCTGTCCACTCAAACTTGCGCCCCTTCTTCGTCAGGAGGTGCAGTGGTGCAGCAATCGTAGCGAAGCCTTTCACAAACCTGCGGTAGTATGAGCACAACCCGAGGAAGCTCCGCAGCTCCTTCACGTTGGTGGGTGTCGGCCAGTCCCTTACCGCACCCACCTTCTCAGGATCAGTGCGTACTCCAGCCTTGCTCACGATGTGTCCCAAGTATTGGACCTCCTTTTGGAACAGACAGCATTTCTTCGGGCTGAGCTTAAGGTGTGCAGCTCTAAACCGGGCGAAACCCTCTGATAGCCTTTCCATCTCCTGCTCGAAGGTCTGGCCAAAGACAATCACGTCGTCGAGGTAGATGAGTGCCGTCTTCCAGTGAAGTCCCTCCAGCACCCTCTCCATCAGCCGCTCGAACGTGGCCGGCGCGTTGCACAGGCCAAAGGGCATGACCTTAAACTGCCACAGGCCTTGACTGTAGGAGAAGGCTGTTTTCTCTTTGTCCTGCTCCGCCATTTTGACTTGGTGATACCCAGACTTCATATCCAGTGTTGAAAACCACTTGGAGCCCACCAAGGCGTCGAGCGTGTCGTCAATCCGTGGGAGTGGGTATGAATCCTTGATGGTGAGATCATTGAGGGCTCGGTAGTCCACGCAGCACCTGAGGGAACCGTCCTTTTTCCTGACGAGCACTACAGCAGACGCCCACGGGCTGCTGGACCGCTCGATTAACCCTTGTTGCCGGAGATCATCCATTACCTCATCCATCTCCTTGCGACGGGCTGGTGCCATCCTTCGAGGAGCTTGCTTCACTGGGCGGTGGCTACCTGTGTCTATGTGGTGCTCTACCAGGTCCGTACACCCCAAGTCCAGGTCTCCTGTGGAAAACACATCTGCATTTCTCACGAGAAGCTCCCTGAGCTGTTCCACTTGGGGTTCCTCTAGACACTTGGAGCTCCTGTCAAACAGGTCGCGCAGGTAGTCAGGCAGCTCCTCCTGGGGCTTCATCAGGGTTCTCCTGCAGACACAGGTTCTTGGTTTCTGGTCGATCTCTTGGCACAACCCCACCATGGTCCCTTGTTTTATTTTCTTTGGGCTGAAGGAGACATTGGCCACGACGACAGGCACTTCCGCTGCAGTAGGGTCTACCAAAGTACTGCCTACAATCACCCCGTTTTCTACCGGGCATCGACTTCCACTCTCTACCACACACAGGCTAGCCGGGGGGGCACCCGTAATTTGACAGGGTAACAGCATCTCCGACCTCGGTGGAATAATGGTGGTGCGCTTGACCGTCACTGGCAGGTCTCCCTTGTTCACAGTCGTCAGTGGCACCCTCCTTCCTCCTACAGTCAGCTGCTTAGCGCGGAAGTCCAGCTCGCACCTGTGGGAGACAAGATAATCCATACCTAGGATGCAGGGGTCATCCATGTCGGCCACGTACACAGAGAGGAACTCTTCCTTTCCTCCGAGCTCAAACTTCACGTCCACTGGGCCTCTGAGCTCTGCGTAGTGTCCTGTGACTCCACACAGTCGATGCGGCGTCTTAGGAAGCCGACGATGACTCACCACGTCAGGCCGCACCAATGTGCGTTCCGAGCCTGTGTCGACGACCACAGGCCACAACACTCCGTCAACCTTGCCCTCCACTTGGCAGCTTGTCATGGTGGTTCTCCTGCACACTGATATCTTCAGGGCACGTACAGGACAGACTGGTTGTTGCCCCCGTGAACCAGTCCTTAGTTTCCCGAGTGGTGGTCCCTCGTTGGGGGCACATTTTTCCGACACTCATTCTTCCAGTGCCCCTTTTCTCCACAGGTCCAGCACTTGGGTCCTTCCCTGGGCTTCTTAGCGGCACCTTCATATTCCTTCTTCCTCTTATAGCATTCGTTCTCCTTGTGCCCAACCTTCTCGCAGGACCAGCACGTTCCTTGGAACCTGTCTGTGTCGCTGACAGCGCCCTTTCGTGCCCTAAAGCCAGAAATCGAGTCGTCCCTGAAGCTTGACAAGCTAGACCTAACAAAGGACTCAAACTCCATGGCACGTGCCAGAGCTTCCTGCATTGACGTTGGCTTAGCTTGGTTCACTTGTATCTTCAGCTGAGGGCTGTCCAGGGCATCGATGAATTGATCACGCAGCAAAACCATCAGCAGGTCAGGGGTGGCACCTGGGTATGCCTTGTGCGCCATGCTCTCAAGGTCCTGAGCGAGTTCCTGAAGAGACTCGCCGCGCCTCCTGTTGCGGGTTCTGAACCTAACCCTGAAGAGCTCGTTCTGGTGCTTGGTCCCATATCGTTGCTCCAGCGCCTGTGCCAGCCCGCTGTAGCTGCCCTTTGTCGCATTGTCGAGCTGAGCAAGGACCTCCAGCGCCGCCCCTTTCAGGCTAGTGGCCAGCTGTACCGCGCACTCTTGGTCATCCCATCCGTTCCAAGCTGCCAACAGCTCAAACTGAGCGCGGTAAGCCTCCCAGGAGACCTTGCCATCAAACTCCTGAGGCTTCTTTCTAACAGGCGAACCCAGCAGACCCATGGGGCTGGCGGAACTTCTTGCGGGGATAAACTCAGGCGAAACAGGGCTCAAACTACCCCGGACTTGCGTAGGAGAAGCATCTTGGGTACAACTAGCCCCTGCAGGCACTGGCTGTCCGTTTCCAGCCAAGCAGTCTTCAAGGTCTTCTCTGTCACTTACTTCTAGTATTTCTTTGTGTGTCGTCTCCCGTACCACCTCCATCTCTTGTTGAAGATTTGTGTGTTCTTTCTCCACTTCTATCAGGGGTTGTCCCAAGTTTGTGGTCACATCAGTCATTTCTCTTCGCACTGATTCACTTCCATCTTGTACTGCTTTTAGCTGTAGCTGTAATCCCGTGAAGCAATCTTCTAGCTGTTCTTTGAGTTCTTGGAGTGTTCCTTCTTGTTGTTGCTGTGCTCTTTCTTGTTGTTCTTTGAGTTCTTGGAGTGTTCCTTCTTGTTGTTGCTGTGCTCTTTCTTTTTGTTCTTTGAGTTCTTGGTGTGCTTTTTCTTGTTGTTCCTTGAGTTCTTGGAGTGCTCTTTCTTGTTTCTCCCCCTGTAGTCTCAAGGCTTCCAAAAGTTCAGTCAACATGGGCAGCTTGGGAACGAGTCTCCATGGCAAAAAAACAAAAACAAATGGCTACACTCCTGACACCAGTGTTATGCCGGACGTGTTACTTGGGTTCCGTGTCGCCGTCAGGAGACTCCGTGGGAGGGAGATATGTAAACACTTCGCACAGCTTCTGTAGTTTAATATTCTTCCTTAGTAGTACACTTCACTTTGACTCTTCACTTACCACTAGCTTACTATGACTGGGACTGGGACTCTCTCGCCCTCTTCTCCTATACTGTATATATCCAGAACAGTACAGTCTAGAATGTTACAGTATATTTTAGATCATACAAGAACATGTAGCAAAAATATATGCGCCTGGCCGCGCCCCGCGGGGTGCGGACGGCTCGCCTTGCTCCCCGCCCCTTTGCTCGTTTCTCCGGGAGCCTTCTAGAGGCCTATGGTCGCCGGGGGAAGCTTCCAGCACAACAATATTTTTCTGTTGACCAGCAGACTTACTATAGTCAAACCATTTCAAAATGTCTGTTGAGGCAGTGGCTTCTGCAGGTCCTTTCCTCCCTTCTGCTTTGCCACACGGTTCCAATTACCTATTTCCTCTGTTTCCTGTCCCCTCTTTCACAAACTGGGCACCTGTAATGCACCCCTACTTGATTTACATTTCTCAGCCCTGAGCATCTCTTTGTGGCACCACTTATCACTTCCTGTGCACAGGGCAGAGTTAGTAACCATTTCTCTTCCACACCAACTACCTTCCTGTATATATGATTTCTCAGTAATTACTTATTTGTTGTGCTGTATTAGCTGTTACGTGCTACATCAAGCTTTAATATCTACCCAAGCTGCAGGTTAATCCAATAAAAAAATTAAAAAAGTGAATGACTAAGTCATGTTATTATTCCCAAGCTCCATTGGCAATGGCGAGTACACATTATATAAATGAAGCATATTACACATTCATTGAACACAATTAAAACTAACTACCCTAATCAAATTAAATCTAACCTAACCTGATCTGACCTAATTAAACTAAATATAAGGTAACCTGGCCTTAATGCCTGCTCCCAAAATTAAATAAATGGAAATAAATATGATATCAATTTACAAAATATACCTGAGGAACAAAAAGAGAAAGAATGACAAGAATTGAATTATGAAACAAGAATTGTTGGCTTCAAGATGACCTCAACTGACTAAGAATGACAATTAAGATCTACGCAATGTGACAGGTCAGAATTGAGTCTTGAAAATGATTTCTGATGATTAAGGATGACATGATCTACTGAATGACAACAATTGTCTGCTTTGAAAATTACCTCAGCTGAAATAATATTGCATGCATTTAACCTTTTTACATCCCTCTCCAACATCCTATTCCATTCGGTCACAACTGTTACCATAATCCCCTTTTCTCTCTTATATACATCACTCAAGTAGCATGTGCTCAATCATATCGTCACCCCCCCCCTTTCACACCTACATGAATGTCACACCTTGCTTCCCCCCATCAGGCACCCGTGCTTCCACCTGCCTCTCCCTTGTCCATTGCCCTTGCCAGGCCGGCCCCCAGGACTTGCCTCTGCTGAGCACTGTCAAACCTCTTCCTTAGCTCCCTCATCTCACTCCTCAATGCACGTATTATGTATTCCTGAGCCTCTAACTTCCTCTCGTACCCACACACATAGCATACATTGTTCACCTCTTTGCCGCGCCTGACAACTGCCCCACTTCTAAAATCTTGACCGTCGTTATTTCCAGCACGGTAACCTCCTCTCCGGCCAATACTCACTAGTCTTCCCCATCTTAGCTTGGCTATACGGACTTGAGGAAATACTGACTCGCGGTAGTTTTCGTCGCTGGCGCCGTTTTTTTGCAATCACCTTCCTTGATCCTGATTGGCTGTCTTTTTTGTTTCACTGATTTCCATTGGTTGCAATCACATCAGCTGGTGAGCTGCCCGCCCTCTACCGCCTCACTCGTGAACCATAGGGCTGACCCTTAATTAGCACGCCGCGGTGACCGCGCTCGCTGTGGAGGAGGATCCTAGCGGGGAGCAAACTTGCGACACGACCCGTGACTTACAACCGTCTCCGGGGATAAGTTACCGCCACCTTTGAGCATCCAGCGCCAGGACCGCCTTTCGCCCCGACTATTTGGCTTCCTTCCTCAGCGCAGCACACACCACTGCCTCGTCGACTTATACTCTCACCTCTCCCAGGACAGCGTGGTGGCTTTCGTTGACCTCAAGAGTGCCTTTGATGTTGCTAATAGGGACATCATCCTGGATCAGCTCGTTGACTTTGGTATTAAGGGTAATCTCTTAAGGTGGATTAGGGGCTACCTCAGTAACAGGACCTCCCGTGTGTTCTTCAGTGGTGCATACAGTCATTCGAGAAGTTTTCTCCTTGGCACGCCTCAAGGGGGTGTTCTAAGTCCGTTTTTGTTTAATATTTTGATGCATCGGCTACTCACCTCTCTACCTGACATTCCTGGTGTTATGATTACATGTTACGCTGATGATATATGTGTTCATTCCACTTCACCAAGGGATCTTCAGCTGTTTCTTGCCTCCTTCTCCGTGTCCTCCTCTAACTGTGGTATCATATTGTCTCTCCTGATAAGAGCAGGATATTCTCCTGCCGCTCTGCCAGACTTCACCGTTGGAGGGACTGTCACTCCCTTGTGCACCCAGTACTGTTACCTTGGCGCACCTGTCAAGATCTCAACAGTCTTCCCCGCCGGGCGCCAGGCCCATCCTCTCATCCGGGACTTGCTGGATCGCCTCCAGAGACGGCTTCAACCTCTCCAGTGGCTCACTAACAACTCTTCGGGCATCTCCATTCCTGTGGCCAGGACCATATCTATTACTTTCATTCGCTCTGTTGTTGATTACCTCTCCCCTGCCTTGATACAACTTCCCCGAACTACTTTAGAGCCCTTAGAAAAATTTCAGAACAGAGCGATGAGAGTCATTCTTGGGTGTCCCATGTCTTCCAGAATTGTCGAAAGAATTTATTCTAATGTCACTCGCCTCACTGTTAAGTGCCTCCATTTCCCACATCTCTCGCCCCACTACTCGCAGCTGATCAGGATGTCGCTTGGACCCGCGCTCGACCTGTTCCTCCTATATTGCCCGCTGGTCGCGCTCTTATTCGGTCTGTCTCTTCCTTGATGCGCAGTCTTGATTTGGATATTCCTGCTGCTGACGTGCCCCCAGGCCCGCCCCCGTGGTTGTTGCCAACGCCAAAGGTAAGCCTGACTCCTGCATCCAAGGCTGACCCGCCTCCCTTACAGCTGCAGTTGGCCCTGGAACACGTAGCAACAGTGACGTCCTCCATCACAGCTCCACACTGCCTCTACACTGACGGGTCACTGCAACCGGACGGTGCAGCTGGTTGCGCAATCTTCTCGCCTGATTTGGAGCCTCCTCCTGGGGGTTGGGTTGGCCGTCGCCTCCGTGACCACTCCAGCTCCACATTGTGTGAGCTATATGCCATATTAGATGCCGTCAGCCTCGTTTGTCAAAGGGGAGTAAATGCTGCCATTATTTGTGAGCCTAAGCCTGCCCTTCAGTCCCTGTCTGCTGTTCAGCCCACCCACCCTCAAGTCGTTCAACAGATCTTGTCCTTTCTATCTTAAATGAATGATCGTCAGTTGTGTGTCAAATTTTTATGGGTGCCATCTCATGTGGGTCTATATCACAGTGCCACAGCTGACCGCCTAGCGAAGGAAGCCTGCCGTCTGCCTCCATGTGGTGATGGACGCCCCCTCTCCCTGCCCTGTCATCTCTCCAGAGTCCGCTCCGCCGCCTTCCTTCCTGCACGGCGTCGTAGGGATGCAGAGAGGCCTCACAGCGTCACCATCAACCACTACGACTCTGTCTGCCGCCTCAAATACTCCTACCGACGCCGGGGCCTCATGGTTCGGAGACATAATGTTATCTCCGCACGTCTGCGGCTGGGCTACCGTCCACTGTGGCAGGTCGCCGGGGTGGAGGGGGAACCTGTATTTACGGAATGTCGCCTGTGCCGCTCACCGATGTCGAACACCATTGAACATTACTGCCTGGCCTGCCCCACTGTTCGTGGTTTGCTACCCCAGGGACAGCCGTTGGATGCTGTTTGCCGCCACCTCCTGAACCACGACTTCCTTGACGCAATCCTGGTGCGCCACCCTCGTTTTGGTGGATTCTCCTAATGTTATGTGCCCTATGTGGCACTAGTCCCTCTAAATTTTTCTGACTTATCTGTATATTACATCAACTTGCTTCCTGTTTTAGTGTGTGTGTGTGTGTGTCCATTGTCTATAGTTAAACCTGATGCATTTGCTAAAAAAAATTTTGTCTGACGCTATTGCGCAATAAATTTATCAAACAACCTTTGGATTGGTCTTCGCTTCCCTGGCAATTCTGATCTCATAATTACGTTTTGCCATACGTGTGTTCTTCTTTACTGCTCTAGCTAAATCGTTGTAACTATCCCTTAGGTGAGTTTCCCCCCTTTTAATTCTAACATATAGTCCTCTTTTCCTTCCTATTTCAGTTTTTAGCTTGTCTGTCATCCATTGCAGGTAATTACCTGTTGACCTGACTTCCCTGTGAGGTATAAACTGTTTCTGTCCTAGTTTAATATCCCTGACTAGACTATTGCACTCACCCTCCAAGCTACTGATCTGACTAGTGACCTCATTAGAGATTAACGCCCCTCCCTGCTCTGGGTCCTGACCTACTTCTGATCTCACTCCCCTAAGCCTCGGCAGCTGCTTTCTTAACCCCTCGTAGTCTGCCTTCCTGAAGTCAGGTATTAATGTGTTGTTACTGCTGACTCTATCCTCCCATTTAATATTAAATCTAATTTCCTTATGATCACTGTTACCTAATGAATCCCCAACCTCAATGTTGCTTATTATGTCCTCTATTAGTTAACAACAAATCCAAAATATTTTCTTCCCTCGTTTGTGTTCTAATTAACTGCTTAAGGAAACTATCCTGTATCACATCTAACAAATCCTGTGCCTCTTGGTCTCCGGATAATGTATCCCACTCTATGTTCCTATAATTGAAATCCCCAATTACACGCACATTCCTATATCTTGACGCCCTACTAATTTCTTGTAAAAGGGGTTGGCTACTGTCCCTGGTAAGGTTGGGCAGTCTGTAAAGTACTCCGATGACAAGCTTCTCCTTCCTACCTATTGTTTCTAGGGATTCTGTATTGCTATCTTCCTTGATTGAGTTGTTAATGACACACTTAAGATTGTCCCTGACGAAAAGTGCGACCCCACCCCTCTTCCTGCCTATTCAATCTTGGTGGAATAACTTATACCCTTCAATCTCTAATTCTGGGAGAAAGTGTCTGTCTGCAGTGTTTATCCATGACTCTGTGATCGCTATCATATCAAATTTCTCTACGCACGCCTTTCCACTCAAATCTATCTTGTTCCTAATACTTCTACTGTTTGTATAGTACACATTTAGACCTACCCCTTGCCTTACCCTGCAGCCGCTATTATTATTACTACATTTAATGCTCCCACTTGGTATTGCCACCTTAGGCCCCTTCATACTTACCCTAAAAAACCCTGCAGGGCCCCCAATCCACGTTCAAGGGCATCAGACAAGATCTGTACCCCCTCCCATGAAAGGTGAACCCCGTCCCTCTGGTATAGGTGGCTCTTGCCAAAGAAACTGTCCCAGGCGTCGACAAATGTCCATCCATTGGCTTTGCAATAATCTGCCAACCTGCAGTTTAATGCAATAGCCCTGGACAGCCAAATGGCACCAACCCGCTGCCTTGACAGAACCCCACACACCACAGGAACCCCGCCTTTGGACGTAACTCTTCAAAGAGCCTCCATGTAGCGACACAGAAGCTGCTCACTACCTAACCTGCTTATGTCATTCCTTCCCACGCTCAGGCAGACGATGGGTTTGACTCCCTCGCCTGACATGCACGACTCTACCCTGTCGCTGACATCCCTAATCCCTGCCCCAGGAAAACACACCCTGGTCCTACGTGTCCTATCTTTAGCACAGAAGGCCCTATCTAACAACCTGACCTGGCTATCCCCAACAACCAAAATGTTACCTCTGGGCAGGGATTTGTCATCTGCCCTCCTCTCCTTCACTCCCTCCCTCAGCTCAGAGAGACCCTGGAAGGAGTTGCCATGGCTCTTGACTACCTGCCAGCCCCCATCTTGTGACAGTGTACTATGTACATCGCCTGTCTGAGGACCTGATAAACGAAGGACTCGATGTTCCTTCCTCATGGCCTCCACAGTCCTCTCCAACTCTTCAATTCTCTCCAAGAGAGAATTTACTAACTCAACTGTACCCCCACCGGCCCTGCCTCCTCCCCTCACTGCACCACTGTAACATCCCACCAGACATGGTCAACCCAAGAGCTAGCCCGAGCACGTCCTATCACCTTGAGGACCTGAGGTGATTAGTTTGCCATAGTGATTAGTTTACCACAGTGATTAGTTTGCCATAGTGATTAGTTAGCCCCAGTGATTAGTTTGCCCCCCAGTGATTAGTTTACCACAGTGATTAGTTTACCATAATGATTGGTATGCTAGTGTAACGGTCCGAATGTGAGTGAACGAGAATGTGAGTAAGTCAGTGAGTAACAGAGTGAGTAAGTGTAAGCGAGTGCATGAATGAACGAGAGAATGTGAGTAAGTTGGTGAGTGACAGAGTGAGTAAGTGTGAGCGAGTGGGAGCGTGAATGAGTGAAAGAGCAAATGGGTGGCTGAGGAATGTAAGTGCGTAAAAGGTTATGAGAAGATAACACGGCGAGCGAATGAGTGAATATATGAACGAGAGTTACTGAAATCCCTCATCTCAAAGCCTCGAACCCCTCCAAGAAACCAATAACTAGTTAGTTAGATAGGTAGGGGTTTGATTGTAAAAGAATGTTCCGGAAGGGAGAGAGAGTCAGTAATGCGGGGTTAAAAGATCACGTGATGGAGGGGAGAAGCTGATGAGTAAGCGAGGAGGAGGAGGGAAGAGCAGGAGAACGGCACAAGCTTGGGAGACGTGAGGAGACGAACACCCCTACAGCAAGGAGCGGCAGCGAGAAAACACAGAGAAGCGGGCTGGTCAGAGAGGTGTCCATCTCTCCACTCAGCCCCCGACCCACACACCACCCACGGCCTGCTGTGTGAGGCGGGCTAGTCAGGACACGAGCAGCAGGATGCAAGAAAGGCAGCGAGTTGGAGTTGAGTGAGAGAGGTGTCCATCTCTCCACTCAGCCCACCCCGAAAAACCATCCACGGCCTGCTGTGTGAGACGGACTACAGGATGGGAACTTGTATGGCGGGGTAACCTGCCCCTCGACTGCCCTGGTGGCCGATATACCACTGCCCCAAGCTGCTCCCTACATCACGGCTAAATAGTTGTACTATATGCTGATATGAGTGAAATTAGTGTGGGATGGAAGGAAAATAGTGATCTGGGGGCCGACATTTAGTATGTAGTATTCCATGCGGGCTCAATGCCAGAGATGCGAGTCCTAACGCTTATCTCGCATGGGATCTTTTGCGCGTTTATATAGCCCTAATTATGATTATTGTTGTATGGTATATATGATAGTGATATGTGATTGTGATTATGTATTTGATTGATTCACATGCTGACAGTGAAAAAAAAAAAAAAAAAAAAAAAAAATCCTCTTCCTAATTTCTTAGGTGACTTTTTTATGTCAAAAATTATAGAAAACAGGGAAAACTTATGCCCAAATTACTTTGTGACCTTTTTAATGTTAAAAATTACAAAGCAGGAACCTTTGCTCCATTTTTTTCTGGGGGGGGGACTTAAAATTCATAAACTTGAATATTATAAAACTGATATGCAAGAATATAATATAATATAAATAGATAAATAAATAAAAAATAACAGATAAAATTAATAATATATAAGTAAATAATAATTTAATTAAATGGACTCAGACATATAATTAAAGGCACTCAAGACATTTAATAAAAAGTGATTCAGTCAATAAATTATAGGCACTTTTAGATGAACTCAGACATTTATTGAAAGGGACTCATGACATTTAATTATAAGTATTCAGACATTAAATTAATGGAGCTCATTAGTTTCATTAAAGGTACCAAGGCAGTAGTCTCCAGGCCCACCAGTAGCTCCCCTGTTTCACATATCTCCCTACTGAAGCAGGGACAGAGAGCATCTATCCCAACTCATGCTGAGCGGTAAGACACCACCGTCCACCACATGCTCCACTACATCCCCATGCGGCAGACCTGCAAGCACTGTAGTAAGAAGGGTTCAGGTGGATATGCGACCTGCCAGGTCGTTGTGGATTAATGGAGCAAACTTTGCTGCACTGTGGTTAGTGCTGATATAATTAAAAGTCACAAATGAGCAACCTACATCTTGCCAGCATAATGTAGGTGAAGAACTGGCTCATAGGAGCTGCTTATGGGCCAAATGGCCTCCGACATACTCCATACATATTACTGTGTCCTTGTGTAAGGAATTGTAAAATAAATACTCACAGAAGAATTCCCTGTGGAAATTAAGAGAACAGCAGAAATAGATTGTTTGGTGAAGAAATTTTAGTTGACATTATAGTGAAAAGCCCATATATGGAATGTAATTTGGAAAGTAGATACATGTTGTTTCCACAGGAACAATAGATTGGTCTGAACGAAAGACTGAAATGGTAGCACAGTGAAAAGGATGTGCTAGAGAAAGATTACTTTAGGAATAAAAAATTTATGTGGATCACTATCAAGATTTTATATATTCATGCAACAAATTATAATATCCCAATGAAACACCGAAGTGATAAAGACTCAAACTCAGTAAAGAAAGCAGGAATGCCAATAATACAATGTGTGGAACAGTAACTGATCAAAGAGCCTTGCATTTCAAGGCTCGAGTGCAATATATGATAGAATAAAAAAACGGTTAAAATGAGTAGTATATAATGTATGATGTATGTATTTAAGTTCTATACAAGTCGATGAGAAACTTACTGGTATTTCAAAATATACAAAGCAATTTAAAGGACAAACTTAATTTCTTTAATTGGATCCTAGCAATTATCATTTAGCTATTTTCTCTCATCAGATGATGGGTACTGCAGTAGAACTTTTCATAAAAAAGCCTCAAGGCTTGCATTCCTCATGAAAGGGATCCAGAGTCCGAAACTCCCTCCATGTTGGGGGCATATGGTTGTGCAGATGATAGCTGCATTTTTTGCAGACATCAGTGAACAGTGAGACAAAACTATGCAGCCAAGTCTGGAAAATAAAAATGCTATATAAACATAATGTGAGTGTACAGAAGAATAAGCAAGGAAAGGATATAACCAGAGGTGGGCGTGGTACTGAAAAATCAGTAGATTTTGCAGTAGTGTGGTAGTGCAGTACTTTTTTTGTGATGCGGTACTACCGCACTAAGTACCGCACTTGCCCACCTCTGGATATAACGTATCCATTGTTTTTGCATTAAATATGCAGTACACCATTAAATTCTATTTAATTTTGTCAAAGCAATCTGGAACATATATCATAAGAATAGGGTGAGCTGGGGAGGGATCGTACATTTTATTTTCAAATAATCGTATAAAAAGAGTGAATTACATAAATTTGAAGTGATTACTATAAAACATAATCATTTGGCTATATTGTATGTGAGGCACAGTTTTGGCATCACAATATTAGTGGGTGAAAATGATGTAAGAAAAAAATAAATAAAAGTGTACGGACCGTCCACAGTTGTGGTCGATCCGTACAGGCATATAGGTCCCCCCCCCAAAAAGCAATTAAGTAAATTACCAATTTGCCACCACATTTCATTATATGAGCCCAAATGATGATTTTAAAGTGATGGGCAACATAAATAGATATGTACAAAACACTGTATGTTGAAATACAAAGTGAGAGGTTATTTATTCTTTTATTATCCTAAAAGCACAAAAATGTTCAGTATCAAATGGTTTGAATCACATTATATCATCCTACTCACCACAAAGCTTAAACCTAATAAAAGGAGTGATCATGTTAATCCTTACAGGATGATAAAGTAATGTAGGTTGATATTCAATATATGGAAGATTTATTTTAAGTTACTGAAGATCATTAAAATTAAATTTAACAATATTTTATGCTATTGAAAGGCTTTGCTACAGCACAAAGAGTTACCATAGGGTATCCTTCACTGTTCTTGATCTGGAATTGAACACAAAAAGCTCACAATGAAAACACTATGAAGATTGGCAGCAGAATCTTTAAATTGCCTATGAGATAGGTTGCAGTATCATAGATTACTTTGGTGTATCATATTTGCCCTTTTTCTAAACAAGTAGCCTACAACACACAAACAACATAAAAATGTTTGTGGACGTTCCGTATGTTTAAAATCCGAGCTGTACGATATGTCCATAGCATGCCATTTAAATATAAACAACCACCACCGCATTTCCCTATGGGAGGACTTCACTTCATCTTTGTCATATCATCACATATAGACATATCTTGGTATCCAGTACCTTACCATTGCACTCCTGGGATATTTGTGAGCACCAGAAGCCATAAATTAGTGGCAAAATATTACATCAGACATGCACAAAATTAAAAAACAAACCTTGTAAGTACAGCGTGTGGAATAGGGCGGAAATGGCGGGTGTCAGCTGTGCACCTCTGTTTTCTTACTCAGCTGATTAGTCACTAATTTCCCTAATTTCATAAATAAGCTCCCGGGACCGTTTGTACATTACATCTACATGTACGATCCCTCCCCAACTCATCCTACCATGTGAATGTACAACAATGAGAATAAAAAGAGCATAATGAGTCCTATGATTTTCTGAGTACAGTTTAGGCTGCTGAAAATGCGATAAAAACCTCTTTGACACAGTGCAAAGCATTCCTACATTTCTCTATCCACTGATTCTTACACTACTTTCTATTGCCATTGGCAAATAATTTTATCTTGTCCTCATGGATGATGTTTTCTGCAGTATCTTTTTAAATAAAAAGCTGACAAATGGTTTACTACATAAGTTTTGTTATGTTCCCAATCTTTACATTATTTGTGTACAGAACTAATAAACATACATCAGTTTCTCAGGAAAGATTAGAAAACAAATTATATATAGTGTGCTCTCTTTGATTTCACATGCGATTGGTAAAAAATAAATGTTCATAAAGTGTTAAGTGAATAATTAGTGGGAAAAAATACTATTGGCTCAAAGTTGGCAGATCTGGACAGACTTTACCTCAATTCTGTACTTTTGTTTTATATTTTTCTTGGCATAACTGTCATTATCAGGGTGCTCTAGCAGTCCATCACTACTGATTTTCCCTTCAGCATCTGAGCCTATTATTATAAAATCTGGAGATTCAGCAAGAAGTGGAATTCAGACAAAGTATTTGACTGACTGTGATAGAAGAAACAAGGATGAGTGAAAGTTTTAACAAGCATGATGGAAAAGCTGACCATTAGGTTGCAATGAATTAGGCTGACTTTGATTATTTAAACCCCTTTAACACGAGGATGCGTATACTGCGTCCTTGCGTGCCCCGTACCATATCCGAGGATGCGCATACTGCGTCCTGGCTTGCTGTAACCAATATACGAGTTTTTTTATCTTTATATTTATGCTTACATCTCAAAATTATCAACTGATTTATGCTTCTTTATGTGCATCATTTAATTCTGCATGTTTTTGCATATAATACATGATGATTATGTTGAGTTTATGGCTGAAAACTTGTTATATTCAATAGTAACATTTGAAATTTGGCGTGCGCGGTGATCCTGGATACGGCACGGGGCATTGTTTTGGCCCGGCCGTAGTGAGTTTCTTTATGTGCACCATTTAATTCTGCATGTTTTCATATATAATACATGATGATTGTGTTGAGTTTATGGCTGAAAGCTTGTTATATTCAATAGCGACATTTGAAATTTGGCGTGCGCGGCGATCCTGGATATGGCGCGGGGCGCTGTTTTGGCCCGGCCGTAGTGAGTTTCTTTATGTGCACCATTTAATTCTGCATGTTTTCATATATTATGTTTTAGGGTAGGCGGTGGCTGAACTGGTAGCGTACTGGACCCACATTCACCGCGTGATGGACGACGCGGGTTCGAATTCCCACGCTACCACTCGGATTTTTCAGTCACCGCCGAGTGGCTTAAAACTACCCACATGCTGTCCTGAAGACCACCCATCAACCCGGACTCTAGAGGAAGTTGTCCAAGCGAATCAGGAACGAGTTCCGGGGGGCAGCATGAGCCAATGCAAGATGGCGCCACTATAAACACTCGCCTGCGCCAGAACGGGCTGGGCCAACCATCAGGCCCCACCTGGAAGAAGCCTTGGGCCGACCATCAGGCCCCACCAGGAAGATGCCTACCGGCGTAAAAGGCAACGACGTAAAAAAAAATATATATATATATATATATATATATATATATATATATATATATATATATATATATATATATATATATATATATATAATACATGATGACTGTGTTGAGTTTATGGCTGAAAGCTTGTTATATTCAATAGCGCCATTTGAAAGTTGGTGCGCGCGGCGATCTCGGATACGGCGCGGGGCGCTGTTTTGGCCCGGCCGTAGTGAAGGGGTTAGTTTGATAATTGCTTTTCTTGCTTGAAAATAATGAAGACTGGAGACTTTGCAGTAATGGGCAGTTTTGTCTGTATTGCATAGTAGCTGCCGGATATTGCCATGGATTATCATCGTTCATCTCCTTATTCTCCATGGCCTTTTAAACTGCTCCTACATAAGTGTGCATGAAAAACATAACAATGGACTCTCTTACTAAACAAAAATGCAACAAATGCATGTATCTCAGTGCATCTCTGGATAGAAAAAATGAGTTGCATTACACCTATCTCAGTACTGTCAAAACTTGAGGTGATATTTAACCCCTACAGTCCGGACGGGTTTGACACCAGCCGTGCACGCCGTACGGGCCTTTTTTGCTGAAAATCACATGTTTCCCACTACAAATTATATGAAAACTACTGAAGGAAAAAAAAAAAAAAAATAGAAAAGGTCATAGTTTACTTCAATCCTTCTCCTGCATTGTGCAGGAACAACTAGTTTCCTAGGCATCTTTGTTTTGTCACAGTGATGTGATGAAATAAAGTATTTTTCACAGCCTGCGTGGGAGACCCAGGCAACCCTTGTTCCATTGCCTACGCACGGTCTTGTCTTTAGCTCAGCATCAGCTATATGCAGTACACTGATTGTCATAAACCATTTTATTCTGATAATTATGATTACTACTACTGATTATGTAGACAGTAATAACATGTCACTATAAAAAATATAAAAAAATAAAAAAAAATCATCTCGCTCGTATTTTTCTTGGCAGAGGCTAAGGCTATGATGCAAACATTCGAACGAGGCGGACTCAATATTTCCGTATAGACACCACATGTAAGGTTCAATATACTCCCATTTGGTGCATTATAGACCTAGACAATCACAGATTGCCCAAGAGCTCAAAATCACGCTGAAATCTCCATGACATACCAGTACGTCGCCCGGACACCTAACCCACTGCGCTCATGACGTTCCAGTATGTCACCCATCCGTTAGGGGTTAAAAACTGTACTCATTTACCAGTAGTTTCACCTAATATGCAAAATATGGATGACAGAAACTTTTTCATTAAAGAATTTTATTAGGTTCCATGGAAACTTATGTTATACAGGGTATATGGTTTGATGTCCATCATTTTAGGAGGAGTAGCAGTATCATATCCAATGGGGTCTTTTGAGTGATGTAACTGCTGCTGACAAAATGCTCCAAACAGAGGGAAAAGTTTTCACACCAACATTTAGCACATTAATATTTGTCTGCAGTTCCATATGACACCTTGAAAATTTTGGGAAGACCTTTCCTCGAAAAGTAATCAAATCTTACTCCACTTGCTCATGGAGACCTCGCAAACATCCAACATGAAAATCTCATAAAAAGTGTAATTTTAGTGATATCCATGGACCTCAGGGGTGACACTAATTTGAGACAGCACTATCAAGGGATATGCACCATGAACTTCCTTTTTTATCTTTTCTTTCCTGTTTTCTATTCATGGTGATGGCAGCCAGGCAGAGTTGCATTTAGGATAAGGTAATGGGGAAGACCAAATCATTGGGCTGCTATTCTTATGGGATCTTCTTTTATCAGCTTCCCCCTCCCCCCCTCTTACTAGCAGTCTTCTACAGAAGCCCCCTGCTGTTCACGGTTATTTAGTTCCGCGAGATTCCCATGATCCGCGAATCCGCGATCGACGGGACTATAATCAAATAGGGAAAATAGGGTTTTGTTCTACCATCTCGACCTAATAAAAAAATGGATTTCTAAGGCATTTCTAGGCATTGTTATATAGTTTCACATACACATAAATCACAAATTAAATATGGACTGTAATAATTTAACACATGTCCAGGCAAGGGGTAATGTAGGCTCTTTTTTTCTGGATATATCTTGTGTTTAAGCTACTATTTCCGCTCTCCTGGTGATCTTAATTGTCTGATCTGATGGTTAGTAGTGTTATTTAAAGCCCTGACCCGCCCAGTATGCAAGAGTGAGTGCATAAAGGTTCATGGCCTCACTGTCCTCGCCGAGGGCCGCCATCCTGTTTCAAACAAGATGGCGGTCGCGACAGAGCAAAACAAACAAGTTGTTTGTTTTGCTCCAGGTACACCAGTGTTGCCAGATCATCGTACTTAGCACATAGTATATTCTGTTTCCTGACCCATAACTATTGCATAAAACATCCCTAATTAAAACGGTTTTAACAATAACTTTAACTGAATATCGTTATTAGTGAGGGGACAGCATAGCCAAGCTTTAAAGACCCGAAAAGCATCTATGTGTATCATACTTAAGGATTACCGTATTTCGCGGCGTATAACGCGCACCCCAAACTTTAAGACAACAATTTTGGAAGAAAAAGTTCTTAAAATGCTCAGAAATATGAACGGGTTAAAGAACATTGACGATATACAGTTTCCCGAAATTTATATATTTTTGGTGTAATCTGTACTGCTTGAATTGACAAGTATCCTTGAGTAAAGCAATGAAAATGGCGGCTGAGCTGGTGTTGTGAGAAATACATCCCCGTACATCCTGATGATGCACAGCTTCTGATATCATAATAAGCATATTATTCCCACCATCACTCGTAGGTTATGACAGACAACTAAGCAAGACACAATTCACTCGGTTCTGGTAACACAGGGCATGCAGCTGTTTGTTGTATGGATGTGATTGTGTGGTTTTCAAACAATGCAAATGGTGGCCAGGCCGGTGTTGCGCGAAATATCTCCTCGTACATACTGATGATGCACAGCTTCTGATATCATAATTGTAGTGCAGCGACTATGCCTGATGAACAAGCCAACCATAACCCACTTAGCCAGTGGGGTACCTCTTTGGCCGACTCGGTAAGGAGTGGCTCTCCTGTTACGCGGGTCGCGGGTTCAATCCCAGGCAGCTGGCGAATACCCTGATCTTGATTAATTTCTCGTGTGTTTCGATACACACAGAGGACATGTTGGAAAATAAAGGAAACATAAAAATAAGCTCCCGGGGCATGACAGTGGTGGCATAGCGGTGGGCATCCTATCCTGCAGTTCTGTTGAGTTTCCCCGAAGGGATAGCAGGTAGGATGGCCCATGCTCTCCGAGGGTAATAGAAAATGGGAGAGTTGGAGGTATGTCTCTACGATTAAATTTTTGTATAGTAGTTATTTGATCGCCCTGTATTCTATGGTAACATATTATAAGACAGCTATGGACTATGAAGGATCATAAACAATAATAAAGGTAAGTTTGCAGTTGTTATTGGATAAGATGAAAAACGGACCCTTAAAAACACCCCAAAGAAGAAAATAAATCATTAAAAATTTGTACATTCAGTGTATAACGCGCAGGGCTAAACTTTCAGGCATTTTTTATGTGAAAAAGGTGCGCGCTATATCCCGCAAAATACGGTATTTTGCTTTCTTTAACATTGTAATGTTCATTTGGGAGGGAAAGAGATGTAAAGTTATTCCAGTTTTATTAATTACGTTTTCTATGTCCCAGATTAATGAGTTTTCACTACGGATAACTGTGGTTCTTAACCACCATGATCCTGTCAGCCAAACGTCAGACCCACGGGGAAATACGTAGTACGAATAGCACTGCGGCCTTCCATGCATGAATATGACACTTAACCCCTTCGCGCCGGATGTTCAAAAAGCCCGCCTGGCTGATATACGGCGTGCTCGGCCGCGCGCTACCGTGCACGGGAAACCTGAGCCGGCATGTATCTGCTTGTCGCCTCCGTATATTATGCTGCTAATTTTCAGTCAACATGTCACGGTCACGTCGAAAGGCAAGGAGTGGTGGTGTTGGCACCTTGGTGTCTGGGAGAGAGAGAGAGATAGAGAGAGAGAGAGAGAGCCAATGAGACTTCCTAATTTTAGACACAAGGCGGGAAGAAGGCGGCGCATACTGTAGCTCATTTTTTGTGATTGGTGGGAACAAGGATGGTGGGAGGAGCAATAGGATTTCAAGGACAGCATACGCCGTCTTTACTTAGTAACCAACACAAAGTACGGGACAACTCAATAGAAGAAGAAACAGAATAGAAATATGACGCCTACGTAGGCGTCATCGTATTGAAAGGGTTAAATCGAATTTTGATGTTCAGAAAGCAAAAATAAGTAGTTTCCTTTAGAAAGAGACAGTCCCGTACATCCAGTCCAAGATCCAGCCCCAGGGAAGGTTTCTTTGTTTACATTGTGCAACATTCGAGCTGGGCGCTACAGACTGCGTATATGCAAGTTTTCATCCACGTTCGGCGGGGGGTGTCATAAATACCCTACCCATGTATAAGCGAATCCTTGAACAGTGAGGCCGTGAACAGCAGGGGGCGTCTGTACCTCTTGAATTCCACTGCAATGTTCCATTTCTTTATTATCTATCAATACTTGCATGCTGACTGATCTTCTGAACTTGTTAACTGCATGCCACCCCCCCTCCCGCAGCCCCGCTGCACACGACTTTCTATTCTTGCTCATCCCTATTCTATCCAAATCCCTTATGCAAGAGTTAACCAACATCTTCATTCTTTTATCCCTTCTGTTGGTAAACAGCCTTCGTTCATCCATATTTTCTCCGGCCTACATCTTGAACTCTTTGAAGAGGAGAGTATTGTTAGGAATTAGGTCAGTTAACCAGGGGATTAGACAAATTAACTATTTCCCTTATGGAACTAGTCTCGGGCCGAGAGTTCAAGCCAACTAAGAGTATCGTCTGAGCTCAAATAAGCCTTGGATGGTACTTACATACTTCGCTCATCGGCTCCCAGACTGAGACAGAATCACCTTATTCACTGCCTGAAGACTAAACACATTTACCATGAAAGGAATAACAATAGTTCAGTGTTTCCTTTCATGAAATAATAAATAATTGCCCTTGCGGAATTATAATTAAAGAGCAAGGATAATTTAACAGATCGAAAGCCACGCCATCTGGCGAGGGAAATTCAAAATTCCTCTTCAGACCCACGTGGTTGGCTTTCGGCCCACTACATCATCTGCTCTCAAGCATTCAACACCTCAGCGCTCGCGGCTCCCACATTAACTCGCGACAGTGCTGATTTATACTTAGTCTCGAGGACTACAGGACTCCTCTAGGATGAACTTCAAGAGACCCTTCTAAAGATAAGTGCCCTCCTACAGTGATTACAAACAGGTATTACTATCAGGCCTGTTAGGATTATCGTTGTAACGCTGGGAGGCGCTTGAAGGGAAAGCCCAGCACTCCTGCTGTATTAGTGGTAAGTGGTTTGTGTTATCTTTGTGGAGTTGTCCTGGAGGAGTTGAGTGTCTTGCGAGAAACATAACTGTTGGGTACGGTAAATTCACTGTATCACAACATATTTTCAAAAGAAGTGCTAATATTTTCAAAAGAAGTGCTAATATTTTCAAAAGAAAGTGAGTAACTACCAGCTGCTCTTTGCTAGATTCAGTTGAATTTAGCAACGAGTACAGCCTTGTTAGTTCATCCCCTGAGGCAGTATAAAGTTAAGATGAAAGTGTTACTGTTTGGTTTTTCTTACGTATACGTGATCTGTCTCGGTTTGGGAGTTGGGATCGCGAGTTGGTTCTAGCAAACGGGTTCAGAGATCGGGTGTTATGAGTAGCTTAATGGTACTTAGACCCTTCCTCCTCAACTACCCTCGGTATCACAGGGGTGTTGTTCACTTGCGAGGACCTGGTTTGGTGAGGTATGTACTACGGGGATGCAGTCTTGGGTGGTTTTAAAATACGCCCTTGAACACCAGCAGTATAGTTGTTTCCCGGATGCCCGAAGCATTATTCAGCTGAATAGCTAGTGGCAATTAAGGCCAACAAGCTGGTCCGGGACTGCCTCCTTGTACAGTTAGGGGTCTTTTTTTTATAATTGCCCTTTTAATTGAAACCACCTCTATTAATCAAACCCTTTCAGATTGTTTATTTCAATATCGAGCTTGCTTCTATATTTGCCACAATGGATTCAAAACTAAACCCTGAGGAAGCAGCCACCCAAGGAGTAGTTAAAGACTCTGTTCCCAAGAGATAATTAAGACCCTGAGAAGGAGCAGGGGAATCTTTAAAAGAAAAATAACACTCTTTCTTAAGCAATTGAAAGAATTAACTCAAACAGATTCCTTGACACCCTCCCTAAGCAAGAGCTTGGCCAATAAAATAGAATTAGAAATGGTACAAGTGAGACACTATGATGACAGAATAAATAAAGTAATAGTGTAGTGCGGCGACGGTCTGATGAACGAGCCTCCCATAACCCACTTAGCCAGTGGGGTACCTCTTTGGCTGACTCGGTAAGGAGTGGCTCTCCCGTCACGCTGGTCGCGGGTTCAATCCCAGGCAGCCAGGGAATACCCTCACTTTGTCTTGATTAATTTCTCGTGTGTTTCGATACACGCAGAGGATGTGTAGGAAAATAGAAAAAGAGAAAATAAAAGCCTAGGGCATTACAGTGGTGGCATAGCGGTGGGCATCCTCTCCTGCAGTTCTGTTGAGTTTCCCCGAAGGGGTAACAGGTAGGATGGCCCATGCTCCGAGGTTGATAGAAAATGGGAATATTGGAGGTATGTCTCAAAGGGACATTGTGGAGTTATGTCTCAAAGGGACATTGTCAACACACAGAAATTAATCTACATAGGGGGGAAAGCCGTGTAGTGCGGCGACGGCCTGATGAATGAGCCTCCCATAACCCACTTAGCCAGTGGGGTACCTCTTTGGCCGACTCGGTAAGGAGTGGCTCTCCCGTCACGCTGGTCGCGGGTTCAATCCCAGGCAGCCGGGGAATACCCTCACTTTGTCTTGATTAATTTCTTGTGTGTTTCGATACATGCAGAGGACGTGTAGGAAAATAGAAAAAGAGAAAATAAAAGCCCGGGGCATTACAATAGATCAAACAGACCTTGAAAGTAAGGATGAAACTTACTATGCCGCAGAGTTGGAAGATCAAATGAATTTCTCACTACAGATTGAAATAGAATTAGATCAGTATGTTGAGCTAAATAAGGATCAGGATTTAAGAGGTGCTCAAAGTTATATTACTTCACAGAATCTTATGCAATTTATGTCACAGATGAATTTTAGTGAAGGTAAGCCTCCTCCATTGAATTGTGGAACATTTTTGGGAAAGGAGAAGGACAAGTTTGCTTTTAACACCTTTTTAAACCAATTTAATAATGTGATTGGGACTAGAAAGCATCTGACTGATGCTACCAAACTAGCCTATTTAATTGGCTATGTGAGAGATTATGCTCTCTCAGTAGTGAAACATTTATCCATAACGGATGCTAATTACAAAACAGCCATCCAAATGCTGGAGAAAGAATTTTTAGACAAAGAATTCATTATTGATGAAACTTACAAGAATATAATGAAATCTTATCCTAGCTCTTCGTTTGACCCTGAATATACTTCCACCAAGATTTTCATAAATGAGATAAGGGCCTATTTAGCCGAGTTAAAGGCACATGGCTTTAACTTTCTGGAACCAGACTCGGCTGGTCATTCCCTTATCAGCCATATCATCTTTGACAAACTGCCAGCAACAGTAAAAAGGGAATTCATTCATCTTCTATCTAATAATTACCCCACCACAACTGAAATCTTTGAAAATTATCAGAGTTCTCACCACTCTGAGTAAAACTTGTTCTGTAAAGCCTAAGAATTTTAATAAAGGCAACAATAAGCCCTCCTCAGTTGAAAACAAACCGCCAATGAAGGCCAGAGAAAACCAAGCCCCAAAGGGTACACTCCAGAATTACAAATCATTCTCCACAGAATTAACTTGTAAGTTATGTGGGGCTGGTGGGCATTCTTTGGGCCAATGCACGAACTTTACCAACTTAGAAGCCAAAATTGCCCGACTAAAAGAATTATCTATGTGTACCAGGTGTGCTGGTTCGGGGCACGATGAGAACAACTGTTATGGAAAACAGGGTAAACTTAGATGCCAATGCAGAGTCTGTCGGTCCAAAGAACATATTACACCCTTGTGTCCCTCGGCCGACAAGAAAGATAAAGCTAAACCTCAAATTAAGACAAATATAAGCTTGTGCCTGGCTCAAAGAAGTTTCGACTCTTGCCAATTGCTGCCAACGATGACTTTAACTTTAAAGAATGGCAGAAAGAGTAGAAAGGTTAGGTACCTTGTTGATACCGGAAGCCAAAGATCATATATTTCGGAAACCGCTGCCAAAGACCTTTGCCCAGATGTGAATAAATTGTTTTCCCTAGATTGCGATGTTGGAACCTACATTGGTGCAGAAACAAAAAGCTTCAAACAAATGGCTACAGGGATTCAATTAGAAAATCGATTCACTTTTGTTCCCTTATTGGTGGACAAGACCTTGGACATTAATTTTTACATTCCAGGGATGAACGCAGTCATATGCAAATTCAAGGAAAATAACATAAAATTGTTGGATGAACACTTCTATGAGGCCAAGAACCATGAAACTATCCAAGTTGATATGTTGCTAGGCATTGACATACCACGGTCTATGTCATCAGTGTCCTGGCAAGAGAAATTAGGAGGTAAATGTTTAGTTATGCACAACAAAGTAGCTCCCATTGGAAATGTATTTAACTTTATGAGTCCAGCAGAACAGCAATTTGTTATGCATCTCCTAACAAAAAAGGATGAGAAAAACCTATGCAACAAAACTAAAACAATGGTTAATGCAGTTTTGGACCCTATAAAATCATATTTCAACCCACTTGAACACCTTCTAGAGGACACAGAAGTGGACAATGGACTGGAACATCTTTTTAGTCTCGAGTCCTTAGGAATTAAAACCACTGATCAAGACCTAGTGTCCCTAGAAAGCGAACAAATAAAGCAGTTTGAAGATGGTATTACTTTCAAAGAGGGTCATTATGATGTTGAGTTGCCATGGTATTCAGACAAAATAGATTCTGTTCCTTCAAATCATTCTGTTGCACTTAACGTGCTGGACCGAACTCTGGACCACTTAAAAAGAAAGGGGTTACTAGAAAAGTATCAAGCTGTATTTGACCAACAGCTGGCTGACGGCATAATAGAAGAAATTGAAGTAAACCCTTCTCAGTATAATCAAAAGATTTGGATACCTCATAGACCTGTCATCAAAATGGAAGAACAAGTAACAACTAAAATAAGACCTGTGTTCAATTGTTCTTTAAAAGCCAAGAAGGAATTACCTTCTCTTAATGAGGCTGCCTACCCGAGTGTAGATTTAATGAATAACATTTTTCAATTACTTTTCTATTTTCGCACCAATAAATCAGTCATGCTCAGGGATGTAAAACAAGCCTTTTTGATGATTAAATTAAAAAATGAAGTAGACCAAAATAGGTTTTGCTTCTTTTGGAAAAGAGGCAACAAACTGGTCACCTACAGGTTCAAGACCATAGTGTTTGGGTTCACCTCTTCCCCATTCATCTTGCACTATGTGATGAAACATCATGCAAGTTCATTTCCTGATGACAAATTAAGCAAAATATTGGCAAATCATTTTTATGTAGATAATCTATTGGTAACAGGAAATGAAATTAAAGAAATGAAGGAATTATATAATCTGGCATAGGAGAGAATGAAGGCAGGCGGATTTACCTTAAGATCTTGGAATTCCAATTCAACTGAATCGAGAGAACAGATGGAAAGTGATGGAAGATTAGTAGAACACTCCAGCGAAGAAGAAAAGGTGCTAGGGTACAGATATAATGTTCAGCAAGGTTCCCTGAGCAAAAATAAATCCTGAAGCAAACACAAAGAGACAAGTCCTTTCTCAAACTTCCAAACTATCTGATCCTTTGAATTTGGCTCTACCTGTAACCATAAGAGGAAAATTATTAATGAGAAAAATATGGAAACTAGAAGTAGGCTGGGACGAACCCCTTCCTGAAGAGATCTGTACTGAGATGAAAAAAATTAAGTAGAGACTTGGAGATGCTGTCAGAAGTGTCATTTCCTAGACAAGCTCTAAACGAGCTAAACACATATGAGCTACATATTTTTTGTGACAGTTCCGCTGAAGCGTATGGCTTTGTAGCCTACGCTGTAGATGGAGAGGGTAGAAGTACATACCTACACTCTAAGTCTAAGGTAGCTCCATTAAATAAGAGAAATGAACACAGCAAACCCCACTCTAGAGCTCATGGGTGTGATATTTGCTTTCAAATGCTTACCTACAATTTTAGAGGCTTACCAACACATCCAAATTCAATTTATAAATATCTGTGTGGATGCTCAGGTGGTGCTAAATTGGCTCCTAACTAAGGATACTAAAATAAAATCCAAATTCTTGAAAAATAGTGTTAGAAGCTGATGGCCTGAAGACTGAAATAAGTAAGAAATTCAAGTTACCTGTAGCATACCACTATGTACACACTGAAGAGAACCCAGCAGATATGCTAACCAAAGGGTTATCTTATAGCAAATATTTAGATAAAATGAAGTTCTGGCTGGAGGGACCACAGTGGCTTACTAATGATTACCAACTGTGGCCTCAATACCCTTTGTTGAGCATAGCGCCTTCTCAAAAAGGCAAAATATACACTGCTTGTACCTCTCAACCGCCTAAAGTAAATACAGGAGTAATAAATATAAATAAATACTCTTCCTTTGAGGGCTTGTTGAGGTGCACAGCTTACCTATATAAATTTCTAAATAAAATAAAGGATTGTGATCCTAAAAAGAAAGCCTTAGAGTATTGGGTAAAGGTGGCTCAAACTGAGTGTTTCCAGAATGAACTGAATTTCTTGAACAATCCAAATAATGCAAATGAGAAAAATATTCCTCCTCTGGTATCTAACCTCAACTTATTTCTAGATGAAAGAGGCATTATAAGGTCCAAAGGCAGGGTAAGTAAGTGTCAATACTTCAAGTATGACATACATCACCCTGTGTTACTCCCTAAGGAGCACAGGTTAACTACATTGATAATAAATGACTGTCATAACAAAATGCAACATTTAGGCATTGGAACTACCTTGAATTATTTAAGGGAACAAGGGTACTGGATCCCTAAGAGTAGGATGGCAGTCAAGAGCACTCTAAGCTCTTGTAATGTATGTAAAAAGTATATTGCCTTGGCATTTAAGTACCCAAAATTCACAGATATGCCTAAGCATCACATTAACCTAATTAACCCTTTCATTGCTAAACGCTTGCACCGGGCGTTAGGCGTATTTGCTGGTGGCGCTAAATGCTCGCTGTGAGCTCCAGCCGCACTCAAATCTCCCATGTATGAGAGTGTTCCAACACTAATTCTCACAACACAGGATTGCCAATTGAGTGGGTCCTTCACTAAATTTGGTGGAAAATCATGACAGCCCAGCGCGGCAAATCTACGGACGAGCAACTGGTGGATGTTAATTGTTGACCAATATAGCGACATTTTTGCATAGCTTCACCTATCACCTGACTGATATCTTGACCAAATAGTTGTAAATTTTGCAGTTTGCAATACTGCCCTGCCAGAACCCCATCATCAAGAGATCTACAGTAGTTGCCTTACGGCTGACCGTCGCGCACGTATAAATGTACGTCTTCACAGGCAACACCGATGTAATGTGTATATCATAATATACATGTGTATGTATGACTGTACGTGTGGCGACACCCGGTCGGTGTCGCACAACAGGATGTCTAACAACACGTCGTGCTTTTGGCCGTGGGAAGCTGTGATGAACTGACACTAGGATCAGCAAATGATGACTTTCATCAACAGTCATCAACCGGAACCCACACCCTTCCGGACCAACTACAAGCAAATAAAACGGGCGAACAACGCGGAGAAGGGAGAGAGAAGACGGTGACGGGCAGGTGAGCGGTGCTCTGCAGCCCCGCCCTGCAGCGGTGTGGCTGTCTCTGATTTCGCGTCTCGCTCACGTAAACTGTAAACCTTATGTAGTACAACTGTTAATATAGTTAAAATACATTTGGTATTTGTATCAACCTGAGAGAGAGAACTAAAGTGAACTAAAGTGAACTTATAACGCTACCGCCGCCACACATCACTTAACTAAAAAGGCTATTGTGTTATCTCACCTTACTACAATCAACTTGTGAAAGCAGGCAACGGTATTCCGGACCTCACGTGAGATAACAGTTCGCGCCTTAAACTTAAACGTAACACGCTACATTAAACATTAAATATACAACTTAAAAAGTAAACACTTAAAAATCGTTAACAAAAGTGGTGAACAGCGGTTTACGGACCTCTCCGAAGTGTTCTATAGGTCTTATCTCTAATATAACATAACATAAAATGCATGGTGGCTGGTGGCCGCCTCATCGTTAACCACGTTAAAAGAAAGTAACGTTCAAAAGTTATTAACATAAATGATGTGCAGCGTGGTTACGAACTACTCCGAATTGTTATATCTCTCTCTCAAACGTAGCTTCAGTGACAGTGTGTGGGGCCAGTGAACGGTATCGGACACAGCAAGCATACGCTGACATCAGCGCGCGGCTTTTCCTGCCCCAGTGAGTCGAGTCAGCACACAGCCGCACCCGAGAGCATATCCCACCGCTGCCACCACTTTTGTTAATGATTTTTAAGTGTTTACTTTTTAAGTTGTATATTTAATGTTTAATGTAGCGTGTTACGTTTAAGTTTAAGGCGCGAACTGTTATCTCACGTGAGGTCCGGAATACCGTTGCCTGCTTTCACAAGTTGATTGTAGTAAGGTGAGATAACACAATAGCCTTTTTAGTTAAGTGATGTGTGGCGGCGGTAGCGTTATAAGTTCACTTTAGTTCACTTTAGTTCTCTCTCTCAGGTTGATACAAATACCAAATGTATTTTAACTATATTAACAGTTGTACTACATAAGGTTTACAGTTTACGTGAGCGAGACGCACGAAATCAGAGACAGCCACACCGCTGCAGGGCGCGGGGCGGCAGAGCACCGCTCGCCTGCCCGTCACCCGTCTTCTCTCCCTTCTCCGCGTTGTTCGCCCGTTTTATTTGCTTGTAGTTGGTCCGGAAGGGTGTGGGTTCCGGTAGATGACTGTTGATGAAAGTCATCATTTGCTGATCCTAGTGTCAGTTCATCACAGCTTCCCACGGCCAAAAGCACGACGTGTTGTTAGACATCCTGTTGTGCGACACCGACCGGGTGTCGCCACACGTACAGTCATACATACACATGTATATTATGATATACACATTAGATAACAGTTCGCGCCTTAAACTTAAACGTAACACGCTACATTAAACATTAAATATACAACTTAAAAAGTAAACACTTAAAAATCGTTAACACCCCCTGAACGTGCCTGTACTTTTGCAGGAGAGGCTTACATTACTGAATTGTATAGATATTGGCCTCCTCTTTCCAATGGTGTTTTTGTTTTTCAGCTGTGATGAATAGTTTTTGAGATACAGAGGTTAAAAGAGTGAGCACTAGCGTCACTTGCTGGGTTTTTTTTTTTTTTTTTTTTTTTTTCACATTGCGGCCTATTGCGCCGGTAGGCTTCTTCCCGGTGGATCCTGATGGTCGGTCCAAGGCTTCTTTCCGGTGGGTCCTGATGGTCGGCCCAGCCCGTTCTGGCGCAGGCGAGTATTTATAGTGGCGCCATCTTGCATTGGCTCATGCTGCCCTCCCAGAGCTCATCTTTGATCATAGAATCTAGAGTCCGGGTTGATAGGTGGTCTTCTGGACAGCATGTGGGTAGTTTTAAGCCACTCGGCGGCGGCTGAAAAATCCCAGGTTGGTGGCACTGGGCGGGGATTGAACTCGCGTCCTCCTGAACACGGGGCCGTTACTCTGACGACTCAGCCACCGCCTCCCCAATGTACTAAAAGCTCGCTGCGAGCACCAGTCGCACTCACAGCAAAAAAAAAAACAACCTGAACATGCCTGGACGTTCGCAGGAGAGGCTTACATAACTGAATCTTATAGATCTTGGCCTCCTCTTTCCAATGGTGTTTTTGTTTTGTAGCTGTGATGAATAGTTTTTGAGATATAGCGGTTAAAAGAGATCACCTTCCCCTCCTGGGGTGCCCGAGCGCGCCTGAGGGGATAGTCTCGTTGTGAACGCTTAGCAATGAAAGGGTTAAACCTTTTCAACATGTCGGGGTAGATTATACTGGCCATTTCTGGGTCAAAGATGAACTTAGTGATCAGTCAGTCAAGGTTTATGTTTTGGTATTCACTTGTCTTAATATTAGAGCTGTTCACTTTGAATTATTACCTGACATGTCAACAAAGAATTTTCTGTTAGCCTTTCATAGATTTTGTAACCTATATTCTATTCCCCATTACCTGTACAGTGATAATGCCAAAGCCTTCTTAAAAGGTGGCAACATTTTAGAAAACTCCCTACAATCTAAAGAAGTTCAAGAAGAACTGGAGAGAATTAACATCAAGCATGTGAGAATTCCCTTATATTCAGCATGGGTAGGCTCTGCTTGGGAAAGGTTAATAAGGGTGCTCAAGAATTGTTTGTATAAAGTAGTCGGAAGGGCCAAGTTGACATACTTTGAAATGTAAACATCCTTGTCAAGCATTCAGTTGACCATAAATTCTAGACCCTTGACCTACTGATCCAGTTCAGAAAGCTTGGAGTTTATAACACCTAACTCCTTGAAACTTGATGGGAACCCATCTCTCGTATTGAGGGGGGATGAGGAAGTGTGGGTCGGTGACCAGAGCCAGCCCTCTTTAGAAAAGACTCTTGAAGTGCAAGAAGTATTAGAAAGCTTTAAAAAGTTGTGGTATGAGAGTTATCTACTCAGCTTAAGCCTTAAGAGAACATAGCAGAAACCTATATCAGTCAACTTGAGAAAACAAAATTAAAATAGGAGATATAGTTCTGATTGAAGCTTTAAATAAACCCAGACCCTTCTGGTTAATGGGCACTGTCTTGCAAATTATTAAGGGATTGGACAATAAAGTAAAAACAGTCAAGGTCAAACAAGGTATTGGAGCAGTAGAATTTCATTCTATATGTAACCTTTATCCACTGGAGCTCACAATAACTCATCCGGGTAGAGGTTTGGTATATAACAAGGGGGCCTCCCACAATAATGCCGACCCCACCCAGAGTGGCGGTGATCGTGTCGGGGCGCCTCGGCCCAAAAGGAAGGCTACAGAGTGGTTTAACAAAATACTTAGGGATAATTTAGATAACTTGTAAATATCTTGGTTGTTTCAGTACTTCACCTACTAAGGCTGAAGACTTTAGAATTAATTTTGGGTAGTAGTTAGAATTATCAGGGTAAAAAATATGCTACACCTTCCAGGTGAGGATTGATTAAAAAATATGCTACACCTTCCAGGTGAGGATTAAAAAATATGCTACACCTTCCAGGTGAGGATTGATTAAAAAATATGCTACACCTTCCAGGTGAGGATTGATTAAAAAATATGCTACACCTTCCAGGTGAGGATTGATTAAAAAATATGCTACACCTTCCAGGTGAGGATTGATTAAAAAATATGCTACACCTTCCAGGTGAGGATTGATTAAAATATGCTAAACCCCCCAGGAGAGGATTGAAAAAAATTAAAAACCTTCCAGGTGGGAGGGATTGATTGAAAATTGTTGTGGTTTCTCTTCCAGGTGAGGATTGATTAAAAAATATGCTACACCTTCCAGGTGAGGATTGATTAAAAAATATGCTACACCTTCCAGGTGAGGATTGATTAAAAAATATGCTACACCTTCCAGGTGAGGATTGATCAAAAAATATGCTGCACCTTCCAGGTGAGGATTAAAAAATATGCTGCACCTTCCAGGTGAGGATTAAAAAATATGCTACACCTTCCAGGTGAGGATTGATCAAAAAATATGCTGCACCTTCCAGGTGAGGATTAAAAAATATGCTGCACCTTCCAGGTGAGGATTAAAAAATATGCTGCACCTTCCAGGTGAGGATTAAAAAATATGCTACACCTTCCAGGTGAGGATTGATTAAAAAATATGCTACACCTTCCAGGTGAGGATTGATTAAAAAATATGCTACACCTTCCAGGTGAGGATTGATTAAAAAATATGCTACACCTTCCCAGGTGAGGATGAATAGTAAAAATGCTACACCTTCCTACAAGGTGAGGATAGGGTAAGGGCAAGTCTATTTGGATGAGATGTGCAATGATCTCAATCCCCCTTAGTTGCATTTCACTCTTTTCCTCTTACTAAGATTAGTCCCCATTTCTTTTCTTTAAATAAATAAATAATTGAATAAATAATTACTCTAGACGGTTAATTGCGATTTGGGGAATCGCAATCTCCTCTGGGGAATGTGTTAGGAATTAGGTCAGTTAACCAGGGGATTAGTCAAATTAACTATTTCCCTTATAGAACTAGTCTCGGGCCGAGAGTTCAAGCCAACTAAGAGTATCGTCTGAGCTCAAATAAGCCTTGGATGGTACTTACATACTTCGCTCATCGGCTCCCAGACTGAGACAGAATCACCTTATTCACTGCCTGAAGACTAAACACATTTACCATGAAAGAAATAACAATAGTTCAGTGTTTCCTTTCATGAAATAATAAATAATTGCCCTTGCGGAATTATAATTAAAGAGCAAGGATAATTTAACCGATTGAAAGCCACTCCATCTGGCGAGGGAAATTCAAAATTCCTCTTCAGACCCACGTGGTTGGCTTTCGGCCCACTACATCATCTGCTCTCAAGCAAACAACACCTCAGTGCTCACGGCTCCCACATTAACTCGCGACAGTGCTGATTTATACTTAGTCTCGAGGACTACAGGACTCCTCTAGGACGAACTTCAAGAGACCACTTCTTTTGAAACCCTTCTAAAGATAAGTGCCTCCTTCAGTGATTACAAACAGGTATTACTATCAGGCCTGTTAGGATTATCGTTGTAACGCTGGGAGGCACTTGCAGGGAAAGCCCGGCACCCCTACTGTATTAGTGGTAAGTGGTTTGTGTTATCTTTGTGGAGTTGTCCTGGAGGAGTTGAGTGTCTTGCGAGAAACATAACCGTTGGGTATGGTAAATTCAATGTATCACAACATATTTTCAAAAGAAGTTAGTAACTATAGTATCAAGTTATCTCTCCACCCAGAATTGACCTCTCTTTTGGCCTCTCATTCATTTTTCTTTTGCCAAAGCAGCATTTGGTGGGCTTTTTTGTTGCTGTTTTTGTTTTTGTCCTTGAGCCGCCTCCCTTGCTGTAAAAAAGTCAATGAAACTGATGTGGATAGTGATGATCTCAGGGTCTTGGCTAAGAAAAAACTTGGCTTCAAATGGTACTTCACACACTGTGAACCCAGTTTTAGTGTGATGCCTAGAGTGAATGACCGACTGAACAACTTGGGAAAAAGAGCTAATACCCCTGATACAGCTAAAGCTGACATTAGAGTTAAACATGAACCAACCAAAGGTACTGAAGCGACTGTTGATGGTGGGAGGAAATGAATTGTCCCGCATCAGCAGGTTCTTGTGATTATACCAAAAGCCAGCACCTCTGGGCAAGTAAGCCCTCATGATATCATGACTACTATGATGGCCCTAGCATTTATTGAAGTCTTTAACTCTACTCTGTCTAAACAGGCTGTGTGTGTGGAGCCTCCCCAACAAATAAGATGTGTACTCCATACAAGGGCGGAAAAGGCCCTTGTACATGTATGGACGAAAAACTGGAAGGGCAAAAACTGGTGATGATACAAAAAGCCTAACCTTGAGGAGGCTGATGTAGCAAGAGATGAGATATGAAGTTTCCAGTTAAGGTTTTGAGTTAAGGATCAGCCATCAATGTTTAATGTAGATCAAGGTGACAGCTGAGTGTTCGAAGAATAGGAGATAGATGTTTGGAAGATTTTGTCAATTTGACAGGTGGAGAAATTGAGTTTTGGGGGCACTGAAGAACACTGAGTTTCCTCTACTCCATTCAGATATGATAGCAAGGTCTGAGGTAAAGCATTCTATAGAGTCCAGAACTGAGTCCTGTGATTCCTGTTGAGAGGGTTTTCTGTTTACAGATGTTAATGCAAAGTCAAGTCACTGGTGTAGGACAGTAGGGGTGGATAGAACAGTTTGTTTTGGAAAGATTGTTAATGATCAACCAAAAGAGGGTGGAAGATAGAACAGAGCCATGCAGAACACAGATGGTGATAGGTTTAGGGTTAGAATAATGACTGTCTTCCATAGCAGAGATAGATCAGCCTGCTTATTTTCAAGCATTGCTGAGTGAAGGAAGATTACCTACATGCTATCCAGACCATCAATCAACCCTTACTTCAGCAACTTTAGGAACAGGAACAGGAGGAACAGTAGGAGGAAGCATGGACCAACCAAGAGAAGTTTATCAGGGCAGCCACTTAAAATAAAATTTGCTTGTGCCACTAATGGGCAGCAACTTAAAATAAAATTAGCCCATGCCATTAATGGGGAAAGTTTATTCACCAGGCTCCTTAAAAAGCCTACCTATGACTATGAGTAGCATAGAAAAATAAAAGTTGAAGCTTAAAAAAAAAAAAAAAATAAATAAATAAATAAATAAAAGGATAAAAACACCAAATGTACCCTATTTGATGGCTTAGAGGATGCACTTTTTTTCCAAAAAATCTCCCAGAGAATCACCCTGCATCTTATAGGTCAAGGTTCAGCTTTGGGTTACTGGCTCATGAAGTTTCAGTGCAGCAATGGCACTTAAATAAAACTGCAAACCTGTCCGCAAACGTAAACAAGGTGGCGATCGCTTCTACACCAACAACGGGAACTCTTTTCTAAAGTAACAATTATAACAGTAGTACTTACTGTGACTTCATATAAAATGACACCAGTCAGGAAAAAAATTAAGTGACAACGCTTAACCATGCTTGTACCTAAACAAACCAGTGGACAGTTGTGTACCAAACCTGACGACACACGCAAGACCCACTTTCTTTTGTTAAAAAAATGAACAAAATATTTCAACTAAAAATATGCTATAGAGAATAAAATTTTGTTCCACACCTCCTAATTAAATATGTACTAAAATATTACAAGAACTAGAATTACGAGGACGATGTAGAATAATAAAAAAATGTGATGTACAAACTTTATACCCGTTACCCCTCTGACAATGTCGCTGTCTACAGCATATTTGTTTACGTCTCAAGGCAGCACTCTCGAGTCTCTACGAAGGACCAGTTCTGGCAGGTCCCAGCAAATATTAAGGGTTTTAAATGTAAAATATTGAGATTTAATAAGGATCCGAATACATCTGAAACTTTCAAAATGACCTCATAGTAAGGAGAGCTACAAATGTCAGGTGAAAAATCTTCACCTGACAGGCTAACACATACTTTAAACCCATTGACCATATTTTTTTCAAGTGCCTGCCCAAATTGGGGGGTGCGTCTTATAAGCCCATGCATCTTATAAGCAGTCAAATACGGTAAGCTACCTGACCATTCATGCCTACTGTCTTCCTCTAGCACAGTGGTTCTTAACCTTTTTTCCTGTTCACACCCCTTTCAAATTACCAACTACTTCTTGCACCCCCTGCCAGAAGTAATGGAATACAATATTGATGACATGTTTATGAAAAAAAAAAAGGCATTTTTGTAATCTTTATTAAACAACTGAAAAAAAAAATTATGCATGTTGCTTTGCTATGCTACTATGCTTGTTTTTTTTCACCCCTTCCATCAGTTATCAGTTAAGGCCACAGATGATCACAGCATCCTCCAGTCCCTTGATAACTGGTCTCACAACCCTGGTTAAGAACCACTGCTCTAGTGTTTTACAGAAAAGTCTCACTCACCTTTCATGATGTAAAAAGCTTAACAAAGTCTTGGATCCTGATGATTACAGTCTAACATGTTGACAAAAATGTATATATACTCACAAAAAATGATCGAACTGACAGATCTGAGAATCCTGGAGAGCAGAAGTTCAACATAGCAGCATTTGCATTATCTGTAACCTTCTGGAACACTTTGTACTGAGATGGAGTGTACAAGTCAACCTGTAAGGAGAAATAATGATAATTGGTTAGGTATATTTTTTACAAATGTATAAACAAGTGTTTTTCCATGCTGGAGATCAAGTTAGGAATAATCCTGTGGAAACCAATCTGATTATAAATTGACCCTTTCATTGCTAACGTTCGCAGCGAGCAGTAGTGTCATTTACTGGTGGTGCTAAACACTCACTGCGACCTCAATCGCACTTGAATTTCCCACGTATGAGCTGTTCCAACAATATTTTACGAGCCTCTTCTCACCCCACAGCATTGCCAATTCTGAGAGTTTTCCACTAAACTTGGTGGAAAATCATATCAGCCTAGTGCAGAAAATCTATGGATGAGTAACTGGTGGATATTGTTGTCCTATATAGTAGCATTTTTGCATAGCTTCACCTATCACCTGACTGATTTTTTGACAAAATAGTTGTAAACTTAGCAGTTGGCAATACTACCCTGCCAGCACCCCATCAAGATCTGCTCAGTTGCCTCAATATGGCTGGCCGTCACGCACACACAGACATAAGTGTTCACAGGCAACAGGCTTGAACGTGCCTGTATGTTCACAGGAGAGGCATACATGACTAAATCTTATAGATCTGAGCCTCCTCTTTCCAATGGTGTTTTTGTTTTTTAGCTGTGATGAATAGCTTTTGAGATACAGCAGTTAAAAGAGACCCCCCCCTGTTGGGCTGCCCAAATGCGCCTGGGGGATCATTGCCTCCCTCACCATGCACAATGAAAGGGTTAACCAATGGACCGCATTGGCTATACAGGCAGCGCCACATGTGGCCATTCAACTCCAAGCTGTCCTTTCCATAGAGTTCAAGTTATAGACTAGAGCACGTCTGAGGCTGTCTCTGAAATACATGGCCATGATGCCGCCATCGGTCCGAGTCGATTATTGCACACACTTCACTCCTTCCCGATTTCAGTTTTTCTCCATGTCAAACAGTAGAGTTAGGAAATTGGGTAGGAGTAAAGTGTGTACAGTCGTTGGCTTGGAGCGGTGCCACCAAGGCCTTGTATCCTGGAGGCAGCCTCAGATGCACTCTAATACAGAACTTGAATTCTATGGAAAGTACTGCTTTGACAGTTCACCGACTGGCCGTGTGTGGCACTGCCTGTATAGCCAATACGGTCCATTACAATATATCGTTTCATTTTTAATTACTATAGTCTATCGACTCTAACTTGAGCCTTTAGGCGCGGCTCAGGGAGACCGCGCTGCTGCCACATCACTCCATCACTCTCCTCAGAGGGTCTCTCTCTCTCTCTCTCTCTCTCTCTCTCTCTCTCTCTCTCTCTCTCTCTCTCTCTCTCTCTCTCTCTCTCTCTCTCTCTTATTTACGTTATATATAATCTCTTTTGCTTGGGTGTGCAGGACGTGAATCTTCCACAGTTAAGGAAGGGTGAATGGTGCGGCCAGGCGCCTGTTGCCAGGGTCCCTCAGGTGGCAACGTCGAATGAGGCACGTCGTCAAATTAAATGGAATGTTTAGAGAGTCGTTGTCTTCCCTCAAATCCCAAGCCATTCATAACACCATGAAGTCGTATTATGATTATATATATATATATATATATATATATATATATATATATATATATAGATATATATATATATATATATATATATCATAGCTGGGCACGATAACAGAAAACCTTATTCCCGATAACCGATAACTGATAATGGAAAACCCTATCAGTGATAACCGATATTCATTAACTGGAAACACAAATATAGGCGATAACCGATAACTGATACCCGATATTAATCCACAATTCCGATACTAGCTAGCGATAAGTCCGATAGGCAAAAACAATACTATATTGATATTTCAAATAAAAAACATAGATGAATTCAAATTTTCATTATCTGTATTTTAGAAAACTTACAAAACCTGAAAACCACACGTTGACACGTACCTATGGACGGTAATACTAGAAACGCCTGAACCGTGTTGTGTTATTTGACGTCCCCACCGTCAAGAGCTGGTGCTTTTGTTTACAAACACTGGTCTCTCGTGAACTGTGCATGCTCAGACCAGCAAGCGTAGACCTGTACAGTCTCACAAAGCTTTTTAACCGTAATTAAGAGTTGCTGGAAGGCTGAATGAGACATACAGTACCACTACTACCATCCCCGCTGTTTCTAGACCGACACTCTGTACGAGTTGTATTTATATGTACAAAGTGTCGTTCTAGAAACAGCGAGGATGGTGGTACTGTATGTCTGATTCAGCCTTCCAGCAACTACTCTTAATGTGTTAAAAAGTTTGTGAGACTGTACAGGGCTACGCTTACTGGTCTGAACATGCGTAGTTCACGAGAGACCAGTGTTTGTAAACAAAAGCGCCAGCTTTTGACGATGGGACACCAAATAACACAACACCAGGTGCCTTCAATAACATGGCATGCTCACAAACGAATATGGAATATCAAATTTGAGGCCGTGAATAATTATTTTTGGGGCAAAGTTAAATGATTTTTCTCTTTGATATATTGATATTTGAGTCTAACATAAAAAAATAACCTAGTGTTTTAATGTTGATCTAAGTATGAAATCTCTTCACCGAAGATATTTCATACCCCGAAGTTTTTTCATGTGACACCGGGCGCCCGGGCCACGCATGCGCAATAGGGAGGAGACAACGTTTGTTTTCTGAGTCGGAAAAAAGTAGCAATTATCGCTAGTTTGGTTACAAAAGTAATGCAGACACCGATATATATTTAAATAAGTAGCGGATGGCCGATAACCCGATTTTGTTATCAGCGATAAAGTATCGCGATAACTTATCGCAATAACGCCCAGCTGTGATATATATATATATATATATATATATATATATATATATATATATATATATATATATATATATATATATATATACAGTCAAGTCACGTATGACGCGGATTCGTAAGGCGCAGTTTCCTATGACGTGGTATGGTTTCAGAACTGTATTTTCAGATCAAGTGGGTAAAACCATCTATGACGCGGTTCGTGGTCTCCCTTGCCCGGATCGCTCAGGGTCCTCTCAAACGCGTGACGCCGCAGCCCGAGTTGCCAACTCGGACCACCCGCTGCAGCTCGGTTTGGAGAGGTGGAGCGCCTCCGTGCTGTGATGACGTCATCAGCAAATATGGCAGCCCAAACAAACACATGTAAGTGCTTCCATTGCATTTCACCTCTCTGTGCCACCATAACCACTGCAGCTTCCTTTTCATTCTCTGTTGCAAGGAGCTTGTCGCCCAGAACTGCTTGTGATGCATGTTTAAACGTCGTCACAAATATCAATAGACACCATTTTGCTGCCAGAACAGCTACTAAACGTCATCACTCACTAGCAGCAAAATGGCATCCGCTGATCTTCCTAACAACGTTTACAGGAGGCCCTGTTTGCAGCTGACTTCGGACTTCAAGTCCAAGTTCAAGAGGGGGTTGAAGCAACGGACCATTCACAGACGCGCTGGCTCACGGGCCAATTAGAGATCTCGGATGCAAAGTTGGGCTCAGCTGACGACGTTTAACCCCTAAAGGATCGAGGGTGGCTGTATTTTCGGTACTGGTAGGACTGGCCGCACTAAGCCACCGAAAATTGCCTGTATTCACACACTCTCTACGCTTAACCTACATTGCTCGAGTGAATAAGATAGATTTTGTCCTAACCATCAAGTCTTCCTCTTTCTAATAACGCCATCCAGAAGTCTCTGTGTGCCATGCCGTGGAGAAACAGCGAGTTGAATAGGAGAGACTTTTGGGGTTAGTGCGCCGGTTATAACCGCCTCCGGCCCTTCCCCGGCAAAGCGGCTATAGCCGCTTCCAGTCCTTTAGGGGTTAAACATGCATCACAAGCTGTTCTGAGCGACGAGCTCCTTGCAATAGAGGATGAAAAGGAAGCTGAGGCGTCACGCGTTTGAGAGGACCCAGGGCGGTCTGGGCGGCCCGAGTCGCTCCCTCAAACGCTAGCAGCTGCGCCCCGACCCATGGTGCCTCATCTTGCCTCATCCCCGCGGACTCATCTCAGACTGAACAACATCAAAAGGCAGATAATGCCTACCGGTGTACTTGGGCTAGAATGAACGGAAAAAAAAAAAAAGTGTGGGTTTGGAAAAATGGCAAGGGCCAGAACCAAATTGTATTTTCCCCATAGTTTAGTTATTTCTATGACGTGGTTTCCTATGACGTGGTTTCCTATTAAAGGTTGTCTCATAAGATGATATAATTTTCTTTGTTACTTCATTAATTATTTCATCTGTAATTTAGTGTAATAAATTGTACGAAAAGAGAGCGTGAAATGAGAAGGGGGATGTCGAGGGGCCTAAAGAAGCTTGAAGCCTAGGAGCCTTGCCATAGGTTAATACAGGTAACTCTCGATTTACGTGAGTCTGGTTTACGTGTTTTTTAAATAACGCGGGGTCCAAAATCCAAATAAATGTTTAATTTACAAGTTTTTTTCACTTATATGCGATATTTTATGAAGTGGCCACCAGATGTCTCACGCAACTGGACTCACACGGTGCCACGGCCACACAACTGAGCTCAGTTCTTCCCGTGCGTCACTTGAACAACAATACAGTACCCACGCTGCCACGCTACTCAACAATAGGGGTGGGCAGGTACCTGTACCAGTACCGGTACTAACGGTACCAGCTATATGGTACGGTACCGGTACCAGACTGCTCGGTACCGGTACCAATACTAGCCAGTCGCTCATGGTGTCCCTCATTTCTTCCTCACACGAGTGAGGCTGAGACTGAGTGCCTGAGTGGATATCTCGGTGATATGGATGCTCTCTCTCTCTCTCTCTCTCTCTCTCTCTCTCTCTCTCTCTCTCTCCACTGAATGAAGTGAATATTTATTTTTTGACAGGAACCTACCTCTTGTTTGATTTACATTGTTTTTGATTTACGCAACCTCTTCAAGGACACAATACTCGTGTAAATCGAGAGTTACCTGTATGGCTCTGTATATATATACACACACAATAAACCCTCTGGTATCCGGATTAATAGAGCCACGAGGGCACCCAGATATGGGAAAAACCCGGATATGGTGTAGGTTAAGTCTATGGACCAGAAAACCCAATTTTCGATCATGGCCTGCCATAAAGGCAATGACAGAGTACTGCATAGGTGCTTCTGTCCATACTCATAATATGGTATATCCCATGGCTTTCTAGCAATCAGTCTGCACCAGGGAGTGAAATGCGCACAATTGACATGCTCCGGGCGCTGAGAAAAGGGTTTGAGCAGCGTCGTCACGGTTAGCATGTACTCGCGGCAATTTCTCCCTGGCTTGTCGCAGTCCTGTTGCACCTTGGGGAGGTCTGTTACTTGGGATTCGGCAATTAGGCGCGACAACCTCAGCCGCTAACCCATAGGCCCCCAACCCGCGGCCCGCAAGCCCCCTCGGTGCGGGGCTTTACATCATTCAACATTAGGTGCGGCCCGCTGAAGGGCTCCAGGATCGATTCTGTGGCCCGCAGTGCAGACTGTGGGCATGTGACTGGTTTACAACTTTTTAAATTTCTGCAGTGCTAAGAGAGCCTGTTAAGCTGGCCAATCAGCGTCCACTATGGTGCACTTTTCGGCTTTATAAGGGGGCTTCGGCCATTCGGTTTTCAGTGTCTTCCCCTGCTTGAGACGTGCAGTGAACAATTCTCTGAACACGGCTCTGCCGTGTTCAGAGAATTTGACATCTCCCGACTCTTCGTCCTCCCTTCCCTTGTGCACACACAAGTCTACAGTGGTATGTACAATCATGGTACCCAAGTGTTGACACACTGTCCACTGAGTTTCGTTCACTGGCCCCGACTTTAAAATACAGTAATCCCTCGCTTATCGCGGGGGTTAGGTTCCAGAACCCCCCCGCGATAGGCGAAAATCCACGAAGTAGCGACCTTATATATATTTTATTATTTATATAATTTAAATATTTTATATATATTATTTATATAAGCACGCATATCTCTGTGAATCTCGCCTCAGCCCGTGTGAACAAGGTCACCCGACCACTAGTTTCTCGAGATTCAAAGTCGGCTACATTTCACGGGAAACTCATCGAAATTCTAGTCAGAAACTCAGTCACCAACATGTTGGTTACTCGTGTGGTCAGTAAGTTGTGGTCACAAGAAGAAGAAGAATGTATCGGCTGTTCGGTTCAGTAGCTCTCCACGTGTTTATTCCAGTACCGCAAAGAATTCCACGAAACAAGATAAGTTTGGAGTAATCATTTTGAGCAAGTTTAGGACTTTAGTCTTGTTCAAGTGTAGTCATTGCCTCATCCTGTCTGGGTTCTCACTGCCAAGTCCTCGAGCATTTAACGGTAGCAAGCTGTAACACACTCTCCATTTGTCTTCGAGCTAACCACTCACGAACCAACAAATGCTACGGTCGCTGAGCCAATCAGCGCCCAGGATACAGAACACAGTGCTCTGGTTGGTCGCCTCCCATCCATCAGCCAATCGTGTGCCGTGTACGATCACACGTGGGCAAACTAGTTCAAGCGGAAGCGGCCGTAGCTGTCTTTACATACGTGCAAGTCTTTGTCTACTCATCTGCAGTGCGCTACGTATTTTATTTCAATTTAACATTATTTTAATATGTTCTTATTAATACTTTTTTAATAGTTTACAATTTTTTAGGCTAGAAAATGCTTCTTTTATTACAAAATAAGTAAAATGATAAACATATTAAAATACCTCTATACCACAAAATTCCGCGATATAGCGAAAAATCCGCGATATGAAACTAAATATTTACAGTTTTAAAATCCACGATAAAGCGAGACTGCGATAAGTGAACCGCGATATGGCGAGGGATTACTGTATATACACCACACAGAAAGAGGCTGATGTTCAGATATGTCACTACATATACACTCTCCATAATTTATTAGATGTGAATTTGTCTGTTGTGCACACTGATAAGTTTTCAATTCGCGGACGAAAATGTCTCCTTACGTTTCGTTCAAATTTAGTCAAGGACAGCTCAAATTAAGTTGTTTACAATGCTATTATCAGTCTTTTGCTTTCTGTTTCATCAATTGTCCCTGATTTTAAGTCATTGTCAGATTGTAAATCCCATCAAGTTTCACTTTAAAATTAAAACATCTATTTCTTGTCAATAAAGTCCATATATCGTATTTTATATTAAGGTGGTGTTGTTTCTTGGGTGCGGCACGCGGGCTGACGGGGAATGGGCAATGTGGCCCTCGAGGTCATTTGGGTTGGGGACCTATGCGCTAACCCATTGCTGGGGTGCCTAGCCCCGTGTTCACAGGCAGCAGCTAATGTTCCCCTGCCTGGCCAATCATAGCAGCGGGTGCCTGGACCCAACCCAGAAAAGACCAGGTATTTGTGGCAGCTTCACCGCCCAAGTCTGCACCATCGTGTTTGCTTCATAGGCTTTCTAGCAGACCCAGCACTGCCACAAGAAACTTTACGGGTCCAGTTTTACAAAACTGGAAGGCCGACGCTCTGTGCTGTTCTTAGGTGCGCGCCCGCGGCTTTATCACTGCGTAGCTGCATTAGCAACCTCATGGCTACGTGCACCACGGGCCAACCAGAAGACATACCAGAGCGATACCCGAAGCGGATAGGTTATTCTAGGATATTTACGAGTGCCTGTTTCTCCATTTTGCGCATATCTTTTAACATTCTTACTTTACATACGTATTCAACAAACATTGAAGCACATTCAAGTTTGAAATTTCACACTTCTTATGTTTTAAAAATATACTAGAATATTACAACAACTAGACTTATGATGTAGAATAATAATAAAGAAATATGATGCTCAAACTTTATACCCGTTACCCCTCTGAATGTCGCTGTCTATGCCATGTTTGTTTACATCTCAAAGCAGTATACATTGAGTCTACAAGAAGGACCAATTCTGGTAGGTCGCAGCAAATATTAAGGGTTTTAAATGTAAAGTATTGGGATTTGATAAGGATCTGAATACATGTAAAACTTTAACCCTTTCATGGCTAAATGCTTGCAGCGGGCGTTAGGCGTATTTGCTTTTGGCGCTAAACGCTCGCTGTGAGCTCCAGCCACATTCAAATCTCCCGCGTATGAGAGTGTTCCAACACTAATTCTTGCAACACAGGATTGCCAATTGAGTGGATTCTTCACTAAATTTGGTTGAAAATCATATCAGCCCAGCGCAGCAAATCTGCGGACGAGTAACTGGTGAATGTTCTTGCCCAATATAGCGGCATTTTTGCATAGCTTCACCTATCACCGACTGATTCTTTGACCAAATAGTTGTATATATTGCAGTTGGCAATGCTCCCTTGCCAGAATCTGAAGAAAAGATGTCCGCAGTTCCATAGCTGGGCATGATAACAGAAAACCTTATTCCCGATAACCGATAACTGATAATGGAAAACCTTATCGGTGATAACTGATATTCGTTAACTGGAGACACAAATATAGGTGATAACCGATAACTGATACCCGATGTAAATCCACAATTCCGATACTAGCTAGTGATAAGTCCGATAGGCGAAAATGATACTATATTGATATTTCAAATAAAAAACATAGATGAATTCAAATTTTCATTATCTGTATTTTAGAAAACTTACAAAACCTGAAAACCACACGTTGACACGTACAAATGGACGGTAATGCTAGAACGCTGAATTCCGGTGTTATTTGACTTTCCCCCCCACTGTCAAAGAGCTGTTTACAAACACTGGTCTCTCGTGAACTGTGCATGCTCAGACCAGCAAGCGTAGACCTGTACAGTCTCACAAAGCTTTTTAACCATAATTAAGAGTTGTTGGAAGGCTGACTCAGACATACATACAGTACCACTACCACCATCTCCACTGTTTCTAGAATGACACTCTGTACGAGTTGTATTTATATGTACAGAGTGTCGTTCTAGAAACAGTGAGGATGGTGGTACTGTATGTCTGATTCAGCCTTCCAGCAACTCTTAATGTGTTAAAAAGCTTTGTGAGACTGTACAGGGCTACGTTTACTGGTCTGAACATGCACAGTTCATGAGAGACCAGTGTTTGTAAACAAAAGCACCAGCTTTTGACAATGGGACACCAAATAACACAACACCGGGTGCCTTCAATACCATGGCATGCTCACAATCGAATATGGAATATCAAATTTGAGGCAGTGAATAATCATTTTTGAGGCAAAGTTAATTATTTTTCTCTTTGATATATTGATTTTTGAGTCTAACATAAAAAATAACCTAGTGTTTTAATGTTGATGATCTAAGTATGAAATCTCTTCACCGAAGATATTTCACACCCCAAAGTTTTTTCCTACAACACCAGGCGCCCGGGCCACGCATGCGCAGTAGGGAGGAGACAATGTTTTTTTTCTTCTGAAAGGTGGAAAAAAGTAGCGATTATTGCTAGTTTGGTTACAAAAGTAACGAAGATACCAATATATATTTAAATAAATAGCGGATGGCCGATAACCCGATTTTGTTATCAGCGATAAAGTATCATGATAACTTATTGCGATAACGCCCAGCTATGTGCAGTTCCCTCAATATGGCTGATCATCCCACACGCACTGATGTAAGTGTTAACATTCAGCACTCCCTGAACGTGCATGTACGTTCGCAAGAGAGGCATACATAACTGACTCCTATAGATCTGGACCTCCTCTTTCCAATGGTGTTTTTGGTTTTTAGCTGTGATGAATAGTTTTTGAGATACAGAGCTTAAAAGAAACCCCCAATTGGGCTGCCTGACTGCACCTGAGGGGATAATCGCGTCCACACCGCACGCAAGGAAAGGGTTAATAATGACCTGATAGTGGGGTGGGCAATGTATGTTGGGCAAAAAATCTTCACCAGACACTCGTAGTTCAAACCTATTTATTATATATTTTTTTCAAATGCTTGCCAAAATTGGGGGGTGCGTCTTATAAGACCATGCGTCTTATAAGCCGTCAAATACGGTATTTTTTGCCTCGCTACGGAGAGAAAAAAATGTATAAAATCATGACTAATAAACATATCATATATGTGTTATGGAGAAAATTTTTGTCTTTTCCTTAGCTTTCATATGATACTATCACTTTTATCATAGGTTAGAAACTAATGGAGTGGGTTTTTTTCAAATACCAAAAACTTACGTTTTGAGAAAATATCTATTTCCTCAGACACTTCACAACGGGTGGAACAGCACACAAGTAAGTGCTCTCATCAAGGGATGATGCCATATTAGGAGCAGTGATATATATTTAGAGAAATATCACAAATATGAAGCAAAGAAAAGCCTGTATAGTGGTGTGTAAGGGTATGAACAAAGCCATAAAATAGAAAAATGGGGTATGAAGAGAGAGGACTACTCAGATATCCTTGATACTTTTTTTTTTTGACAGGGAAAATTTCGTCGTAGACACCTGAAACTTTCACAGAGTATGGATAAATGATAGAGGAGTCTTAGGTAATATTTTCTCAAAAAGTGATATCTTCAAAGTTTTCAGATTTTACAGGCAGAGACAAAAAGGCAAACGACTCAGGTGAAAAATGCAAAAATTATCGAAAATGAGAAACTTTGTCAATGATCACCCTAAAGGCATGGAGAAAACATTACAGGAAGAATTTTTACCGACCGAGTTTACATGGGCATTTAAATCGCCATTTAAATCACCCTGCATGCTCAGTCAAGGTCACGTGAGGCAGAAGATACCTTTAGAAAAAAATTTGTAGGAAAAACACTGTAGTATTTAGACACGAATGGTTTTCTCTCTGGTGGTGTCTGATACTTTCTCCTGTGCGCGCGGGACAATACTGTCCCGTAGGTCACACTAGAATTCATCAGTGCGTGTCCTTGTCACGCAGAGGATGGACATAGGTGTGTACGCTCTACCCCCACACTGCCTTTTTTTCCTCTTATGACAAAATTGTTGATGATGCTGGCTTCCTCCAGTTCAAATGCCAAGAAGAAAGGCTGCCATCGTCAAGAGGATTGCCTGCTTGAAGAAGGCACGCCATGGTCGAGTAGATAATGAAGAGAGACAGACAGGCGTTCCACATGGAGCAGCGAGGCTTAACTCGCCACCACGCACCGCTGCTGCCTTACTCGCCACCACCTCTCACTCGCTCCCTGCTGCCACGACTGCTGTTCCTGATGCTTCTGCATCAACACCATCATTACCACAGCCTTCTACTTCAGTTTCAAGAGAGAAGAGCCCATCTCACCATACAACATAAAAACAAAAGGTATGAAAACGAATACAAGACAAGGAAAGACAGAGCTTCTGACAGATCATCATAACCAAGAAAGAAGATTAAAACAGAAAAGGAAGGAAGCAAATCCTACTAGCCAGATAGTTTCTAACGCCAAGTGATGCAAACAAAAACTGGCAACAATGAGGGAGGCGGTGGCTCCCTGACACTCTCACCTTTGAGTGAGTAATACTTCAACAAGAAGTGGGTTCAGGTGCCATGTTCATGACTCAAGATCACCTAAATAACAAGACAGCAACATTACAATACCTGGTACTAACAATATTCGGCACAGTGTGGCCATTCATGGACGAGGAACATCAATATGTACTTATGTAACTTTAAATGCCCGTATCTCAAAAGTGCATTGTCTTAACTTCAAAATTCCTGAGATTTGAAAGTTTTTAACCGATCTTAAATCTGTTTGAAGTTTTGGATAGAGTAGTAAAACAGCAACATTTGGTAGTTAGATTTTCCTTCTAGATTGTATTGGTTGGTCACAAGGGGGATGGAAACATTAAAAAATTGTGGAAAAAGAGTACATTAATAAAAAATTCATAAGTACTATTATTTTTCGAATCCATGGATTATCTAACTTGGAGAAGTAGAGGAATGTTCATTCTTTAATGCTATATAAAGAAAACTAAAATCAGATTAAAAACACAGAAACTCACCCCATTTTAAATGGGTAGTAAATTTACACAAAAAGTGAAAAACAAATTATATATATTTTTTCTTTTAAGATGGCGAGGGATTACTGTAATATGACGATGGTGACTACATGGTGCGAAAGAGGGATCATGTTGCCTGAAAAGCTTATGCTTATATAAAGGCTGGCCTCTAACAATACATACATCAACATATGTAACTGTACCTAATAGGCTATTGGCTATTAATAAATGTTTCAAATGTTTCAAATGTTGCCACACGAGGTTCATTGGAATATACTTTGGCATCGCGGGAAATATAAATATTCACCTTGGAACATGTGTCGTCTTAAGATGTCTGGCGCAGTCTAACTCATAGCATCTTGAGATGTCTGGCGCAGTTTACAGGTTAAAATTTTGATGTCAAAGGTCAAGGTCAATGTCGCACACAACTTCAGATTGGCCATAACTTCGGTTCTCCTCATCGTAGAGCCTTCAGACTTGGTTCATAGCTCATGGAAAGAAAAGTTTGCCCAAGGTCAAAGTTTCCAAAAAAATAGATTTTTATCAAATTTCAAAACAAATGCTTCCATATGATGCACCTTGCATGCCTGGATGTCAAAGGTCAAAGGTCAAGGTCGCACAAAACGTCATTTTGGCCATAACTTTGGTTCTAATTATCATAGAGCCTTCCGACCTGGTTCGCATTTTAGGTCAAGGAAAGACGCACCTTGCATGGCCTTGACCTTGGCCTTGGCCTTGACCTTGACCTTTGACCTTGACCTTTGACCTTGACCTTGACCTTGAAAAGTTCACCCAAGGTCAAAGGTTCCAAAAAAATAGAATTTCATCAAATTCGAGATAAATGCTTCTATATGATGCACCTTGCATGGCATTGACCTTGACCTTTGACCTTGACCTCAAAAAGTTTGCCCAAGGTCAGTAAAAAAAAAAAATCAAATTTCAAAAAAAATGCTTTCAAATGATGCACCTTGCATGGCCTGATGTCAGAGGTCAAAGGTCAAGGTGAAGGTCGCACAAAATGTCATTTTGGCCATAACTTCAGTTCTAATACTTTATGATGGAAAGCTATGGGGGATATATGAGAAAAAATGATTTTAAACCACTCAAGTTAAAAAAAGACCAATTAAATGTAATTTACCATATTTCATAATAGTCTCAATTCAAGGTAAAATTGATATGGTTTATGGTCAACAAACAATATTATTTTTATTGATTATCTTTCTTTGATGCCTTATCCATAGAAAGAAAATATTTAATACAAAAAAATGTTAATAGGTGGATCCAATATTGGATAATTAGGAGGACAGTAATTAGCGTCAAAATGACCACCGGTGGGTCAGGCTGCAACAAGGGAATAAACCACCTGACCCACCGGTTTAGTCAGGTTGTAAGGAATGTGTTAAGGGTTTTAAATGTAAAGTATTGGGGTTTCATAAGGATCTGAATACATGTGATACTTTAATAATGACATGATAAAAGGGAGAGCTATGAATGTCAGGTGTAAAATCTTCACTTGACACTCGCGGTTCAAACCCATTTATTATATATTTTTTTCAAATGACTGCCGAAATTGGGGGGTGCGTCTTATAAGCAGTCAAATGCGATAATTGAAATATTCTTTCATTTTAGTGTCATATCACAACCAAGTGAAGTAACAAGGCTGCAAATCAGTTATAATTTGATTTTCAGGGGTTCATTGCTCATATATAAATGCACGTACATAATGATCTGGCACCTGGGACTCCCTTTTGAAAGAATTATTTGCTTGAGGATAAAGGTATCTAGATGCATCATGCACCTAATTGTCTCCAGGTTTGATTAAAAATTCCTTTTTTTCCTAACACTAGCATCTTCTTCCTTCCTCTTCTTTTACTTGTGTTTGGTTGGTGTTATCCTTGTTTCTCAAGGAGTTTGAAGCCTTTTTGTATATATTCATTGCACTCAAACATCTTTGTTAGCAAATGACACTTCAGTGTACTTAGAACACTGAATGTCAGGTAAGACACAAAGGCACCAGTACAAATGCCAGATTCGTAAGAATCCATTGGCATGTTATTTTTTTTCATATTCACTGAAAGTAACACACAATATAGACTGCACCAAAGGCAGTATAGCCGGTGCTCCATACCCACTTGGTGAGTATTTATTTTACCGCTTACTATGGACATTTAAATTCATAGAATAACAACAACAAAAAGAAAAGCCACGGTGTTCCCGGAGTGTCAAACACAATTTTGTAATTTTTTTTTTAATATTTCACAGTGGACTGTCCTCTTATAGTCGTTATGAATATTAGTAATAGTACTGAAATCGGAGTGTTACAAAACAAAAAGCCATTACAACTTTAACTCACCTTACCCTCCTCATCTAATAGGGGTTCATTGTGGGCACGCACAACAACCCACTCGATCAGTATGCCCTTAAAGGTTACAACTGCCTTCAGAACACGTCCTAAAACAACCTGAAACAAACACAGCATATAGTTTCTGAGGAGTAAAATACAGTTAATAAGGGATTCTTTTTTTTACCAGCAGAGAAAAACACAGAGCAACTGAATTCATTTACATTCTCATTTCCAAGACAAAGGAGAGTCAAAGTTATAACTCGTCACATTTACATGAGCTAGGGTATTAGCCTAAACACATTAAAAGAAATGGTGTGAAGTCATATGGGGTGAAATGGATGAAATCAAGTACAGGTGGTTCTTCTACTTTGCTGGTTTTTCCTTTGTGAGTCTTCAAGTTTGCGAGGTCCACTAGAATTCTTTGATGTTTTTATTTTATTTTATTTTATTTATTTATTTATTTTTGCAAAAATACCGTGAGGGAGTGGTGGACAAGGTGTTGGTGTTGGCAGAAGGTCAAGCCAGAATGGGACCTAAGCTGATAATGACTTACCTGTGATTTAACACAAGGGTGAGAAGAGGAAAAGGTTGATTAGAGGCTGCAGCAGCAGCACCAAAAAGAGAAGGAGGAGGAGGAAGAGGAGGAGGAGGAGGATTAAAGATTATTGTGGGCACACACACACACATACCGCTGAGCAGCCAAGCCAACAACACACACTGCCTCCGCGCTCCTGACAGCCCAGACAAGGACCAAGGATTGTTTACTTATTTTGATTTGGTTTTACCAGGGGCTTGAGCCTTAGTGATTGTGTTCTGTTTCCAATGAAGGGTAAACTGATAATAAAGATGTGGATGGGAGACTGGGAAAGTAATGGGAGACGTTGGACAGTAGCAAAAGTAAGTACATGGTACTTAACCCTTTCACGCACCAAAAGTTTAATAAGTTTCACTTTCCACTGCGACATCCGTCTGGGGCTCCCTAAGGCAAGGCAAATATAGAGTACTTGCCTTGCCCTAAGGGGCCTCGAGGAATGGCCTGACTGTGTGGCAAATATTTTTATCGTGTTATCAATTTCACCCACGAGTATTCTTTCTTACTGGCAATAATATATATCGTTGGTTTTGGAAGAAATTATTCTGCCATATGAAAGATAAAAATCAAGAAATGTAAATAAATAGTGAAGTTTACCGACACCGAAAAAAACATTGATTAAAGATAAATAAGAAATGCTTATGTTCACCACCTCGTAACTCGAAACTTCCTGAGTCAACTTTTTATGGTTTATATGCCAATAAAAGGGGATTTTTATGAGGATTCAAACACTATCATTGGAATTTTCATACGACTGGTAGTTCTTGAGAAAACGGAGGAAAACTATATATATAAAAAAAAAAGGTATATAAAAGGGATTTTTATGAGGATTCAAAGCCTATCATTGGAATTTTCATACGACCAGTAGTTCTTGAGAAAACGGAGGAAAACTATATTTTTCTATCTATTCTGTTCTCTCCAGTAGAAGAAACAGCTCAGGGGCAGCAAACAAAACACAACGGCCAGGTCAAGGTGGTAAAAATAGAAGTCAATTTTGGCTGGAATAGAGTTTTGATAATAATAACAAACATGACTATTAGCACACCTATTTGCTGTCTGGAAGAACTTCACCAGACGCAATAATAATCATAATAATTGCCACTATAGTCACACTGACCTTAAGTGGCGAGAGTCCCCCTCGTTTTAGGAGGACCCACCTGGAGCCTGACAGCCCCGTGTTGGTGATTGGTTTACTGACAGCATGGCTGTTGTGGATGGATGGGTGCGCTTTCATTAATCATGTATTTTGTGGACAAATACTTTCACAGTTGTGTTCTGACATGTTCAAATGGATGCTCTGTTGCCTGCGATGAAAAACATCGAAGAGAATAACTAGAACAGCTACTGAAATTTATTGATAAACACTTTTCGGAAACTGCTGCACGAATCAGAGATGTCATGAGACAGTTCCCATCCATGTTCCCGTCACCCTTCGGAAGGTCAAACCTAAGCCGGTAATGTCTTGACCTGAACCTTAACGGGGGGATTAAAAGAAGATAAAGGTTAATTAGGACAGCAGGAGAGGAGGAGAAGAAGGAAAATATTATTGAAGGTGTGTGTGTGTGTGTGTGTGTGTGTGTGTGTGTGTGTGTGTGTGTGTGTGTGTGTGTGTGTGTGTGTATTTATCTATTTGTAGTCTACAGGGCCTGAGCTAAGCTCTAATAATCCCGTCTCCATATCTACATTCATCCAGCTTTTCCTTCATTTGACTGACACTGCTCACCTCCACCACCTCTTCCCGCAAGCTGTTCCATGTGTTAACACTTCTATGTGGAAAACTATACTTTTTCGTCACTCAAACAGGTTCCTTTATTAATTTTCCTTCCATGTTCTCTCAGCCCCTGCATTCTTGCAGTTGAGAAGAGATCATCTCTATCCACCTCATCAAACTTATTTACCAACTTATATAGTGTGATCAGATCTCTCTTCCTTCTTTGTTCCAGTGTCGTCAAGTCCATCTTCTTCAATCTGTCTTCATACGTCATATTCGTGTGTGTGTGTGCGTAATTCACCTCACCTCCACCTCTTGGTCTGCTGCGGGTCTCTCTCGAGACAGCCAGACATTCCCCTACGGAAGAGCACAGAGCTCATAGTACCGATCTTTGGGTAGGTCTGAGACCACTCACACACAACACACCGCGACAACGAGGGCACAACTCCTTGCCTGACGTCGTGTACCTACTAACTGCTATGTGAACAGGGGCTGCACGTGAAAGAAGATAAACCCAACTTATCTTCACCCGGCCGGGGAATTGAACCCCGGTCCTTCTGGTTGTGAGCCAGACGTTCTACCCCTGAGCTACCGGGCCGTGTGTAGTGTGTGTGTGTGTGTGTGTGTGTATTTACCTAGTAGAAGTTTTACAGGGCCTGGGCTCACGCTCGTGTGGTCCTGTCTTCATATCTGTATTTGTCCAACTTTTCCTTAACCCTTTCACTACGGCCGGGCGAAAACAGCGCCCCGCCCCGTATCCGGGCTGGCCGCGTGCACCAAATTTCAAACGTCGCTACTGATTATAACAAGTTTTCAGCCATAAACTCAATATAATCATCGTGTATTATATATAAAAACATGCAAAATTAAATGGTGCACATAAAGAAACATAAATTGTTTGATAATTTTGAGATGTATGCATAAATATACAGAGAAATTTGCGAGAGAGATTAGGATCTCTCTCTCTCTCTCTCTCTCTCTCTCTCTCTCTCTCACACACACACACACACACACACACACACACACACACACACTCGTACAAAATAGAAAATCTTAACGTAGATTGTCCAATAGCTAAGAGCAACCATACGGTTGTGGAATTTGAAGTAAAAGAAAAGAGAACGACTGACCGAAAAGAGGATCACAAAATTGGGAGAAGTAACTACTGTAAGGCAGACTTTGTTAGCATGAGAACTTTTTTTGAAAATGCAAATTGGAGTGGGCTGTACAAAGCCAAGAGTACACAGGATAAGTGGGAAGAGTTTTTAAAACTACACTATATGATACCAGAAATGTAAAGCTTATGGGAGATTTTAATTGCAAGGGAGTAAACTGGGAGCTGTTTGAAGCTGATGCATCTGAAGTAGCCGTTGCAGCAGTTCTCTCCCAGGCAGGACGTCCAGTAGCCTTCTTTTCAAGAACATTTCAGGGACCTGAAAAGTGCTATGCTTCGATAGAAAAGGAAGCCCAGGCCATCATTGAAGCTGTTAGCCATTGGATGCATTATCTGACAGGCAGGCGTTTCACTATAAGAACTGACCAGCGGTCTGTGAGGTTTATGTTTGACAAGCAGCAGAAGAGTAAGATAAAGAATGACAAAATATTGCTTTGGCGAATGGAACTATCTTGCTATGACTTTCAGATTGTGTACTGACCTGGACCAGAAAATGTCTCCCCTGATATATTCTCTAGGTCCCACTGTGGGGCAGCGTGTAATGGCCAGGACTCACTAGTAACTCTTCACAAGGCTTTGTGTCATCCTGGGATCACCCGCTTCTACCATTTTGTCAAGTCTAAGAATATGCCCTGCTCAGTGGAAGATGTGTGACAGGTGACCAGATCATGTAAAGTATGTGCAGAGGTCAAACCAAACTTTCATCACCCAGAAAAAACTCATCTCATAAAAGCTACTCAGCCTTTTGAGCGGCTGAATATGGATTTCAAAGGACCTCTGCCCAGTACTGACAGGAATCGATATTTCCTTAACATCGTCGATGAATATTCCAGATTTCCTTTTGTGTTCCCGTGTGCAAATATGACTGCTTCGACCATCATTAGTTGTCTCTCTCAATTGTTTTCAATTTTTGGCATGCCTGCCAACATCCACTCAGACAGGGGATTGTCTTTCATGAACAAAGAACTCCAAGAGTTTCTGCCTAGTAAAGGAATTTCCTGCAGCAGAACCACAAACTACAACCCCGAAGGCAATGGACAAGTGGAGCGGTTTAATGGAATAATATGGAAAGCAATTACCATGACTCTCAAGTCCTGTGATCTGCCTACTCAATGCTGGCAAGCTATTCTACCTGATGCTCTTCACTCAGTTCGTTCATTACTGTGCACGGCTACAAATGCTACCCCACATGAGACTGCTGAACCATTCACGTCGCTACGTTCACTACTGGAGCTTCAGTGCCCTCCCGGACCAGTTCTCCTAAAGCATCATGTGCGGATGAGCAAGACAGACCCTCTTGTTGAAGAAACGGAGCTCCTTCAGGCTAATCCACACTATGCCCACATTCACAACCAAAATGATGAAGAGATTACAGTGTCTACTCGGCACCTAGCCCCAGTTGAGACCCCTGCTCATAAGGGCTCCCAAGATACCCCTGTGGATGCTGCGGGAGATGCCTCGGCTTCTCCAAGGAAGTCACTCGACGCTACTCCTACCGAAGCAAGTGACACGGCCCCACGTGCTACTCCAACACCTCCAGGGCATGCGGAACCTAGCGAGGAGGCTCCAGAGCTACGAAGGTCCGGACGTATACGTCGCCCACCAAACCGCTTAGATCTGTAAAGACCGTACTAGCTATTTTTGGAAGAGGGAGAATGTTATGGTTTTAGGTTGGCTACACTGTAATTACTGGGATGGCAACACTGGGCTGGAAAGCAGTTGTTGGGTTCCAGCTGCCAGTGTCCAGCCAGCCCTCACCAGCTCAAGTATGGCATAGCACCAGCTCAGTAGGTATCTACCCCAAACTCTGCAGTATTATTATTACAACACTGATATTACTGTATGATCATAGCTTCAGCATTTATAGTGTTTTGTTTATGTATTATGTTGTGTTCCTGTATTAGGTTGTTTGTGTTTGCTGTTTGTATAGCATTTTTCTTTCCCTCTGTTTACAAAGTATGGCATAGACTTTAAGCTGAATAAAGCCTTGGGATAAGGTTTGTGTTTTATCACAGCAGAGATAAAAACACATTGGGGGAAAGTTATTGGAACTGATAAGAGAGTAACCTCATGACTCACTGAGTAAAAGAGGAAACTGGACATAGAGGCAGAGATGAACCAGCAAGATTGGAATCAATATTTACAAAAGGGACTAAGATATCAGGAGAGGTGGAACAGATGCCCATTTGGAATAAGTAACCATGACATCCAGGAAGTCGAACTGGATGAAGAATGTCAAGATTACATTAAAGAACATAAAAATAAGGAGAAATTATAACAAGGCAAAAAAGTGAAGAATAAAAAGCTGGATGGTAATGAACCAATTTAAGTGTGTGCAAAAGAAGTACAACTATTTCTTAAGGGTGTATAATGAAAGAGTAAATGAATGTGTGCCATTCTACGTAGTAAAGAAGAAAGGAAACAAGGAATGGTTAAATGCAAACTGTTTTGAGGCCAAACAAAACTGAGATAGAGCACGGCAAATTTGGAAAAGGAGAATGAAGCCAATAGAGAAAGATATAAACATCTTAGAAATGAATATACAGTACCCTCCTGAGTTTTGTGCTTGCCTTGTTCCGAAGATATAGCGCTAAACTTAAGGATCGCAAAACTCAGGGTATTGAAAACACTGAAAAAGCACTTATTTGTTCCTGCCCCTGGAGAATCAATCAATCAACCAATGGGGGCATACGCCGGGGGGCGCATCACCTTGCCCACCCTACTATGCCAAGTCTGGGGGTCCCTTCGGGCGAGTCTCCCTGCAGGCCCCCTTCCCATCTTGAGTACTTTCTGGCAGGATCTATTGACTTGCTCAAGCCACGAGCTCCGTGGGCATCCCCTTAGCCTCCTCCACTCAGGATTGTCTCTTACAGAGACAACCTGATGAGCAGGATCAGCTTCTAGGTAACGTGCCACGTATGCATATAGCCGGAGTTGGCGTTGACGGACTATGAAGGTAATATATGTTGAATCAGTCTAACGGAGTAGTCGCCGGTCTGATACAAATTCATTCCAGTGATATCCCATGATTCTGCGTAGACACTTGTTACCAAAGGCATCAAGACGCCTCTCCAAGTTCCCATTTAGTGTCCATGTCTCACAGCCATAAAGTAAGACAGGGAGCACATGGGACTTGAAGATCCTTCTACACAGGTATTGACAGCGCTATATAACCGTGCAGAGGGAGTCCACAACACCGTGAGCCAAGCCAATCCGCTGTAAGACTTCCAGGCGAGATTCACCGTTGTTATGCCCTACGCTACTAAGGTATGTGAAATTTTCCGAGACCTCAATGTCCTACACGCATGAACAGACTGTAGTTTCATCTAGCAAGCCTCCAAACACCAAACACTTGTACCCTGGTCTTGGCCCAGGAGACCTTAGTCCCAAGGGCTTCTTGTGCAGTGCCTCAAAGCCATCACCAAAATTTGCAGTGACTCCGCCAGGATTACTGCATCATCGGCAAAAACAAGGTCAGACATCATCATCATCATCATTTCGTTTAACCCTGCAGGGCATATGATGAGCCTGTCAAGATACAGTATGGTGTCAACACGTGGTAGCTTGTATGTCTTAGTTCGTCGGCAGTTGCCGTGCCAGCTATGTTCAGTCTTTGTTTGGGTCTTGAAAGAGGAGGCACTGTTTGCGCGGTCGCTCTCCTGGTCTTGGCTATACAGTCGTCCCTCACATAGTACGGGGGTTAGGGACCCAGGACCCCCGTACTATTCGAAAATCCATATAAAATTAGTGCTCCCCATAGAAACACTCCCTGGGCTGCATTTGAGAGAGGGAATCGGGACTCTCGGAACGTCCCGAGTGCTCTCAAATGCGTGACGCGGCAGCACGAGTTGGCAACTCGGCGTGTCCACTGGCTCCCAGCTTTGAGAGGTGGAGCGCCTTCATGCTGTGATGATGTCATCAGCAAACATGGCGGCCCAAATAAACACATATAAGTGTTTGCATTGCATTTCACCTCTCTGTACCACCATAACCAATGGAGCTTCCTTTTCATCTTCTGTTGTAGGGAGTTCGTCAGCCAGGACAACTAGTAATGCATGTTAAACATCGCCAGGGGTGATCTGAGCGCCCGAGACGTCCCGACTCGCTCTCTCAAACGCACTGGTAGGAAGATCAGCGTACGCCATTTTGCTGCGAGTGAGATGCCGTTACCATAGCAACGACGAGGCTTAGTAAAAGGACGGCCTTTATCTCCACTCTAGCAGCACTCTTGGAGCACTGGCAGTTACTGTGGCGAGAATTTCTTTTACACTACAATAGATACAGCGAACACTGCTCTCATTCAGTTGGTTTGCTCTCCCTAACGCAACGTACATAACTCATCCCAAAACGTAACTTCTCTGAAATCTAAATTATTCTACAAGATGAACACCTTTCTCGAACACTTTGGGGTGCTTTCAGCAGGTGTTTTGGTAGAACAGTGTTGCCACTCACGCCATGGCTACTTGGTGCGACGAACGGGAAATTTTAAAAATTATAAAAAAATTCTTCCATGACAATCCGCATAAAACCGAAACCGTACTATTTGAGGGACGACTGTAATTGTGTTTTTAGTCCAGGGGACTCACCTCATGCTCTGGAGGTATAAGAACTGTGGGAGTGTGACAGACTAGCATATGCCTTACAGTAAAAAAATAATAAGTGAGACAGACAATTGTATGCCATTACAGTAAAAAAAAAAAAAAAAAAACGTGAGACAGACTACCGTATGCCATTAGTACAGAAGAAAAAATAATACGCGACTTAATAAATTTATAATTCTAAATTGACAATTTTTTCTACGTATGTGCATGAATGTGTTTGTGAGATGTTTATTATGTTTTGTGTTACCTTCAGTCACTGATTCAAGTAATATTATTTGATGTTTATGAGGAAACTCATCAGGGATTTGTGTAACGTAGTTCGAGATAGGAGTCATAAGGTGGTCATAGCAGAGAGCTGCTTTCCAGTCGCATACTGTAAGAAGTGCCCATCAAAGAAGCACAGGAAGACATGCTTCCACTGCACCAAGTGTGACCTGTCTGTATGCCTCAGTCACTTCTAACACTATTTTAGGGTAGGCAGTGGCTGAAGCGGTAGCGTGCTGGGCCCACATTCACCACATGATGGACGACACGGGTTCGAATCCCCACGCTACCACCTCGGATTTTTCAGTCACCGCCGAGTGGCTCAAAACTACCCACATGCTGTCCTCAAGACCATCCATCAACCCAGACTCTAGAGGAAACCGTCCAAGAATCATGAACGAGTTCTGGGGGGCAGCATGAGCCAAGAGAAGATGGTGCCACTATAAACACTTGCCTGCGCCATGACGGGCTGGGGCCGAATACCATCCAGGCCCCTCAAGCAAGCCTACCGGCGCAATAGGCAGACGTAAAAAAATAAATAAATAAATAAATAAATAAATAAAAATTTGAGTTACATTCTTTAGTCTCCCCTCACGTTTATATATTTTTTCTTTAAATGAATCCTGTCAGTGATTGATGGTAAACTAGAGAAGTTGAACTTTAATTTCATGCCCATAATTTCAATAAAGATTGCTAAGAAACATGTGTTTTGATTTTTAAAAAAAAAGGATTCTGTCACACTCACCGTATGTCATAGTAAGATGGTATTATGCCTTATCCCCTAAAGGGTTACCTCCATTTTCACTCTTCCTGAGCAATTGGACGCTTTATGGCTCTCCTCCATTCTACTCTGTCTTCTGCTCGTTGCTCATCCAATCCCATCAATGCCAAGTCTTCCTGTATACACCTTCTCCATGTTTTCCTAGGTCTACCAAATGGTCTCCTTTCTTCTACCTCCAATCTCTCTAAAACTCCCAGCACAGTATCCTTCCCTGCTCTCTTTACATGTCCAAACCATCAGAGTCTTTCCCTTCTGAGCACTGTTTTCAGGTCCTCTATTCCACATCTGTTAGCTACATCTGCACTGGACACCCTGTCTTGCCACCTGATCCACGGCATATACAGTCGAGTCGCGTATGGCACGGTTAATTGGTTCTGAGCAACGGCCGCGCCATAGGAAATTGCGTCACAGGAATAACTAAGCCTATGGAGAAAACACAATTTGGTTCTGGCCCTTGCCATTTTGCCCCACTCACACACACCCTTTTTTTTTTCTAGCCCTAGTGCACTGGTAGACATTATCTGCCTTTTGATGTTGTTCAGTCCGATCCTACGCTCCCCACCTTATCCACTCGGCCACCGCCAACATCCACTTTTTCACTTAGTACGTTTGCTCGTACGTCAGTGGGCGAATCTTGCCCGTGGGGGTTTCCCAGCAGGCTTGCAAGCCATTGTGCAACACGTGCGTGGTAAGCGAGCCGACTCCTTACCATGCGGGGGCTGGGGGGTTAACTAGACGTGAACTTGTCAGGTTGGGACTGGGAACCCGCCACGCCGCCGCCACATTCTGCCCAATCCCACACAACTGTTTACTTTCTCCGCCAACCCAAAATCAACAAAAATATTATTTGGCACGCATATTAATGCAATAATTAGTGGTGACCAACCACTTTCAAGGATCTCTCTCTCTCTCTCTCTCTCTCTCTCTCTCTCTCTCTCTCTCTCTCGTTAGTTTCTTTATACACTGTGTCTCTGATTTCTTCCCTTTCGGACTGGGCAGCGAGAAAGACAAAAGAAAGGAAAGGCTTTGGGAACACCAATTTAGATTTTTAACTCGCACAGCGTTTTGGTATTTTGTAATTTCCTCCCCACCCCAGCGTCGGAGGAAAAAACGATTTTATTCTATTTACATAAAACAGCTGAAAACCATGAAATATGAAGAGCTGTAATGTCTTTTAGCTTACCGTCACCTAAAAGTCGGTGTTTGGGCCATTTTTTGTCGATTTGTGAGGAGAAATTGTCGTGTTGATTGCTGTAGACTTTCTTGGATTGTACGTGCGTATTAGAGTAAATCGTTTTCTCTCAACATATTTAGCACAGACTTATATATATTGTTAGAGAGTAACTCATTTTGAGCTTTTTGATAGTTCAACTCAATGTACAGTCGCCCACAAGAGTGTTCGTTCATGCAATTACAGTTTATATGTGGCCCCCCTTACCAAAAATGTTGGTACAGGTAACTCTCGGTTTACGCGAGTATTGTGTCCTTGAAGAGGTCGCGTAAATCAAAAACAACGTAAATCTAACAAGAGGTAGGTTTCTATCAAAAAATAAATATTCATTCAGTGGAGAGAGAGAGAGAGAGAGAGAGAGAGAGAGAGAGAGAGAGAGAGAGAGAGAGAGAGAGAGAGAGAGAGAGAGAGAGAGAGAGAGAGAGAGAGAGAGAATATCCATATCACCGAGATATCCACTCAGGCACTCAGTCTCAGCCTCACTCGTGTGAGGAAGAAATGAGGGACACCATGAGCGACTGGCTAGTATTGGTACCGGTACCGAGCAGTCTGGTACCGGTAATGTACCGCATAGCTGGTACCGTTAGTACCGGTACCTGCCCACCCCTATTGTTGAGTAGCGAGGCAGCGTGGGTACTGTATTGTTGTTCAAGTGTGCTTACTAGTTGTTAGGGTGACGCAACACAAATGTTAAATTATGAGATTTATTCACATTATGTTGATATATAATGGTAACGAGTTTATTGAAATTAAGTAACAATATTATTTACAATTCATCACTGTTGGTAATGGTAGCGAGCACATTGGTATTAATTAACAACACTATTGACAACTCATTATTCTGTTGGTAATGGTAGCGAGCTTTTACCAAGTTACTCAACAATACTGGTTACAACTCATCATTCCAATCACCTTAAAGGGCTCACCCAATCACAGATAATTTCATAAAATATATATAGATATAGAGTCCTGGCCATAGCTAACAAAAACTACCCTAGTCAGGTTTCTATGGCGCATAATAATACAATAAAATGTATCCCTTCAACCACTGATTGATATGTGTTCACAAAGATAATCATGGGGCAAGGTATTCGTGTGGGGTTAAGATACCAAGGGGGTGATCATAAGCCCACACAGAAGGGGATGTTCACGTACTCTATATAATGACACACAACAAGTGAGGTACCAGCTCACTCAGTATGCTAGGGAACCTGTGGGGGTGAGGTCCAGACGGTGTGTGTGTGACAATTCACTCTTTAAGTAACATTAACATTGTATCAAGATAACACACTAACAAGCTTGGTCCCTAGGAGCTGGGTTCAACGTACCTGTGGGGGTGAGGTCCAGACGGTGTGTGAGGGAGACACCCTCACACAGTCTGCTTTTCACCTCCCCTCCCACTGCCCATGGCAAGCCAGAGGCTAGTGAATGCATTTATCGGTGGTTTAGTTAACATAAAAGTGGCCTGTTCTACCAGTTCAGAAGGAGTTCCGAAACAACTGGTTCTCTCTCACTCAATACAGGTGAAAAATTCTGCTCATCAATCCTCCATGAAAAAACTAACTAATGATCATTCGGCACCTTCGGCCGAGGCGTAATCACGCCACCAGCTCCACATCTGGTTCATCTGTCTGTCTCGCGGTTCGTAACCCCCTGATTCACAAGCAACACATCAGTTATTACAGGTTACCGATTTCTCAGTTTTCCCTGCATTACAATCTGGCGTCTTGTATGTTTGTTTGCACAGGGCAAATTTCCCGGTGATGCTCTTGAGACGGTTGATGTCGTTGCTCGTAGGGGCATCTGGGAAGAATTCGCTGGGTACAATGAGGGGGTCGCTGAAGACCACCTCGGGAGACGTCGAGGCCCTCCTTTGGGGTAGTCCGAAGGCTGAGGAGGACCCAGGGAAGCTGTGAGGACCATGTTGAGCTGTCGCATCATGACATTAGGGACGCCTTGAGGGTCCTGTGAAATCGTTCCACCATGCCACTAGCTTCAGGGTTGTAGGCTGTAGTGTGGTGGACTGCTGTACCCAACAGCTGTCCCAAGGACGTCCATAACTGCGATGTGAAGGTGGTGCCACGGTCGAATGTGATATGCTCTGGAACGGCGAATCTGGTGATCCATCCGGAGAGCAGGGCCACGGTGCAGGAGCCTGAAGTGTCGTTGGGCATGGGGATGGCTTCAGGCCATCTGGTAGAGCAGTCCACAATGGTGAAAAGATAATGGTGTCCTGCTGACTGAGGAAGGGACCCACGACGTCCACGTGGATGTGGGTGAACTGTCTCTGAGGTTGGTGAAAGGATCCGCGACTCGTCTCGGTGTGTCGGTGGACTTTGGATTTCTGGCAGGAAGAGCAGGACCGAACCCAGTTCCCTGCATCGAGGGAGATGCCGTGCCACATGAACTTTTGTGTTAGCAGTTGTCTTGTCGCTCGTCGTGAAGGATGTGACAGGTCGTGGATGAGGTCGAAAACGTGACAGCAAAGGGATGCTGGTATCCATGGGCGTGGTCATCCAGTGCTAACATCTCTAAGGATGGTGGTGCCGAATTCACCCAGGGGAACGTCCTTCCACTTTAAGGCTGTGAGTGATGTTCTCGCTGCTGTCGTTCGGGTCCCATTGCTGCTCCTTGGTGAGGAGGTTGTAGTCGAATCCCAGTTGAACTGCATCTATCTCGACTCTGGAGAGGGTGTCGGCTACGGGGTTCTTCCTGCCTGGCAGATGTCTGAAGGTGCAGTTGAACTCGGAAATGGCTGAGAGGTGCTGGCGCTGTCTTGGGGACCAGGCGTCCGTCTGTCTAGTAAAGGTGTGAACCAAGGGCATGTGGTCGGTCTGGATGGTGAAGGTTGCACCCTCCAGGAAGTGGCGGAAATGGCGGACAGCTTGGTAGACGGCGAGAAGTTCTCTGTCGAAGGCGGAGTAGTTCCTTTCAGCCTTAAGGAGTTTGCGGCTGAGGAAACTCAAAGGGCGTGGTTGGCCATGGGTGATTTGTTCCAAAACAGCACCAATGGCAATGTTGCTGGCGTCCGTGGTGACGATGAGAGGCTTCCCGGGAACTGGAAAAGCAAGGAAGGTCGCCGCGGTGAGGGCGTCTTTCGCTTTCTGGAAAGCGTCTGCTTGAGAAGGGCCCCAGGTCAGGTCCTTGAGTTTGCCTGCTAGTACTGCGTATAGTGGCGCCATGGTGGAAGCGATCCCGGGCAGGAAGCGGTGGTAAAAGTTGACCATTCACACGAATTCCTGGAGGGCCTTGGCTGTGGTGGGCGTGGGGAATCTTCAGATTGCGGTCACCTTGTCAGGTAGGGGTGAAACGCCTGCAGGAGAGAGATGGTGCCCTAAGAAGTCCACCTCTCTGGCGCCGAACACACACTTGTCGTAGCGTACCACCAGGCCGTTCTCCTGAAGGCGTCCCAGTACTTTGGAGGATGTCATCGATGTAGCAGGCGCAGAAGGGTAAGTCACCGAGGATTCTGTCCATCATTCGTTGGAAGGTGGCGCCAGAGTTTCAGAGGCCAAAACAGCTGTAATTAAATGTGAAAGTACCGAAGGGCGTGGTGTTGGCGGTCTTTGGGATGTCCTTCGGGTGCATGGGGACCTGGTAGTAGCCCTTCAGTAGGTCCAATTTTGAGAAGATTTTGGCACTGTGGAGGAAAGAGGTGATGTCAGCAATGTGGGGCAGCGTGTAGTGGTCTGGCTCTGTTCTGGTGTTAAGGTGCCTAGAGTCCCTGCAGGGGCGGAGGGAGCCGTCCTTCTTCGTCACGATGTGAAGAGGTGACGTCCGGGGGCTTGACGCGATCTGGCAGATGTCCAGATGCTCGAGCTCGGTGAAGGTACAGTAGAGCCCCATTTAGCGCGAGAATTAGGTGGATGAACGCGGTCGCGCTAACTGAATTCGCGCTAATTGAATAAAGTAATCAATATGAAAAAAGTTATTTGGTGCACACCTGGGTCTGACTTTTGGGTTTGATGATTACTCAAAATACACAGTCATCAGTTATTGAGAGAGAGAGAGAGAGAATAGAGAACGGGTCGTTTTGAAGCCACAGTTGAAGGCAGCTGCCTTATGATTGGCTGACAGTTCTGAAAACACGCTTGTGATTCATTAGGAGTCCAATGACGTCATTGCCGATGCTCACTCTATCAGCGGCTTCACTGCCTTAAGGTGGTGTCCCAATGGCCATTTTCGTCCAACTGTTGGGGCTATAGGCAACGCCCGTACGCCCAACTGGGAGCGAGTTCACGGTTATCCGTAAGCTGGTGTCACACAGGGCTTTTTTCTTCCCAATACGTTGGCGTCAGCTAGGGCAACCGGCAACTCCAACTTTTCCTGGTGAGCATCACACATGGCCAAGGTCGGTTGCCTGTATCCACAGCCACAACATAAACAAAGCACTTGCCATGTATCAACATGGCATCATCTGCTAAAGTAAGGGCTGTCACAGCTTGTGCTGCCATTACCCAAGTTATGGACTTGTTGCTGTAGTTAAATGGAAGGAAGAAACAGTTGTGGGTGTGGCATGCCTGTGGTTCCTCCATGCCAGTTCTCATTGTCGCCACTGCGCGTGCGCGGCCAACCCACCCATCTTGACTCAACCACATAAACACATAGATCGAATAACAACAAACACACACAAACACACATGCACACACCAGACTCATTAGGAACCATTGCAGATGTTTCTGACAAACAGAAACGATTTCACCATTTCTTGGGTGTGTTAGAACGTATTACTTGGTGATTGTCTCACATGAACCAAACCTAGTTCTTGGCAAGAAGAGAGCAGTCGTCTTTGACACTGCTCTTTTCTTGCCATTGTGTATGTTTGGTTTGTATGAACCACTCACCAAATAAGTTGTAACACTTTAGGAAATGGCAAAGCCATTTTTGTTTGAGAAACATCTGCCATGGTTCATGATGAGTCTGGTGTGTACGTGCATGTGTGCGTGTGTGTCTTTGTTGTTACTCGATCCACGTGTTTATATGGTCGGAGTCTAGATGGGTGTAAGGGCCGCCGGCAACCGTCCCATAACTTTGTGTGTGTGTGTGTGTGTGTGTGTGTGTGTGTGTGTGTGTGTTTCCGTGTGCGTAGGAACATCACGCCACCGTAACTACCACTTATCCACGTGTGATGCTTCACGTGAATTGCCGATGCACGCTTCGAACCTGCGAGGAGATTCGGTGGTGTTGACTGATCTCCGTCTTGTTAATATCCGCAGTGACCTCCAGCCTTCTGCTGGCAACATACATCCACACCACCCTGCTGAGGTCCTCATTTAGAAGACATCACTTTTTGTGGGCTGAAGTGATTCTCTCTCTGCCTGTTCAAGCCGCTGTATAGAGAGGGGACGGAACTCTCATCCTGCCACCTCTGGTCTCGTCTTGAGCTGTGCTACGTTACATCTGTGCTGTGACCTGTCACGACCCCACACCAGGTGATCTTTAACCTTGCTCTATTTAACCTCCCCACAGTGTTGGCCTAAAGGCTGTCTTGTTGCTATACTTGAACTACTATGGTGAGGTTTAACAGACGGTTATATCACTGTTACGTGTTTGGGGGAGTTCATTATTGATGTTTGTTACACCTTTGTGGTGATTGTGTGCACAGTGTTTCCTCGGTTGTCCTGATTGACTTCCGTGTATACGACTCTGCACCAGGTAAGTCTAACCTTCTCTATCATTCCTCTCCCGTGATTATTCGTGCTCTTTCTTAGCTGCCTGTAATGTGATTACTATTTAGGTAGTATCATTTGTGTGGAGAGGATGCTAGATGGTTAGATTACTGTACGTGTTGGAGGAGTTATGTCAGTGTTATTAACTTGTTATTTAATAAACCTAATGTTAAGTTAGCAAGTGTTTGCCTTCCCACTTCCTGAGATACCTATCATTTTCTATCCTGAACCTTCGGCATTGGAGGCGAACGTAGTTCTCGCAATCTCTAAGCCTTTACAATGGGTATGTTGGTCGCTCATGCGCAATGGTGACAATGAGTACTGGCACAGAGGACCCACAGACACGGCACACCCACAACAGCTTCTTCCTTCCATTTAGCTGATGCAACAAATCCATAACTTGGGTAGTGGCAGCGCAAGCCGCGGCAGCCCTTACTTTAGCAGACGACGCCATGTTGATACATGGCAAGTACTTTGTTTACGTTGTGAAAGTGGATACGGGCAACCGACCTTGGCCGTGTATGACGTACACTCGGAAAAGTTGGATTTGCCAGTTGCCCAAGCTGCCGCCAGTGCGGTGGGCAGAAAAAGGCCCGGTGTGACACCTGGTTACGGATTACCGAGAACTCGCTCCCAGTTGGGCGCATGGGTGTTGCCCGTAGCCCCAACAGTTAGAGGAAAACGGCCAGTGTGACACTGCCCCACGGCAGCGATTGAGGCCGCTGACCGGGTGAGCGCCAGCGATGACATCATCGGACTCCCAGCGAATCACAAGCGTGGTTTCAGAGCTCAGCCAATTGTAAGGCTTCATCTGTGGCTTTAAAACGACCTGTTCTCTCCTCCTGTTTTCTTCCTTTTCCCAAGGTACATATTTTGAGATAACAAGGGAGTAAAGGAGGAAAAAAAGTGAGCTCCAGGGGGCAGCATGAGCCAATTAGAATGGCGACACTATAAACAGTTGCCTGCGCCATGACGGGCTCGGGGCTGACCATCAGGCCCACATGTGGAGAAAAAAAAAAAAAAAAAAAAAAAAAAATTCCACAGGTCGGAACAGATAAGCGCTTTTTCAGTGTTTTCAATACCTCGAGTTTCGCGATCCTCAAGTTTAGCGCTATACCTTCGGAACGAAGTGAGTGCGAAACTCGAGAGGGTACTGTACATTGCTTCAGTTGTTGATCTCCCAGGGCAAAAGCCAAACTGACATTTATCATTATTCTTGTTATCCTCTCAGTCTCATCTCCAGGACTTTTTCATATACCTTCATGCCATGTTCCAGTAACCTTATCCCACTATAGTTACCACATTTCAAAGCATCTCCTTTCCCTTTAAAAATGGGTATAGTATAGCTTCCTTTCCAGTCTTCTGGTATCTCTCCCTTTTTTAATACATCGTTTAACACTCTTGTCAATTCCACCACTCCTTCCTTTCCTGCTGCTTTTATTAAATCCACTGTTAGCCCTGAAGGTCCTGTTGCTCTACCATTTTTCGTTTCCTTAAGTGTTTCTTTTACTTCCTCTTCCATAATTTTTTCTTGTGGGCCTTCTACTTTTTGAGTTTCATTTATTGTATATTAATTTTCCTCGTTTAACAGTTCACTGAAAAATTTACTCCATCTTTCCAATATCTTTTCTTTTACCACCATGATGTTCCCTCCTTCATCTTTTACAAACTTTGCCCCATCTACATCTGCTCTCTCTCTTTTCATGTGTTTCACAATTTTAAACATCTCATTTTTTAAATTTCTCCCTTCTCTCTCCCTCACCCACTCTTCTGTTGCTTTCTCCTTTGCCTTTGCTACCTCTTTTCTTGCCTTTTTCTTCTTTTCTTTAAACACCTCTCTATCTTCCTCCTCCTTTGTCTTCTGCCATTTCTTGTATGCATCCTTCTTTTCCTTAATGGCCTGCTGCACTATTCTATTCCACCACCATGTCTCTCTTTCCTTTCTTCTAATTCCTTTTGCTTCACCACACACTTCTCTCCCTGCTTTCATGAAATTTTCTCCCAATTGTTCCCATCCTCCATTATTTTCCTCATTTTCCTTTTTCACTCTTTGTTCAAACTCTCTTCTGATTTCCTCCTCCCTCAGCTTCCACACTTAATTTTCTTTCTTCTTTCTTTTTTATATTTTTCCTCCCTACCTTCGTGGCTATGTCAACTATGTTGCCAATGGTTGCTCCACAATGACTCTGGTCCACAACTCTGCCTAGTATCCAGTCCATAAAGTACTGAAAAGTGATAGAGCAAGGACACAGCCCAGCCTCACTCCTGCTTTTTGGGGAAAGAAGCTTAAAATGCCCTTCCTGCCACTTTCACAGAACTTTCAGTCCCAGAGTACAGACCAGTCAATAGACCAAAGGTCTTTGCAGACTCCCACAGAGTAGCAGGAGATCCCAGAGTGCCTTGCAATGGATTGAGTCAAACGCTTTCTTGAGATTAACATAGGCTGTAAGCATCTCCTGTCCAAACTCATGTTGGTATTCCACCAGTACACAAAGCCCCAGGATACAGTCAATTGTTGACTTTCCAGGCATGAACTTGGATTGCTGAGGTCTCTGCAGTTTTAGCAGTCGGTTGCAAATCCACCTCAGAAATAGATAGGCAAGCATCTAGCCAGGCACACCAAGCAGTGTATTACCACAGTAACTGTTGAAGTCCTGACGGTACCCTTTCCCTTTCCAGATAGGGACGACCAGCCCCCTCTTCCAGTCAGGAGGAATGGTATCAGATTGCCATACAACAGTCAAGATGGCATGCAACTTGAGGATCACAGCCTCACTTCCAGCTTTGAGCAGCTCCACACTTGTGTTATAGATACCAGGTGCCTTTCCACCCCTCAATTTTACTACATCTTCTCTGACCCCATCAAGAGAAGGTAGGCTTTTGTCCATGGGTGGATCAGAATCCACCACCTGCAAGCCAGCAGCTGGAAGCTACCCACTTGGAGGGTCTGCCATGTACAACAGCTCAAAGTACTCAACCCAACAAGCCCTCTACCAGGTCTGCCTGTCCATGTCCAACATGAGGCAGCCATCTGCTGTTTGGACAGTGCTCACCTAAGAGAGAGGCTCAAGAGTGGAGCTTCTTCAGGGCTCAGTAACCAGGGTAGACAGAGGTCATTAGCATTGAGATGGTCCTTGACTTCCTCACCAAGACTCCAGACACACCTCTCCTTGTCTCTCCTCAGGAGAGATCTAATTCTATACGACAGAGCCCTATGTTGGTCACAATTTTCAGTAAGCCTGGTAGTGTGGCTCTCCTCAATATTCTCCAGCATCTCCAAGGCAAAGCCACTCCTAAATCTTGGGCACTCTCTAATGCACTCCTTTTCAGCCCAAAGAGTTTCACATTTGAAGATATCCTACAGTTCTACAAGGTCCTAAAGGGTGCTGGGCACATTGAACCAATTTAAGACTGTCACTGCATATTCACGAGCACAAGTCAGGTCTTTCTGCCTTTTGAGGAGGAATAGAGTATTACTTCATCTTGAGATTCTTCTGGACCTAACAGGAAGCTTGAGTGTTGCAACAAGCCTGTGATCAGTTGCAAAGAACTCAGAATTCCAGGAAACCCTGCAGTTCTGAAGGTTCCTCCATTGAGTACTTACAAGGATCCTCCAAGTACTTACAAGGATGTGCTCAATCTCCTTAGCAACCCCTATTGACTGCATTTAAGATTACACTTTCCCAATGTTTTTTTTTTTTTTTTTTCAGGACCAGCACTTTGCAGGCTTTTTTTGCCTTTTTGCTTTTTTTGAGATGCTGCCATTACTGTAGAAAATTCTTTTTGCAGGAAGATGGGGAGATGAATATGATGACTATAAGTTTGGCTTCTGTATAGATCAGTGGTTCTCAAACTATGGGCCAAAGTTGGGTCGCGAGATCAATTTTGATGGGTCACAGGGACACAGGAAAATTCTCACACTTTCAGTGTATTTCAGTTACTTAATTGAATTGCATTTATCATTTTTATGCAGCCAGGTGCTTGCCACTAATGCCACTCCTGTTTTTCCCCAGATATGTGTGCTTTTCTGCCTCTCCTAAGGTATCTCAACTTTATTACTTTTTTTTTAAACAATTGTTATTTTTTGGCTTAAATGTTGTAATGTATGTATATTAGATTTTTTCCTTTTACTGAAGTTCATTTCAGTTTCAGTTTACAGCAGTGTTGTGTGTGTGTGTGACGTCAGTCACGCGGTGCACGTTGACTGGTGGATTTCGAGTGGCGCGTTTGGCAACTGCCTAATTACAGACTGTGCTGAATGAAAAGCGGTTGTGAGATTTAAAAGTTACATTTGTATTTGAATATATTTTTATCGTTCAACTTATACTGCGTGTTTTGTTCAATCACGGTTCTTCTTTTAACCACAAATTACTTATGTAATGTTTGTTCATCCTCCCCTACATCCTCCCTCCTCCTGGGCCCCACCTAATGGTGTCTCTGACAGGAATGACTCCTGTATCAAACGCGTATGTTGGACTGGCGAGTGGTGGGCCTAGGCTCGGGCGCGGTGTCTATTTTCCACCGACCACAGGCGAGGGAGGTTGTGCTGTTTGCAGTCATTTGTGTGAGTAGAGTGTGTGTGTGTGTGTGTGTGTGTGTGTGTGTGTTTGTGTGTATAATATCTTGCTTTATATACTTACTATACTTAACTAATAATAATAATAATAATCTTTCCTTCTTATTGGTTCATTCTACAACTTCATCACATATAAACCAATCATGACATGACTACAAGAGACATTTCATATAAAAAGTATAAAAATCAGAAATTCACATTATATAGGTTCCTTTTTTAATTTCATTTGTAAATTACAAAGTCTGTTTTTGTTATTTCCAGAATGGCGAAACGATCATACAAAGATGCCTTCCTGGACCTCGGATTCATAAGCATTGTTGATCATGAAATCATCAAGCCTCAGTGTGTTATCTGCTGCGAAGTTCTGTCAAATGAGTCGCTGAAATCTAATAAGTTGAAAAGACATCTGACTTCAAAGCACCCTCAACATGCTCTCCAAGAGTGAGCTTTTTTTGAAAGGAAAGAAGCTGCTCTGAAACGACAAAGGTTCGGGACCCCTGACAATCCAGCAGTAGTGACTTTGAAGCAAGCCACAATGGCATCTTATAAGGTTGCATGGAGAATTTCAAAGAAGAGAGCACCCCACACTGTTGGAGAAGATCTCGTCAAACCTGCAGCCATTGACATGGTAAAAATGGTGTGTGGAGAAGACAAAGCAAGAAAACTGGAAATTAACCTGTTGTCAAATGACGCTGTACGCAGGAGAATAGTGGACATATCACTTGATATCAAACACCAAGTGGTAGATCGCATCAAGCCAAGGGAACATTTAGCTGGCAGCTAGATGAGTCAACAGACATAAGTGATAACACCCAACTGTTAGTTTATGTTAAGTAAGAGGGGTCAGCAGATTTAGAAGAGGAGTTTCTCTTTTGTTCACTGCCAACAACCACTACAGGAGAAGATATTTTTCAAATGGTTGACCAGTTCTTGAAAGAGGAAGAACTTTCATGGACAGACTGCTTCAGCATTTGTTCAGACAGAGCACCAGCGATGCTTGGGGCACGAAAAGGCTTCACAGCACGTGCAAAAAAAGTTAATCCCATGGTTAACATTGTGCACTGTCTGCTACATCATGAAAATCTGGTTGGTCGACACCTGTCACCTGGACTGAACGAAGTGATGAACGAAACAGTTCAAATTGTCAACTACATCAAAGCTAGTGCACTGAATAATCGGTTGATCGAGCAGTTATGTGCCGATTTCGACGCAGAACACAAGCATCTCCTCTTCCACTCAAACATCAGATGGCTTTCAAGAGGAAAAGTACTACAACGACTACTAGATCTTCGGGATGAGTTGGAAATTTTCCTGACTGAAAAGAAATGCGGCTTAGTGAACAAATTGATGAACAAGGTGTGGCTTCTATAAGTGGGGTATCTCGGTGACATTTTTGGTGTACTCACTGATCTAAATATCAGCATGCAAGGCCAGAACCAGACAATTACTGGAGTTGCAGAAAATATGTCTTCCTTCAAATACAAACTAAAACTGTGCCTAAGCAACGTGAAGCGAGGGAAATTTCCAGCTTTTCCGACTGTGGCAGAATTTCTAGAGACATGGGAGGAGACATCTCAGGATGATGCCAAAAGTTTTATTGTACCCCACTTGACTGAGCTGATGGCAGAGTTTGACAGGCGAATTCCAGATGAACACCTTTGAGCGCAGTCATGGGTGAGAAATCCTTTCAACATAAAAGTTGAAGACCTGCCAGAAAATGTTCCAGGACTCCCAGAGCAACTTATTGAGGTTCAAAATGAAAAGTTGTTGAAGGACCTCTTCAAGGAAGTATCTCTTTCTGAATTCTGGATTCAGGTAAAGAAAGAGAAGTCTATTGTAGGAGGTGAGGCGGTGAAAGTGTTGCTCCCATTTGTAACAACATACCTTTGCTAGCACGGTTTCTTGGCTTTGACTCATATCAAAATTATGTCAAGGAACAAGCTTAACCCCGAACATGATAATGAGATGCAGCCTTACCACAGTGATCCCATGATTTGACAAACTGGTATATGAGAAGCAGCACCATGGATCCCATTAATTTAGTTTTGTGAATGAAAATCAGTGCCATGGATCCCATTAATTTAGTTTTGTGAATGAAAATCAGTGCCATGGATTCTATTAATTTAGTTTTGTGAATGAAAAGCAGTGCCATGGATTCTATTAATTTAGTTTTGTGAATGAAAAGCAGTGCCATGGATCCTATCAGTTTAGTTTTGTGAATGAAAAGCAGAGCCATGGATCCTATCAGTTTAGTTTTGTGAATGAAAAGCAGAGCCATGGATCCTATCAGTTTAGTTTTGTGAATGAAAAGCAGAGCCATGGATCCTATCAGTTTAGTTTTGTGAATGAAAAGCAGTGCCATGGATCCTATCAGTTTAGTTTTGTGAATGAAAAGCAGAGCCATGGATCCTATCAGTTTAGTTTTGTGAATGAAAAGCAGTACCATGGATCCTATCAGTTTAGTTTTGTGAATGAAAAGCAGTACCATGGATCCTATCAGTTTAGTTTTGTGAATGAAAAGCAGTGCCATGGATCCTATCAGTTTAGTTTTGTGAATGAAGAGCTGTGCCATGGATCCTGTTAGTTTAGTTTTGTGAATGAAAAGCAGAGCCATGGATCCTGTTAGTTTAGTTTTGTGAAAGAGAAAAGCAGTGTGATGGATCCCAGTAGTTCAGTTTTGTGAATGAAAAGCTGTACGCCTTATTTATTTTTTTGCAAAATAAATTGTATATATCACTGTACATTTTCTTTCTCTTTACTCTGGGTCGCAAAGGATTGAAATGTTCCAAATAGGGTCGCTCACAAAAAAGTTTGAGAACCACTGATATAGATGAATAACTTGATCTGTGATAGTAAATGGCCAAAGGTTCCAGATGTAAGCTGCAAAGTTATTACATGCATGGTCTCACTCTGACCCTAATATTCTAATATGAAGTGATTTAATTTTATTATACTTAAAAAATGGTATGAACAAACCCAAAGATGTACAGTACCTGAACAACAGCATTGTTACCAAAAGGCCTTGACAAGGTGAGGTTCATATCTTGGAACATTTGGTTTATTCCTTGAATTAATATGTCCACCTGCCTGAAATATCAATACCATGAAAATGTTAGAATTAGGCAATATATGATAACTGAAATATTTATATACTTAATATAATAGTACAGGAAAACACTAGCAACTGCGGAAATTCCGTAGAGCTGGATAAGTGAAAATTCCAGATACTTGGGGTCTTTTCTGAAAGTTTCCCATGTAATTTCATTCAACCCTACATGTTTACACAGGCACTAAACACTCAAGAGATGCTTCTCCTGCCTACAAGTATGTACACATGTACTTATTGAAGCAATGAGCACTGAGGGGCACTGGTGCAACCAGACTGTCACAAAATATTCACAAATCATGGGAATACACTCAACCCTCGATTTGCCGGACCTCCATTTGCCGGATTTCGGATTTGCCGGACAAGAGTGTAAAAAAAAAAAAAGTCCGGGACAAGTCGATTTCAAACTACCAGACAAAGTTCGCAAATCGGCACTAGATGGCAGCCATACACAGTACGACTGTACACAGAGTGTTGTGCTTACGTGTTTGCGGATACACTTCACAACGATCCAAACAGTACAGTACCTGTATATAGTATATGTATGTTGTATATGTGCATGTTGTAGAAGGTAATATATTATATTACAGGACAGTATAGACAGCTAGGTGTAGTCGGGGTGGGTTGTCTTTACCGGACATATATAGGGTAAAGTCCGGCAAGGGGGTAGACCCCCGGACATTTTCCATTCCCGGACAAGCCTTCCCCCCTTTTAGTCCGGCAAATCGAGGGTTGAGTGTAGTTGGTTTAATTTAGGAAGCAATTAGGTACACCACACTTCCTCTAATCGACTGATTCACTAACCCCCCCCACCTCTCTCTCTCTCTCTCTCTCTCTCTCTCGCATGCATTGCCTAATTTTGAAATAACAACCGATGAAGTCCTTAAATCTCTCCATTCAATTAAAACAAATAAAAGTCCCGGACCCGACAAAGTATATCCTATGTTGCTTAAAGAAACAAAGAGCGAAATACTCTCCTCCCTCACTACCGTATTCAATATGTCCTTGCCACAAGGCATCGTCCCTTCGGATTGGAAAAAGGCTAACGTGACACCGATTTTTAAGAAAGGAGATAAAAAAATACCAGGTAACTACCGACCCATTAGTCTAACTTTAATTGTAGGTAAGCTACTCGAGAGCATAATTAGAGACAAAATTGTGAGTTACCTCGAAAGCCACTCATTAATTGGGGATTCACAACATGGCTTCCGTAACAAAAGATCCTGCCTGTCAAACCTACTGACCTTTTATAACGATCTCTTCTCAATTAATGACGTAACCAAATCATTGGACGTAGTCTATCTTGATTTCCAGAAAGCGTTTGATAAAGTCCCACATCATAAATTACTTTATAAATTAAAGCAAATAGGCATTGACGGTCAAGTAAACGAATGGATCACGAATTGGTTGAGCAACAGACAACAAAGAGTTGTGATTGACGGATTTAACTCAGAGTGGGTGCCGGTCACTAGTGGCGTCCCTCAGGGCTCGGTTCTTGGCCCAGTGCTCTTCATTATTTACATCAACGACGTGGATGTTGGACTCAATAATCACATTAGTAAATTTGCAGACGACACAAAGATTGGTAACTCAATTCTCACTGACGAAGACAGGCAAAGCCTCCAAGAGAATTTGCACAAAATTTCAGCTTGGTTGGATAAATGGGAGATGCCCTTTAATGTAGACAAGTGCCAGGTCCTTCAAGTTGGAGCAAAAAATAAGAAGTTCGATTATGAAATATGCGGCGTTAAACTCACAAGTGTTCAATGCGTTAAGGACCTGGGGATTAAAATCGCGTCAAACCTCAAATTCTCACATCAATGCATCGATGAAGCAAATAAAGCGAACAGAATGTTGGGCTTCATTAAAAGAAACTTTTTATTCAAGCATAAAGATGTAATACTTCCGCTCTACAATAGTTTAGTCAGACCCCACTTGGAATATGCGGTACAGTTTTGGTCTCCCCACCATGCAAAGGACATTGCAAAACTAGGTGTTCAGCGTTGAGCAACAAAAATGATCCCTTCCTTGCGCAACAAATCCTACGAAGAAAGGCTTTCCACCCTTAACATGTTCTCTCTTGAGAAACGTCGCCTCTGAGGAAAACTGATCGAATGTTTTAAAATACTTAATGGTTTCACGAATGTAGACAGAACAAAATTGTTTATGATCGATGACACTTTGCGAACGAGGAACAATGGCACAAAACTCAAATGTAGACAAGTAAATTCAGACTGCACCACATTTTTCTTCACCAACATTGTAGTGCGAGAATGGAATAAGCTCCCGGCATCAGTGGTCCAGTGTAACACGATTGACTCCTTTAAAAACGAGCTCGACTGTCACTTCCCTGAACTTAATATTAACTAGAGTAGAAAAGCAATGTTTTGGAGCCATCTGATTAATGCAAAATCACTTAGGTTTAAGGACAGACCACCTAGTCTGGACCATGGGGTCTGTGTGGTCTGATTTTCTATGTAAATCTATGTAAATCTCTTTTCTGGCACTCCTTAGGGCAGACTAGGTGGTCTGTCCTTAAACCTTGGGTAGGCAGCGGTCGAGTGGTTAGTGTGCGGGTGTGGTGAGCCAAAGGACCTAGCGTGGATTAGGTTTGAGCCCCACTGAAACAAGCTGATTTTCCAAGTCATTGCCAGGTGGCAGAAGATTACCCGCATGCTGTCCAGATCTTCAATCAACCTTAACCTCAGCAACTTCGGTCAAGAGAAGCATCGGGGGCAGCAGGGGCCAAGCGAGAGTCATACATCCCTGTGAATAAAATTACCCTGTTCCACTGACGGGCTGGGACCGTCCAAGAGGCCCCCTAAGAAAGCCTACTGGCACTACAGGCAGCACATAAAAAAAAGTGAAATTTTATTAAAGCAAATGCCACCAAGACTTTGCATTTCTACTTTAGTAAATATGAAGCTGAAGGATGTGTCGGTCAAGCCCCTTTTTTTATAAATCAGTCATGTTGCACTGGACCACTAAAGGTGGGAGCTTCTTCCATTCTCGAACTACAGCATTGGTGAAGAAAAATTTGGTGCAGTCTGAATTCATTTCTTTACACTTTAGTTATGTGCCATTATTTCTCATTCAAAATGTGTCATTGATCATAAACAATTTGGATTTGTCCACATTCGTAAAACTATTGAGTATTTTCAAGCATATAATTTTTTTCTTGGAAGCGACGTTTCTCAGGATAGAAAAGATTGAAATGAGAGCCTTTCGTCGTAAGGTTTGTTGTACAAGATCATTTTTATCGCCCTACATTGAACACACTCTAATTTAGCAATTTCCTTTGCATGTGAGGAGACCAAAACTGAACCACATCTTCTAAGTGGGGTAGGACTTAACTATTGTACAATGGAAGTATTATATTTTTATTCTTTAACGATAAGTTTCTTTTAATGAAGCCAAGTATTCTGTTTCCTTTATTTGCTGTGTTGATGCATTGCTCTGAGAATTTGAGGTTTGACACGATTTTGACACCCAGGTCCTTGACACAGTGAACGCTTTTGAGTTTCATGCCACACATTTCATGATCAAACCTCTTTTTTTTTGTTCCTATTTGAAGAACATGGGACTTATGTAAATTAAATGGCATCTCGCATCTACCAGACCAAGCTGAAATTTTATGCAGATCTTCTTGGTGGCTTTATATGTCTTCGTCTAAGAGGACTCAATGGCCAATCTTTGTGTCGTCATCAAATTTACTAATGAGATTATTGAGTTCAATGTCAACGTCATTGACGTACATAAACAGCACTACGCCAAGAACTGAGACCTGAGGGACACTACTATTGACAGGTACCCATCAATCACCACTCTTTGCTGTCTGTTGCTCAACCAATTAGCAATCCATTGGTGTACTTTACCTTCAATATGTAATTGCTAGATTTTATAAAGAAATTTATAGTGTGGAGCTTTATCAAAAGTTTTATGTAAATCAAGATATACTACATCCAGTGATTTGGTCGTGTCATAAACTGAGAAAAGGTTGTTATAAATGGTCAGTTGGTTCGATAAGCAGGATCTCTTGTTATGAAAACCATGCTGTGAATCCATAATTAATGAATGGCTTTCAAAGTAACCCACAATTTGGTTAAATTATGCTCTTGAGTAGCTTACCACCTACTTAAGATAGACTAATAGGCCCTACTTTCTTTTCTTGTTGTGGCCTATTGCGCCATTAAGCTTTTTCCCTGGTGGGGCCTGATGGTCGGCCCAGTCTGTTCTGGCGCAGGCGAATGTTTACAGTGGTACCATCTTGTTTTGGCTCATGCTGCCCCCTGGAGCTCATCTTTGAGCCTCTCTTTGAAGAGGTAATCTAGTGTCTGGGTTGATGGGTGGTCTTCAGGACAGCATGTGGGTAGTCTTAGGCCACTCGGCAGGGATTGAAAAATCCCAGCTGTGCAGCAGCCAGGATTCGAACCTGCATCCCTCCTGAAGCTCCTGAACACTCAGCCACCGCCTCTCCTCCCCTGGTAGGCCTGTACTTACCTGGTACTTTTTTGTCTCCTTTCTTAAAAATCGGTGTCACATCAGTCATTTTCCAATCTGAAGGGCCAATGCCTTGTGGCAAGGACATATTAACCCTAGATTACTATCGTTGTCGGACTAACGTGGTTACTATAGATCAGTGTTCTTCAACCTTTTCTAAGATCATGCACCCTTCCGGGAGCTCTTGAAAAATTCATGTAAAAAAAAAAAAAAAATCACATTGTTTTTATTTTAAGACCGAAAATATATAAATAAAAGTTCCTCATACTTTTCCCCACACTTTATCTGGGGGAATGGTTATACTGTGTATAGTAACTATAGTTAATACTGAGTGTAATATACTAATATAATACACATATTTTTAATACTATAATCTCAATTTAAATTAATTTCTTACATTACACTTACAATTTTCTTCCTAAAACACCTTTTCGTAGTGTGCATTCTTGTACACACTAGCCTTGTAATGTACCAAAAATCATTGCACCATGCACCCAGGTTGACTATCACTGCTATAGATGACCGGAATTCCAGACAAACTTTGCCGGCTTGGAAACACATATAGGAATGGTACAAAGTTTAATTGCAAAATTTTTACTTAAACTAGAATACAGTAATCCCTCGTCTATCACGGCGGTTAGGTTCCAGAACCCCCCGCAATAGGCGAAAATCTGTGCAGTAGCGACCTTATATTTCTTTTTTTATTATTTTTATATATTTTAAGGCTTTATAAACTGTCCCCACACTCTTATAAATCTTTCCCACACTCCTATTGACCTTTCCCACATTCTTATAAACACTTTCTATGACGTTTCGTTGTCGCGACGCGATCCCAATAAATGACACTATAATTCTTGTTTGGACTTTAGACTTTTTTTTTTTTTTTTTTTTACAGCTATGGAGACAGTTCAAGGGTGTAAAGAAAAATATAAAAAAAGCCTGCTACTTACTGCTCCTGAATAGAGGTCAAAGGAGTGTCCAAAAAGAGAGGTCAATTTCGGGAGGAGAGGTGTCCTGATACCCTCCTCTTGAAAAAGTTCAAGTCGTAGGCAGGAGGAAATACAGATGTAGGAAGATTGTTCCAGAGTTTACCAGCGTGAGGGATGAAAGAGTGAAGATGCTGGTTGACTCTTGCATAAGGGGTTTGGACAGTATAGGGATGAGCATGAGTAGAAAGTCGTGTGCAGTGGGGCCGTGGGAGGGGGGGAGGCATGCAGTTAGCAAGTTCAGAAGAGCAGTCAGCGTGGAAATATCGATAGAAGATAGAAAGAGAGGCAACATGGCTGCGGAATTTGAGAGGTAGAAGACTATCAGTGTGAGGAGGAGAGCTGATGAGACGAAGAGCCTTTGACTCCACTCTGTCAAGGAGAGCTGTGTGAGTGGAGCCTCCCCACACATGAGATGCATACTCCATACGAGGGCGGACAAGGCTCCTGTAAATGGATAGCAACTGTGCAGGGGAGAAGAACTGGCGGAGACGGTACAGAACGCCCAGCCTCGAGGAAGCTGATTTAGTAAGAGATGAGATATGAAGTTTCCAGTTGAGATTTTGAGTTAAGGATAGACTGATGATGTTTAGTGTTGAGGAAGGTGATAGCTGGGTGTTGTCAAAGAATAGGGGATAGTTGTTTGGAGGATTGTGTCGAGTGGATAGGTGGAGAAACTGTGTTTTTGAGGCATTGAAGGACACCAGGTTCTTCTTGCCCCAATCAGAAATAATAGTAAGGTCTGAGGCTAAGCGTTCTGTTGCCTCCAGCCTTGAATCGTTAAGTTCCTGTAGAGTGGGGTCTTCTATTAAAAGAAGTTGAGTAATGCAGAGTGGAGTCATCGGCGTAGGAATGGATAGGACAGTTCGTTTTGGAAAGAAGATCATCAATGAACAACAGAAAGAGAGTGGGAGATAGGACAGAACCCTGTGGGACACCACTGTTAATAGGTTTAGGGGAAGAACAGTGACCGTCCACCACAGCAGAAATAGAACGGTCAGAAAGGAAACTGGAGATAAAGGTACAGAGAGAAGGATAGAAACCGTAGGAGGGTAGTTTGGAAAGCAAAGATTTGTGCCAGACCCTATCAAAAGCTTCTGATATGTCCAGCGCAATAACAAAGGTTTCACCGAAACGGCTAAGAGAGGATGACCAAGGGTCAGTTAGGAAGGCAAGGATATCACCAGTAGAACGCCCCTTGCGGAACCCATACTGGCAATCAGATAGAAGGTTAGAAGTGGAAAGGTGCTTTTGAATCTTCCGGTTAAGGATTGATTCAAAAGCTTTAGATAGACAGGAAAGTAAAGCTATAGGGTGGTAGTTTGAGGGATTGGAACGGTCACCCTTCTTAGGCACAGGCTGTATGAAGGCATACTTCCAGCAGGAAGGAAAGGTAGATGTTGATAGGCAGAGACGAAAGAGTTTGACCAGGCAGGGTGTCAGGACGGAAGCACAGTTTTTAAGGGCAAAAGGAGGCACTCCATCAGGTCCATCAGCCTTCTGAGAGTTGAGGCCAGAGAGGGCATAGAAAACTTCATTTGGAAGAATCTTAATAACAGGCATAAAGGAGTCAGAGGGGGGATGAGTAGGAGGAATATGCCCAGAATCGTCCAAGGTGGAGTTCTTACAGAAAGTTTGAGTGAAGAGTTCAGCCTTAGAGACAGATGAGACGGCAGTGCTGCCGTCAGGGTTAAGGAGAGGAGGGAAAGAGGAAGAAGTGGAATTGGAGGAGATATTTTTGGCTAGATGCCAGAAGTCACAGGAAGAATTAGAAGAAGCAAGATATTGACATTTTCTATTGATAAAAGAAGTTTTGGTAAGTCGGAGAATAGATTTGGCACGATTCCGGGTTGAAATGTATAGATCAAAGTTAGCGGGTGTTCGAAGGCTCTGGAACCTTTTGTGAGCTGCCTTTCTATCTTTAATAGCACGAGAACAAGCATGATTAAACCAAGGCTTTTTAGCATGAGGAGTAGAGAAAGAACGTGGAATGTATGCCTCCATTCCAGAGACAATCACCTCTGTGATGCGCTGGGCACACACAGAGGGGTCTCTCTCCTGGAAGCAGTAATCATTCCACGGGAAATCGGAAAAGTATATCCTCAGGTCGTCCCACCGAGCTGAAGCAAAATGCCAGAAGCATCGCCTCTTCGGTGGGTCCAGAGGATGTACAGGAGCGATAGGACAGGATACAGAAATAAGGTTATGATCGGAGGAGCCCAATGGAGAGAACAGTTTGACAGAGTAAGCAGAAGGATTAGAGGTAAGGAAGAGGTCTAGAATGTTGGGCCGGTCTCCAAGACGGTCGGGAATACATGTAGGGTGCTGAACCAACTGCTCTAGATCGTTGAGGAGAGCAAAGTTGTAGGCTTGTTCACCAGGATGGTCAGTGAAAGAGGATGAAAGCCAAAGCTGGTGGTGAACATTGAAATCTCCTAGGATGGAGATTTCAGCGAAGGGAGAGTGAGTCAAGATGTGCTCTACTTTAGAGTTCAAATAGTCAAAGAATTTTACATAGTTAGTAGAGCTAGGTGAGAGATAAACAGCACAGATGTATTTAGTAACAGAATGACAATGAAGTCTTAGCCAGATGGTGGAAAATTCAGAAGAGTCAAGGTCGTGGGCACAAGAGCAAGTGATGTCATTGCGCATGTAGGCGCAACATCCAGCTTTGGATTGAAATTTAGGATAGAGATAGTAGGAGAGAACAGAGTAGAGGTTGCTGTCAGTAGCCTCAGAAACCTGTGTTTCGGTGAGGAAGAGAAGGTGCGGTTTAGAGGAGGAGAGATGGTGTTCCACAGAATGAAAATTAGAACGAAGACCACGAATGTTGCAGAAATTGATAAGGAGGAGGTTCGAGGAGTCATCAGGACACCTCTCAAGTTGGCAGCCAGAAGGGGAGTCCTCCCTGGGGGAATTTATGGTCCCCCCCCCCCCCAGGCAGGGACTCCGAGGCTCTGTAATTTTTTGCCATTTTGAATTATGAATTTTGGGAAAAGGTGTGTGTGTTGTGTGAATGTAGTGTGGTGATTGTGAGAATAATATGGTAATTATGATCTCAGAAGCTGTACATCATCAGTATGTACGAGGAGATATTTCTCGCAACACCAGCCCGGCCGCCATTTGCATTCTTTGAAAACCACACAACCACACCCATACAACAAACAGCTGCATGCCGCGTGTCACCAGAACCGTGTGAATTGTGTCTTGCCTAGTTGTCTGTCATAACCTATGAGTGATGGTGGGAATAATATGCTTATTATGATATCAGAAGATGTGAATCATCAGTATATATGGGGATGTATTTCTCACAACACCAGCCCAGCCACCATTTTCATTGCTTTACTCAAGGACACTTGTCAATTCAAGCAGTACAAAATTGTTGTCTTAAAGTTTGGGTTGCGCATTGTATGCCGCAAAATACGGTATACAGTGCCCTTTCGAGTTTTGCGCTCGCTTCATTCTGAAGGTATAGCGCTAAACTCGAGGATCGCGAAACTCGAGGTATTGAAAACACTGAAAAAGCGCTTATCTGTTCCGACCTGTGGAGATTTTTTTTTTTTTTTTTTTTTTTTTTTTTACACGTGGGCTATGGCGCCGGTAGACTATCCATCTGGGCCTGATGGTCGTCCACCAGTCCGTCATGGCGCAGGCAACTGTTTATAGTGGCGCCATTATAATTGGCTCATGCTGCCCCCTGGAGCTCACTTTTTTTCCTCCTTTACTCCCTTGTTATATCAAAATATGTACCTTGGAAAAAGGAAGAAAACAGGAGGAGAGGATGGGTCGTTTTAAAACCACAGATGAAACCTTACGATTGGCTGAGCTCACTGAAAACACGCTTGTGATTCGCTGGGAGTCCGATGACGTCATCACCCGGTCAGCGGCCTCGCTGCCTTAAGGCAGTGTCACACTGGCCGTTTTCCTCTAACCGTTGTGGCTACTGGCAACGCCCGTGCGCCCAACCGGGAGCGAGTTGTCGGTTGTCCATAACCTGGTGTCACACTGAGCCCTTTTCTTCCCACCGCATTGGTGCCAGCTAGGGCAGCTGGCAAATCCAACTTTCCCGGGTGTGCATCACACACGGCTAAGGTCGGTTGCCCGTATCCACATCCACAATGTAAACAAAGCACTTGCCCTGTATCGACATGGCACCGACTGCTAAAGTAAGGGCTCTCACGGCTTGTGCTGTCATTACCCAAGTTATGGACTTGTTGCTGCAGTTAAATGGAAGGAAGAAACAGTTGTGGGTGTGGTGTGTCTGTGGTTCCTCCGTGCCAGCTCTCATTGTCACCACTGCGCGTGAGCGGCCAAATGACCCATCTAGACTCCGACCACATGAACACGTGGATCGAGTAACAACAAAGACACACACACACACACACGCACGCACGCACCAGACTCATCATGAACCATGGCAGATGTTTCTCACAAACAAAAATGGCTTCGCCAAACCAAACATACCCAATGGCAAGAAGAGAGCAGTGTTAAAGACGACTGCTCTCTTCCTGCCAAGAGCTAGGTTTGGTTCATGTGAGACACTCACCAAATACGTTCTAACACACCCAAGAAATGGTTAAATCGTTTCTGTTTGTCAGAAACATCTGCAATGGTTCCTAATGAGTCTGGTGTGTGTGTGTGTGTGTGTGTGTGTTGTCATTCGATCCATGTGTTTATGTGGTTGAGTCAAGATGGGTGGGTTGGCCGCACACACACTTGGGTAATGGCAGCACAAGCCGCGACAGCCCTTACTTTAGCAGATGACGCCGTGTTGATTCAGGGCAAGTGCTTTGTTTACATTGTGGATGTGGATACGGGCAACTGACCTTGGCCGTGTGTGACGCATACCCGGAAAAGTTGGATTTGCCAGTTGCCCTAGCTGGCGCCAACTCGGTGGGAAGAAAGACGCTCTGTGTGACACCAGCTTATGGATAACCGTGAATTCGCTCCCAGTTTAGCATATGGGAGTTGCTCGTAGCCCCAACGGTTGGACGAAAACGGCCATTGTGACACCGCCTTAAGGCAGTGAAGCCGCTGATAGGGTGAGGATCGGCGATGACGTCATCGGACTCCCAGCGAATCACAAGCAAGTTTTCAGAACTGTCAGCCAACCGTAAGGCAGCTGCCTTCAACTGTGGCTTCAAAATGACCTGTTCTCTTTTCCCATTTTCTCTCTCTCTCTCTCTCTCTCTCTCTCTCTCTCTCTCTCTCTCTCTCTCTCTCTCTCTCTCTCTTGCTTTCTTTTGCCATGGCCACAATGTTTAGAGGAAAACGTCCAGTGTGATACTACCTTGAAAGGTAGCGTGCCTGACGCTGATGGTAAGTAGACGTGACCCAGATGTGTCAAAGCAGTGCGAAACTCGAGGTGATAATGCACAAAAGTCGGGATGGTAAGAATTTAGGACTAACTGTGAAACTCGTGAATCGCGAAACTCGGATACTGTGAAACTTGAGAGGGTACTGTATATATATTTTTTTATGTTGCGGCCAATTGCGCCGGTAGACTTGTTCCCTGAGGGGCCTGATGGTTTGCCAACCCATTCTGGTGCAGGCGAGTGTTTATAGTGGCGCCATCTTGAGTTGGCTCATGCTGCCCCCTGGAACTCATCTTTGAGCCTCTTTTTGGAGAGGTTATCTAGAGCCCGGGGTGATGGGTGGTCTTCAGGGCAGCATGTGGGTAGTCTTCGGCCACTCGGCGGTGACTGAAAAAACTCAGCTGTGCGGCGGCCAGGATTCGATCACACGTCCCTCCTGGAGCTCCTGAACACAGGGCCGTCACGCTAACCACTCAGCCACCGCCTCCCCAAAGCTATAAGGACAATGTACTTCTCCAGGTGGGGACACGGGTTTTGGAACTTCTGGGACTCCTGGTCATCAGCTTGATCGTCCTTCCCCTTACCCACAGCTGCTGCAGGCTCCTTAACAGGGTCAGCATCCTCAGGCAGAACAAAAACATCCTCATTCGGGTCACCTTCCATGACGTCGATAACGATAAACAAGGCAACAATAATGAACGCGACTACACAGTGACGTCACACATGAACTGAACAAAGAGCCCATCAAGCAACAACAAGAAGAGAAAGAAGCCTCCAGCTTATCCTAAATCCGTATATTTTACCCAAGATTTCCTGCAAATTTATGCATTTTTTACTTATTTCCATAACTGACACTTTTATTTTTATTATTTTAAGTTTATTTCTTGTCAGGTGGAAAATATCAAATTCTTGTTATTAAATCCCGAGTTCAAAGAGTTGGAAATGGAAGATGCATTAGCTACCCTTAAATACCAAAAAGTTTCCCTAATAACTGTCCATTTAGCCTACTTTAAGGTGTAATTTACCCAAAAGTGGAAGCCCTGGAATTATTGCGCCATGTGGCTCAACTGGTGCTGTGTCTGCCCACAACGGACAAGAACAAACCTGTATGAATTTTTAGTGGACTTAAAGTAAGCAGAGGAGGAACTACAATTAGCGAAAGCTAATTGGTCTGCTAACTGTTTCCAAAGTTAGCGAAAACGCTAATCAGCTAATGAAAAAGTTAGCTTCGCTAATTAGCAGTTAGCGGATTAGCGGAACCATGCCCACCACTGCTGAAGTGCTTATTCATACCATGCATACCATGTCCTAGCTGTCTCTGTCTTCATAAGTTAAAATTCTAAAATTTTCGAAGTACTTAAAAATTAGGTAAGAACTTTAAAAAATTATTTCTACTAAAATCAAATGCCATTGTACACAAATTAAGGCAGCATACACACATATTAAAACAGACATAAGGAGAAGGAGAAAATACTGTTAAACAAACTGATATATGATCTTACTGGTGAGGTACATTGTGGTTCAGTTGAATAGGACGTCTCCTCTTGGCTGATAGAGATACAGATGACCTCTTCAGGTTATTCGCTGACAGGACACTATGAAGTGTTGCAGAGTAACTGTGAACCTGGCGAGTTTGAAAAATGTTAACATAAATCAGGATTGACCTAAAAAGAACCTGCCCCCCATAAAGAAAAGACAAATAATAAAAAATAACACTACTTCCCCCCCCTCCCCCCCCGAAAAAAAAACATTTTGTTTAAATTTGAGTTTATACTTGACATATGAAATTTTACATCAAAATGTAGTTTTACATCATATTGTTATATGAGGCCTACATACATGTGCATTAATATTTTAAAACTGGTTAAGATTTCACCCCCTAAAAAAGTTTTCTTTTAGTTTTGAGTGGAATTTCCTGGTCTCACGTGCTTGTGTTCTAGTTGCTGCTTTGATATAAACAGGGCTTGGAATAATATTTTATTTATTTATTTTTTAGGTTGCTTTTTTTGCCTTTTGTTTTTATTCTTTACATTCAAAAGTAAATTAGTTAAAATAAGCAAAAAGTAATTTAAGAATGAAACACAAGGTCATTTCCTGCACAGTATAAATTATTATCAGACTAACCTGATGTAACGGTCTGAATTTGAGTGAGCGAGAGGGTATGCAAGTCAGTGAGTAACAGAGTAAGTGTAAGCGAGGGCATGAATGAACGAGAAAATGTGAGTAAGTCAGTGAGTGACAGAGTGAGTATGTGTAAGCGAGTGCGTGAATGAACGAGAAAATGTGAGTAAGTCAGTGAGTAACAGTAAGTGTAAGCGAGTGCGTGAATGAACGAGAAAATGTGAGGAAGTCAGTGAGTGAGAGTGAGTAAGTGGGAGCGAGTGGGAGCGTGAATGAGTGAAAGAGTGAATGAGTGAGGGAGTGAATGGGTGCGTAAAAGGTTATGAGAAGATAACACGGCGAGCGAATGAGAGAATATATGAACAAGATTTACTGAAATCCCTCATCTCAAAGCCTCGAACCCCCCAAGAAACCAATAACTAGTTGGTTAGGTAGGTAGGGTTTGATTGTAAAAGAATGTTCCGGAAGGGAGAGAGAGTCAGTAATGCGGGGTTAAAGATCACGTGATGGAGGGGAGGAGCTGATGAGTAAGCGAGGAGGAAGACGGAAGAGGGGAGAGCGGCAGAAACTTGGGAGACGCGAGAGAGAGCAGACAGAGAGAGCAGACAGAGAGCAGACAGAGACGGCAGCGAGATACCACAGAGAGCAGAAAGAGAAGCGGGCTGGTCAGGCCGAACAAGAGCCGGGAGAAAAGACGTGAAAGCGGAGTTGAGTGAGAGAGGTGTCCATCTCTCAACTCAGCCCCCCCCCCCCCCCCTCCCCCGAAAACCACCCACGGCCTGCTGTGTGAGACGGTCTTCAGGATGGGAACTTGTACGGCGGTGTAACCTGCCCATCGGCTGCCCTGGTGACCGTCATAACACTGCCCCAAGCTGCTCCCTACGTCACGACCGGCGCCCACCTCTCCACACCAGGACCGCCCATCACATCGTGGACGTCCCCTGCCGAGCCTGACGCTCACGCCAGCTCCTGCCTCTCCTCCTCCAGCAACCAGAGCTAAGCATTATGAGTATTCCCCCCGAATCTCCCTTGTGCAGGTAGCTAGTTAGATTAGAGGCATACAGCCTGTCAGTCATTCATGGTTTGTTTTAGTACTCCGCTAACCTTTAAAAATGAAACCAAATACATATTTATATAAAACCTTACTGTGAGTGTCATCATTTGGAGCCTGTTTTCCCGCTCATTTGAGATTACTGAACCCGTACACACGCCCCCCCATAGTACATTATCACCATCCAGTTTCTTAATATTGTCTCACAAGTGGTTCACACGGAAATCCTCCCACCTTCCATAATTAATCACACAACAAGTAACGCCCTTCTGGTCACAAACCTCGGAACGAGTGTTCACTTGTCCTGAGGCCTTACCATCCGGGACCAGCGCTCGGGAACATAGACGACTACCACGCTACCACATACCATCACAACCATAGTGGTCGTCAAAAAGGGATGTAGCGACACCCATAAACACCAGACAATAGAAAGAGAACGCTACACTGAAACAACTGATCTTGAGCAAGTATCCGTTCCTCATATAACACTTTAAACTGTTTCTTTTACTCTAAATTACCCTTCACCCTCGATACATACCGTATTTCCAGCCATATAAGACGCACCTATAATTTGGCAAGATATAATTAGAAAAAAAAACACCTCCACATTTTCCCTGAGCTTAATGTGTATTCAGTATTACATGTGGCCACCTTACTTACAATAATTATGACTATGACACCGTATGTTGCTTTGTGTCCTTCTCTGTGTTCAAAGTGTTCCACTGTTGGTTGAAGAAATACACTGCTCTTACCCCGAGCAGCTGTGGCTTTGAAATGGTGCAAGTGGTAACTTTCGCCAAGCTACTGAGGGTGAGGGATAGGGGTGGGCAGGTACCGGTACCAGTACTGGTCCCAAACTGCTCAGTACCGCTACCGATACTGACCAGTCGCTCATGATGTCCCCCATTTCTTCCTTACACGAGTAAGAGGGTGAGACTGAGTGCCTGAGTGGATATCTAGGTGATATGGATACTCTCTCTCTCTCTCTCTCTCTCTCTCTCTCTCTCTCTCTCCTGAATGAAGTGTATTTTTTCGATAAAAAAAATAGCATATATAGTTATTATGGATGGACTCATAGTCTAATAACAATAACAGTATATATTAGCAAACCTTAGAAAAAAGAATCAGACATGAAGAATTATCTAACAGATAAGTTAATAAAATAGTGGTGGCGGGAGGGAGGATCGAGGCAACAACGCAGGACAATATGGCGGGTGGTGGGAGGATGGGCAGCGACTCAGCACAGCAAGGCCTAACTCGTCTCCACACTCCACAGCCAGGCATGGCTGGCAAGCCTGTCACTAAGCGCTGGTATTGGAATCCAACCAGTACTAGTAGCGGTAATGGGTACCTTTAGGGTTCTGGTACTTTAACGGTAATGGTTACCGATAATGTACCAGTACTATTCGGTAATGGTTACCGATAAAGGTACCGGTACTTTAATGGTACCATGGTACCATTAAAGTACCCTTTTCTATTCCTCGCTTTAGACTTCATGCAGGGTTGGCAATAATTAAATCAAACTGATTTAATCAAATGATTAAATCATTGATTTTTTTACTGAAAAAAAATCTTTTATTTTTTTTTATTTTTTTACTAAAAGTATTCCATAAGTTAAATTAAACTTTGTATGTCTCTGGTAAAGCAAAGAAAGCAACAGGACTTGAACAAGCATATACTGTAGATGCAACTGAACTGGTAATCTCACAAAAGCAAACTGCTGAGGCATTGACTGTGACTGACCAACTGGTGGTAAATACATGTCCTGTACTGAGTTTAGTGAGTTCTCTTGCGCTAATGTTGCCAACTTGCCATATGTTTTTTACTAGGCATAAAATCAGCCTCCTTTAGTCTTTACTAACTTGGCAGGCAATGTATCATAATAATAACCAAGGTTAGCAACCATACAGTAACAGAATAAAAGTAGGTATTCTTCTGTATGGTAATAACATAATATGCTGTCATGAAAATGACAACTTCAGGCAACGCTATCTGTCCTAAACCTGGTCCTGTACCAACTACAAACAAGTATTGAACAAGTATATATCTGGATCCTTGACTGTGCTCAGATTTACAGGCCCTAAACTTAAACTTAAAGTAACCAATGGAGACTTTCAAATCACTCAGCAGGATATATATATATATATATATATATATATATATATATATATATATATATATATATATATATATATATATATATATATATATATATATATATATATATATATATATATATATATATATATATATATATATATATATATATATATATATATATATATATATATATATATATATATATATATAGTAAAACCCGATTATCCGAAAGCGGATTATCCGAAACTGGATTATCCGAAATTGATCTGGATAATGCAATTAAAAAAAATTTCTATACTAAAACGTTATAAAACATCAAAATAAATAAAAGTAACTACATATGTACTATATTAACACATTTAAAATTGATAAGAACAGTTAAAATGAATATGCTTTCTAATACGTATTGCGAAATAGCTTGTAATGAATAGATCAATGTATTAGACAAAAACATTAAACAAACTCTCAACAACACCACGTCCGCACCTTCGCCCCAGCAAGGACGTAGGTGCGAAACGAACAAACTACTGCGACTACTCTCACACCGTACTCTCAAGACAACGACACAAACACGACTCCCCTCTCCACTCCATGCCACATTCCCCTTCCAACATACGAGTTACGCGATAATATGAGTCATCATACTGTGTCTCCACCTGCACGATGCATCAAGGTCACACTTGCAAGCTTGCACAACCATTCACAATCGCACTCTGCAACATTCACAATTCAGATCTGCAACGCTCACAAGTATCAACATACACTGGTCCAGACAAGGAGACACACAGACAAACATACAATAAAACATTTACATCACATGTTTTAAGCGTACTACTTTGTTTAGCGTGGCGTGTGTTTGTTTGGTTTCATTGTTTACATCGTCAGTCGGTGACGTCGCGTCACACACTTCACACTGGGCAGTCGCATCGCTCTACCTGTGCTTCGACCTCACTTCTTTCAAAAATCAAAATGGCGGCCATAAATCCGGATTATCCGAAAAATCGCTTATCCGAAGAGGCTTCCCCTTCCATTTAGGATAATCGGGTTTTACTATATATATATATATATATATATATATATATATATATATATATATATATATATATATATATATATATATATATATATATATATATATATATATATATATATATATATATATATACATATATATATATATACTAACCTCGCATAAATCGAGAGTTACCTGTACCTTCAAGAAGTAAACACCATGGACTCACCTAATGCATCTCCATCACAGTCTATACAAGTTGACTCGCATCGCTGTTCTTACACACACACACACACACACACACAAACAAGCAAGCAGGAACCAAAGACAACCCAAGGAATTACTATACTGTCTCTGTGAGACAAGCCATCGTCGCGGCCGCCTGTCAGTGTTTCCATGGTGACCAAGCTTGTTGGTCTCACGCTCCCATGATGCACCGCGGCGTGACGTCAATCGAAAATACGTACTTTATTAAGAATTTCATCAAACATTATTAGGATAAAAAAAAAAAAAATTACTCCTTTCAGTAATGGTACTAACGGTACCTGAGTTTTCGAAAATACTCTATTAGGAATTTCATCAAACATCATTAGAATAAAAAAAATTACTCCTTTCGGTACCAGTACCAGTACTAACGGTACCTGAGTTTTCGGTACTGGTACTACGGGTACTCAAAATAACGGTGCTTGCCCATTCCTACTGCGGGAACTAATCACACGGGAATGATACATTCAATGGGCAATCTTGGTCTTGATCTTGACTTTCAGGGACCGTATACCTACTTTCAAGTAGAAATAGATGTTGATTAATTGCTTTCAATCATATTATGTTGTAACAGCTATTTTTATAATGAGAAACAAAAATGCGTTTAGAGTAAACACTTTAGTCATCCACGGATATCCGCTCTTTTGAACATATATCACAGAAAAATGTCAGCTGACCGGGCCGCTGCACAGCAAATATACTAGCTCCAGACTAATCCGCCCAAGACCGCCCCACGATCGCCAAACAGTCATGTCAGGAAATACCCTGTTTCACCAATATTGTTCCCGAGTAATAGCCTCTTTAACCATCACCGCCGAGGTATCCAGCACACTGGTGACTGGGGCGCCGCAGCGGTGTTGTGTGTTGTGTGTTGTGTTTTGTGTTCACACTGCGCCACATGGGTGTCTTCTTCTTCTTGTGACCTGTACGGGTTTATCCCTGCACGTTTCCTCCTCCTCTCTTCTGCTTATTCACACTTTTCTATTGCATCACACTATTCATTATTTAAATCAATCAAAATTTGTACCTTAGGCATATACCGCGCTGGGGTAACATCTTTGGCATTTTCCGAGTGAAAAAAAAGTGCGTGCTACACGCCGCAAAATACGGTTTACAGTAATCCCTCGTCTATCACAGGGGTTAGGTTCCAGAACCCCCCGCAATAGGCGAAAATCCGCAAAGTAGCAACCTTATATTTATTCTATTATTTATATATATTTAAAGGCTTTATAAACCCTCCCCACACTCTTACAAATCTTTCCCACACACCTATTGACCTTTCCCACACTCTTATAAACACTTCCTACGACGTTTCGTCATTACGACGCGGTCCCAATAAATGATTCTATAATTCTTGTTTCGACTTTCGACATTTGCTTCGTATATACGAACTTCGCGCAGGAATTGGTTTGGCGGGGCGGAAGAATACTCAGAAAAAGGACAATATGAGCGTAGCTCACTTCTTTTATTTTTTATTATTATTTTTTTTTTTTACAACAAAGGAGGCAGCTCAAGGGCACAAAAAAAGGAAACAATAATAAAAAAAAAGCCTGCTACTCGCTGCAACTAAAAAAGAATCCAAAGAGGTGGCCGAAAGAGAGGTCAATTTCGGGAGGAAAGGTGTCCTGATACCCTTCTCTTGAAAGAGTTCAAGTCGTAGGCAGGAGGAAATACAGATGAAGGAAGATTGTTCCAGAGTTTACCAGCATGAGGGATGAAAGAGTGAAGATGCTGGTTAACTCTTGCATAAGGGGTTTGGACAGTATAGGGATGAGCATGAGTAGAAAGTCGTGTGCAGCGGGGCCGCGGGAGGGGGGGAGGCATGCAGTTAGCAAGTTCAGAAAAGCAGTCAGCGTGGAAATATCGATAGAAGATAGAAAGAGAGGCAACATCGCGACGGAATTTATGAGGTAGAAGACTATCAGTAGGAGGAGGAGAGCTGATGAGACGAAGAGCCTTAGACTCCACTCTGTCCAGAAGAGCTGTGTGAGTGGAGCCCCCCCACACGTGAGATGCATACTCCATACGAGGGCAGACAAGGCCCCTGTTTATGGATAGCAACTGCGCAGGGGAGAAGAACTGGTGGAGACGATACAGAACGCCCAACCTCGAGGAAGCTGATTTAGCAAAAGAGGAGATGTGAAGTTTCCAGTTAAGATTTTGAGTTAAGGATAGACCGAGGATGTTTAGTGCTGAATATGGTGACAGCTGAGTGTTGTCGAAGAATAGGGGATAGGTGTTTGGAAGATTGTGTCAAGTTGATAGGTGGAGAAATTGAGTTTTTGAGGCATTGAAGGACACAAGATTCCTTCTGCCCCAATCAACCTAGTTATATCACAACTAGGTAAATACAGGGAAGGGGAAGGGGAGGAGAGGGACAGAGTGAGTGATAAAAAAATACTGAGAAAGAGGATGTAAGAAGGGAGAACAAGGAGAAAGAGTGGAGGAAACAGGGAGAGATAGAGAGGATGAAAACAAGAAGAAAGGAGAAGGGTGTGGGGAAGGGGCAGTGGGGAGAGTCAGGTCAGGGCTTTGGTTAGGACATGACCTGACTCATGTCAGGGCTTAGGTCAGGACATAACCTGACTCTCACTTCGCCCCTCCCTCCCCACACCCTTTCCATTTCCCTTTCTGTGTGTGTGTGTGTGTGTGTGTGTGTGTTAATATAATCTAATGGGGAAGGAGAAAGGGAAGAAGAGCGTGATAGAGTGAGAGATAATGTGTTGCCTTCAGCTTCGATCCTCGGTTTTTAATATGTTATTATCAAGTGAGTTTCATAGTTGTTAGGGTGACGCAACACAAGGTTAAATCATGATTAAGTTTATTCACATTCTGTTGGTATATGATGGTAGCGAGCTTATTGAAGTTAAGTAGCAATATTATTTACACTTCATCATTCTGTTGGTAATGGTAGCGAGCTTACTGAAGTTAATTAACAATGCTATTGACAACTCATTCTGTTGGTAATGGTAGCGAGCTTTTACCGAGTTACTCTACAATACTGATTACAACTCATCATTCCAATCACCAGAAGGGCCTACCCATCACAGATAATTTCATAAAATATATATAGATATAGAGTCCTGGCCATAGCTAACAAAAACTACCCTAGTCAGGTTTCTATGGTGCATAATTATACAATAAAATGTATCCCTTCAACCACTGATTGATATGTGTTCACAAAGATAATCATGGGGCAAGGTATTCGTGTGGGGTTAAGATACCAAGAGGGTGATCATAAGCCCACACAGAAGGGGATGTTCACGTACTCTATATAATGGCACACAACAAGTGAGGTACCAGCTCACTCAGTATGCTAGGTAACCTGTGGGGGTGAGGTCCAGACGGTGTGTGTGTGACAATTCACTCTTTAAGTAACATTAACATTGTATCAAGATAACACACTAACAAGCTTGGTCCCTAGGAGCTGGGTTCAACGTACCTGTGGGGGTGAGGTCCAGACGGTGTGTGAGGGAGACACCCTCACACAGTCTGCTTATCACCTCCCCTCCCACTGCCCGCGGCTAGCCAGAGGCTAGTGAATGCATTTATCGGTGGTTTAGTTAACATAAAATTAGCCTGTTCTACCAGTTCAGAAGGAGTTCCGAAACAACTGGTTCTCTCTCACTCAATACAGGTGAAAAATTCTACTCGTCAATCCTCCGTGAAAAGACTAACTAGTGATCATTCGGCACCTTTGGCCGAGGTGTAGTCACGCCACCAGCTCCACATCTGGTTCATCTGTCTGTCTTGCAGTTCGTAACCACCTAATTCACGAGCAACACATCAGTTATTACAGGTTATTGATTTCTCAGTTTTCCCCGCATTACAATAAGACTAAAGATAAGAGGGTGTGAGAAAGGAGGAAACAAGGGAAATGAGTGGAGGAAATGGGAGGGGAAAAGAAGAGAGAGAGGGAGGGAGGGAGGGTCAGGTAAAGGTGAGGTAAAAGGGGGAGAGAAAAGGTGTGAGTGGGAGGAAAAGAGATTAAAAGAGAAAACTGGGAGGGAGGGGAAAGGAAAAGAAGAAAGAATTGAGAAGGAAGGAGAAAAATATGGGGACGGAGAGGGAGAAGAAAGAAAGGAAGTGGGGGAGGAGTGAACCAAGGAAAACCCTAACGTCGCAATAGGCTGCGACGGAAAAAATGAAAAATAGGTAGGTGACGTAGGTGCTTATTTAGCTGTGTTCCTACTTACGTGGATTTATATCGTTTTCACTTTTTTAGGCAAGAAAATGCTCATTTTACTGCAAAAATATTTGAAATAATAAATATATAAAAATACCTATAAACCGCAAAATCCCGCGATATAGTGAAAAATCCGCAATACGATACAATTTAAAAATCCGCGATACAGCGAGACCGCGATAACTGAACCGCGATATGGCGAGGGATTACTGTATTTCATTCTGGGGACATCTGGAAACTCTTATGTCAAATGGAGGTCTTTTGGGTGTTGGTTTCGTACCAGTAACAATAACCCCTAGGCCTACTAAAACCTAAACATCGGCGTATCAGACGCAGGGTGATTTTTCGAATCTTATTTTTTTAAAAAAATGTGCGTCTTATATGGCGGGAAATACGGTACTATACCTAGATTTCAGTAAAGTGTTCGACAAGGTCCCTCACCATCACCCATTACTAAAATTACACACTCACGGTGCAGATGGGAGTCTTAAACTGGATCAGGGTATAGCTAAGAGGTAGAATGCAGAGTGCAAATCAAGAGTAAAAAGTCTGACTGGGGCTGTGTTAAGAGTGAAGTTCCACGGGTCAGTACTGGGTCCACTGCTTTTTATCATCTACAACAATTTGGACTTAGGAATTGGAAATGATGTCAGTAAGTTCACAGATGATTCCAATATCGGTAGAGTAATTAAATTAGACCAGGATGATAGCGTTCTCCAAGATGAGCTAGACAGACTATATGATTGGGCGGGGAAGTGGCAAATGGAATTCAATGACAGGAAATGCAGTATCCTGAGTGTTGGCAGGAATAACCCCTCACACAATTACTTCTTAAATAGCACTCCTCTTAGGCCCCATTCACACTGTGCCGACTCTGGCCCATGACAACCATGTGCCTTTTAGGCCCCCTTCACACTGTGCCTATTTACCATCCGGCGATCATTTCTAGACCTCTTTCCGACCATGTGCGACCTTTTCACATCAACATTTCACATTCGAGACCTCGTGTACACTGAGTCGCTGGGTTGTCGTGGCCCAGAGTCGGCACAGTGTGAACGGGACCTTAGCAGGTCTGGATGTGAGAGGGACTTAGGAGTCTTAATGAGCTCCGACCCCTGTCCTACGGCTCAATGCATTCAGGCTAGGAATCGTACAAATTTCAGAGTGTAAGTATAGAACCGCTTAAGTCATCCTCAAGCTTTACTTAGCACTAGTTAGACATCATCTCTATTATGCACTTCTGTTTTGGTCAACCTACTATAGAATGGATATCAAGATGTTAAAACTGTACAGAGGAGGATGACAAAAATAATTCAAGGGGTGAGAAACTTACCATTGAGGATAGACTTCAGCATTTAAATCTGCATTCTCTAAAAAGGCAAAGGTAATGAGAAGACTTGATTGAAGTTTATAAATGGATGAAGGGCTATAACAATGGGGATGTTAATAGGGTTTGGTTGTAAAAGAGTCGGGTAGGACACGTAACAATGGGTTTAAGTTAAATTTAGGTTCAACAAAGACATAGGCAAGAATTGGTTTACTAATAGAGTTGTGGATAAATGGAACAGACTTGGCAGTCATGTTGTGAGTGCCAATACCATAGATACATTCAAGAAGAGGTTGGATAAGTTCTTCAACAGTGAGGTAAGGTAAGGTTAGGCTTACAGGAGCTGCCTTATGCAGGCCAACTGGCCTCTTGCAAACTCATTACATTATGTTCTTATTTTTCTGAGCCAGGTTCCATAACACAAGGTATACATGTTAGCATTGTGACATGCAACACACACACACACACACACACACACACACACACACACACATACACACACACAAACAAACACACACACAGGAGGCATATAAATCAGGAGTTATAAAATTTGTACCAGAATACAAACCCAAAGATAAAGGAAAATAGGACTGGTTTAATGAAAAATGTGCTAAGGCAAAAGAAAAAAAAGAGACAAAGTATGGAAAAGATTGAAAAGAAATAAAAACCAAAGGAATAAAGATTATAAGGTAGCAAAGAATGAATACATGAAAATAAGGAGAGAAGAAGAAAAACAATATGAAAAGGATATTGCAGAAAACTGTAAGGAACAACCTAAACTGTTTTATAAATTCATACATGGAAAGATCAAACCAAGGGAAACAATAGAAAGACTGAGAGACGGGAATGTGATAATCAAAGATCCTAAAGACATGACTGAGCTACTAAACAAAAAGTTCCAGCAAGTTTTTACAAAAGAATCAAAATTCAACGAACCACAAGAAAACAAGATAGATGCTCATATGGAAGAAGTCACAGTAAATAAAGAGAGGAAGAGAGGAAAGCAGTAGGACCGGATAGAGTCTCAGGTTATACAGTCGTCCCTCAAATAGTACGGTTTGCAATATTACGGTGTCGGTTTTATACGGATTGTCATGGAAGAATTTTTTTAGGATATCTAAATTTCCCGCTCGTCGCACCAAGTAGTTATGGTGTGAGTGGCAACACTGTTGTACCAAAACACCTGTTGAAAGCACCCCAAAAGCGTTCGAGAAAGGTGTTCACTTTGCAGAAGAATTCAGATTTAGGATGAGTTACGTTGTCATAGGGAGCATACCACGAAAATGAGAGCAGTGTTCGCTGTATCTATGATCTTGATCTTGATGTCACAAGTGGCCTGGGATTTCTCCCTTGGTCTTGGTATTGGTCTTGGTTCGGGAGGTAGTTGTCCCTTTCGGTCCCAACTACAGCCTTTGAAATGGCTTACTCCCTCAGGGCCAACACCCTGAAAATCATAGTGTAAAAGAAATTCTTGCTGGGCCGCCATATTTAAGAACATAAGAAGAACGTAAGGAGTCTGCAAGAGACCGGTTGGCCTATACAAGGCAGCTCCTGTACACTCAACCCCACCTTACCTCACCATCCATGGCTTTATCTAACCTCTTCTTGAATGTATCTACGGTATTGGCACCCACAACATGGCCCCCAAGCCTGTTCAATTCGTCCACCACTCTATTGGTGAACCAATTCTTGCCTTTGTCTTTGTTGAATCTGAATTTGTCTAACTTAAAACCATTGCTACGCGTCCTACCTGGCTCTTTTACTATCAAAATCTTATTGACATCCCCTTTATTAAAGCCCTTCATCCATTTATAGACTTCGATCAAGTCTCCTCGCAACCTTCGCCTTTCTAGAGTGTAGATTTAAATGCTTCAGCCTGTCTTCATAAGGCAAGTTTCTCACCCCCTGAATCATCTTTGTCATCCTCCTCTGTACAGATTCTAACATCTTGATATCCATTCTATAGTAGGGGGACCAGAACTGAACTGCATAATCGAGATGAGGTCTAACTAGTGCTAAGTAAAATGTGAAGATGACCTCAGTGCTCCTATTGCTTACGCTCCTAGAAATGAAACCAAGTACTCTGCCCAATTTTTAGCCTGAATGCATTGAGCCCTAGGACGGAGGTCAGTGCTCACTAGCACTCCTAAGTCTCTCTCACGCTCAGACCTGCTTAGAGGAGTGTCATTTAAGGAGTAATTGTGTGAGGGATTATTCCTACCTACACTCAGAATGCTACACTTTCCGACATTGAATTCCATCTGCCACTTCCCCGCCCAATCATATAGTCTGTCAAGCTCATCGTTGATGACACCATTTATTACACTCAGTACACAACACAGAATTTGCTCCCACTCCTCTTCCACAGCATCCACATGACCATTTTCCTGACTGAATCCTTTCTCTTGTCTTATTTCCAGTCACCATCAATTTTGTCTTTTCCATGTTTATTTTTAATCCCCTCTACTCCATTTCTTCCTTCCATCTGTTAAACACGTTAGTTACTTCTTCCTTTGATTCTGCTGTCGACACCAGATCATCAGCGTACAGTAGCCTCTTCCATTACTGTGATAAAGAGTAGTGGACTAAGAGCTGATCCCTGGTACACTCCTACTCTTATGTCAAAAACCTCTGATGTTCCTGCTACTGTTTTCACCTTTGACCTTGATTCCACATACAGAGACATAACTGCAGCAACGAGCCTTTCTGGCACTTTTTGCCTCCTCAGTGCCCACTCAATCGCTTTCCTCGGCACTCAGTCAAAAGCCTTCTCCAGGTCCACAAAGACATGATATAGGATGTAGTTTCTGCTTCTTTTCACTGAACTGGCACAGTCACACTGTTTTTCCAATCTTCGGGAATCTCTCCCTCGTCAACAATGCTTCTAAATACTCGGGTCACTTCTCCTATAATACCTGCTCCTTTTAGCAAGTCACTTGTCACTCCTGTTGGACCTGGCACTTTTCTACTTTTGATTCCTTTTATTGCTGTCTTTACTTCTTCCTCTGAGATCTCTTCTATCGACACTTCCACTACACCCATCTCTTCCAGATTGTGCTCATTTTCCTCATTCAACAGATCTTCAAAGTAACCTCTCCACCTCTCTAGTACAGCTAACGCAGAAGAAATCGACGCACCCAACAAATCCCGACGCTCGACGACGCCACAGCTTTATTTCAGCATGTCAATCCTATGGGACATTTATTTGGCAAATAATACCCACCTGGCAACTCTACGCTCCCTTGCAAGTGTCATATTCAAACCGTGAGTGATTAGTAACCGCCACCCCCGCTAGTGGGAGGGTAAGAGGTGACGTACGCGCTCCCCTCCTCCGCTCCTGTTACAACTTGCATATCTTTTCACCCCTGACATCTCCCAATATGCTCAGAATGGGACCTACCAAGCTGAACAAGGACGAGAAGATCAAGGTTATGACTTTGGTTGGCGAAGGATTGAGTAACCGAGAAATTGGAAGAAGATTAAGAAGATCAGAAGCTGCTGTCCGTCGCATCAAGAAAGCTGCTGCCGTGCTTGGGACAGACGAGGCACCAGAGAGGAAGAAAGGGACAGGGAGGAAGAGGAAGACCGATCCAAGGACTGACAAGATGCTGGAGCGTGAAGTGAAAAAGGACCCTTTCATCACTGCCAAGGAACTGAAGGAAGCACACCCGATGTGTTGGGAGAGGTGTCAGTGACGATACAGGATAGGCTACAGAAACTCCTCAAGTTGCCGTCGTCGCGCTGCTCTCAAACCTCTCCTTACTGAGAAAATGAAGAAACAGAGACTTGATTTCTGTAAAAGGTACCAACACTGGACATCAGAAGACTGGCGCAAGGTGGTGTTTAGTGACGAGAGTGCCTTCAAAACCATCTCTCATAGACGAAAATTGGTGCGTCGTCCGCTTGGTGCCGATCGGTTTGACAGACGGTACACGGTCAAGACCGTAAAGTTCCCTGCAGGTGTGATGGTGTGGGCGTGTTTCAGTGGTGAGAAGGGAAGTGGTGGCTTGTACTCCTTAGAGAAAAATGTGAACATGAATGCTGCACTCTATGTGAACGTTCTTGAAAGTTACATGCTGCCATTTTACACCACACACGAGAACGCTCACTTCCTACAGGACGGTGCACCTTGCCACAGAGCAAAAGCAGTGAAAAAGTGGCTAACTGACAACCAAGTGCAGCTGATTTCGTGGCCAGGACACAGCCCAGATCTAAATCCTATTGAAAATGTGTGGAATGAAATGAAAAGAAAACTTGGTAAGCTTCCATTGTCAAGTGTTGACTCCCTAGTGGAAAATACACGCACGCTCTGGGCTGATGTTGATCCTGAATACTTTAAAAGATTATCTGACAGTATGCCTAAACGTGTAAATGCTGTTCTGAAAGCAAAGGGAAACATGACAAAATACTAGTAGTTGCTCATAACAAGAAGAAATGTGTTTTATTCACCCTTAAAAAGTAAAAATTACTAACAAAACGTCTCTGAAGACAGATTTCGGATGGTGCGTCGATTTCTTCTGCGGTAGGTGTATCTCCTCTTTCTGTATCTTGATAACTCCTCTTTTGTCCTTTATATACTTTGCTCTAATTACATCTCTTCTCTCTTTCTTCATTTGTTTTGCAATTCTAAACATTTCATTTTGCTTCTCACTACTATTCAGTTCTTCACTCCAACTTTCCCATGCTAGCCTCCTTGCTCTGGTAACTTCCCTTTTTGCTTGTTTTCCTTTCTCTTTATATTCCCTCATATCTTCTTCATTCCGTGTTCTCTTCCATCTCTTATAAGCTCTTTTCTTTTCCCATCCTGCCCTCTGCACTGTTTCATTCCACCACCATGTTTCTTTTTGTGTTCTTTTATGTCCTGTGGTTTCAAATAATTACCCTGTGTCTTAAACCTCTATGGTTAGGTTATGGTAGGCCTAGGGGTTATTATTACTGGTAAGAGACCAACACCCAAAACACCTCCGTTTGACACAATAGTTCCTATATGTCCCCAGAATTAAATATATACAGTATACCCCGCATAAGTCGGACCAATTGAGGGGAAGGCCAATCCGAGTTATCTGCAAATCCGAGTTACCCGAGGGATTTTTTTTTCACATTTTGCACGCCTGTTACCACTAACAGTTGAAATGGTCTGTGTAATGCATTACGTAAATAGGTACTACATACATGGCGCGCACACACACACACACACACACACACACACAATAGGTAAATACATACGTAGTATACACACACAGACACAGCCTTGCCCTCAGAAGCCATGGTAGAATTACAAAGGCAACAATAAGGGCTACAGAGCGAGCGAAAGCTGAGGGAGACACTGCCATGCGCTTGCTAAGTCAGCTGTGTAAAGACTGATCTTGGCGCCCGATTTACGTCTCTAACGGCTCAGACAACTCCTCAAATGACTCGGACGATGTAAAAGCTATCAGGGGTATTTTAGCCAGTATTTAAGCTGACTGGCTTAAAATTACTCAAAGGGCAAAAAATGCCTGCCGGTGCACTCGGGATAGAACGTAAAAAAATAAAAAAAGTTCTTGAAAGTGTCCGACTTATCCGATATCCGGCTTATTCGGGTCCGACTTAAGCGGGGTTTCCAGTGTGTTTATAAATTATTAAATAATGATTACAAATGGAAATAATGCTAAAATATAAAAGTAACAAAGTCTCTTAGATTATTGTCTTGATGCTGTGGATGCGAGACTGCCATTGTTGGTTTAGATTCAAGATGGCCGTTGTTGTTTTTTATGCTAACACCTTACACAGACAAAACATGGCATCATTGTAAACAGTAAACAGTAATGCCCAGCTCAGTAATAGTTACAGTATTCTGTGAATAAAATCCTTGGTGATATTGTTGAGGTAATGAATAGCTTTACGCTGGAGCCATTGCCATAATTTATATCAAGAAAGTGGCATTATGTACCTGATAATGCTTTGTGCACTTACCATGAAACATGGTTGTGCATGCACAGCCAGAACTGCGCAGAATGAATCTACCAACCAACCCTTTTGTTTACCATTTAAAAGCCACAGCTGCTCACGGTAAGAGCACTGTAACTCTTCAACCAACAGTGGAACAGTTTGAACAAAGGGGAGGGCAGAAAGCAACATATGGTATCATAGTCATAATTGTTCAGCGACCATTATGATCACTGATAAACTGATATGGTACATTCTGCTCTTTTCTGTTCTACATACGAGCTTGCCATTACCAACACCATGTATCAGCTACGTGATATGCACAAGACAACTTGGATGCACCCAAGATCAAAACAATGGCATCTCATAGACTATGCTATCACACGTCAGCAAGATCTCAAAGACGTCATGATCACCCGCGCAATGCGAGGGGCAGCTGGAGGAACAGACCACCGACTTGTGCGAACAAAGCTGAACCTCAAAATACGTCCTCCTGCACACCGCTGTGCACTGCCTGCCCGACTTAACATCCGCGCACTACAGGATGCCAATACCCGCTCAACACTTCAGGCAGAGCTAGAAAACGAGCTTACTATAGAAACTAATGTCCTCCTTACTACTGAAGAATTGACCAGGACTTGGGGTAATGCTTGTAGCAAAATCCTTGAAATATCTCGAAGGGTTCTTGGCACTCACAAAAAGAGAAACAAGGATTGGTTTGGCGATCAGGCCAAAGATATCCACAAATTGATTGAGGAGAGAAATAAAGCCTTCAAAGCTGCACTAGACAAACCGTCCCATGTCACTCACAAGAAACTTGCTGGACTATGATCAAAGACACAGTGTGAGATTAGAGCCATGAAGAACCAATGGTGGACTAAGTTGGCCCAAGAAGTTCAGGGCTATGCAGACACTAGCAATCAGCAAGAATTCTACGCTGCCCTTAAAACAGCATATGGGCCTAGTAGAAATGCCTTTCATCCAGTTAAAAGTGCAGACGGAAACACCTTACACACAGAAAAATCTGAAGTCCTTACATGCTGGGCTGAACACTACCGAGACCTCCTTAACAGAAATACACAAACTGACCCCAACCTGCTCAACGAACTCCCCGTACTGCCAACTATATGGGAGCTTGACACTCACCCTACCCATGCTGAAGTCAGAAGATCTATCGACGGCCTTAAAAACAACAAGGCAGTAGGACCTGATGGCATACCCGCAGAAATCCTGAAATGCGGAGGTAATGCTATCAAAAAATGCATTCACGCCATCATCACAGCCACATGGGAAAGTAAATGTGTACCGCAGCAATGGAAGGATGCTGACATCACAAACATCTATAAAAAGAGAGGTGACATTGCCGTGTGCGGCAACAGCCGCGGAATCTTGCTGCTCTTGGCAGCTGGCAAAGTTCTAGTGAGACTGATGTGATTACTGATGTACATCACTGAGGAGGTCTTGCCTGAAACATAATGTGGGTTCAGAAAGGAACGCAGTACCACCGATATGCTCTTTGTCGCGAGGCAGCTACAGGAAAAGTGTCGAGAACACCACAAGCCTCTACATGGTCTTTGTTGATCTGACCAAGGCCTTGGACACAGAGAACAGACCACTTCTTTGGAACATCTTGGAGAAATGTGGCTGTCCACCAACCTTCCTGGCTGTTTTAACTGCCCTCCATGACGGGGCCAATGTGCGTCATCAGCGCAGGCGGCAAATCTGACCCTTTCACGGTAGAGTCAGGCGTCAGACAGGGCTGTGTCATCGCCCCCATCATCTTCAAACTCTTTCTTGCCGGTGTAACGAGAGTTGCCTCCAACCTGCTTCCTCCAGATGCTGGCATTCCCATCAACTATCGTCTTGACAGCAACTTGTTTGACCTACGTCGCCTTCAAGCTAAAACTAAAGTGACTAGAGAAACCATCCTAGACCTGCAGTATGCTGATGACGCTGCTTATGTCTGCTCCTCACCTGAACTCCTGCAGCATACCCTGGACCTCCTAGCCGACACTTACAGCCGTGCTGGCCTCATCATCAACACCACCAAGACCGAGGTCCTATCAATGAAAGACCCACCCAACGACCCAGTCACATTCCACATTAATAATCAAGAGCTGAAGAATGTCCCCCACTTCCCGTACCTAGGCTCTGTCCTCAGTGAAACTTGTGACCTCACCAGTGAGGTACACGAACGTATTGGCCTTGCATCTGCCTCATTTGGTAGACTTACCAATAAGGTCTTCCAGAACAGGGACCTAACAATCAAGACAAAAGTGACTGTTTATAAGGCAATATGCCTTTCCATACTTCTATATAGCTGTGAGGCCTGGGTTCCATACAGGAAAAACCTAAGGGAACTGGAATCCTTCCACACAAGTTGCCTCCAGAGCATATTAGGATTAAAGTGGTGGCACAGGGTCCCACACACCGAAATACGGGAACGCGCCAACATCGAACCCCTTGAAGTGCTATTGCTATAAAAACAGTTACGCTGGGTAGGTCATGTCATCCGTATGACTGAGGATAGGCTACCACGAAAAGTTCTATACGGTGAAATCCCAGGCAGTAGCAGGTCTGCAGGAGGCCAGCACAAACGATTCAAAGATCACTTAAAGACCTCCCTCAAGATGTGCAACATACAATCGCAAGCACTCGAGACAATGGCATCTGACCAGCAACAATGGCGAGCCTCTTGTCGGGAAGGCACTGAGGCATACACAACCCAACTAAGGAACCAAGCAGAAGCAAAGAGGGCACAACGACACCAACTGCCTGCCCAGGATGGCGAATTCCTGTGTGACTTATGCAATCGCGTATGCAGATCAAGAATTGGGCTGTATGCCCATAGATGAACTCACCAGAACTAGATGTACCCGAACTGGACTCTTCTACACTTAAATGGGCTTGAAGTGATGTCATCGTCGAAATCGACGGACAACCTTAAGCAAGTAAGCAAGCAAGTTTGAGCTGCCACTGGCTTGCCAATTTTTTTTTCCAATTTTATCATCAAGTTCAGGGAAGATGTTTTTTTAATTTTCTAAATATAACTTGCCAAATTTTAAGTAGTAGTACGTCTTATACTCCAGTGCATCATATATGGCAAGAAATACAGTATTTCATATCTCCACTAGTAGGTACCTGGAGACAGCATATTCCTTCACCTATAGGCTAGATAGGGCTAAGCCTGTTATTCAACAAATAATTATGTTCACTTTCTTATAAAACCGATAGAAGTGGAAAATTAAGCTTAAAGATTTTCTAAAAGAAACATTAGCACAAACAAACAAACAATAAATACATAAAATAAATTACATGTAACTATGTTTTTCCACAGATCATATATCACATACCATACTCATTATCATCTTATGGAACATCACATAAGTAAAATTTTAGGGATAGTTGAGTAACATAAAAGGGAAGTAATAAAGTAAACCATTAGAAAGAAAACACTAGGCAGGGGTTCCCAACCGGTGGGTCACAGAGGATTGGCATGGGGGTCGCAAACCCTTGCTAGAAATGGCTTGGGAGAATAATTTGTAGAGCTTATTATTTTCAGATAGTCTTCTGTTTTAATTCTGCTGCTGCTGTATGTTTCTGCTGGTGAGTGTTGAGAGGGAACATCAGGGTATCTTTCAGGGGCATATCAGGACTGGGTATGTTTGAAAAGTGGCATGTTAAAAAGTGTAAAACAAAGTGCTGATATCATGGGGGTCACGTGGGTTTCAAGATTTTTCAAAAGGGGCACAAGTGTAAATACGTTGGGAAAAACTGCCCAAAGATTTTCTCTATCAAAAATAGTGACTCATTAATGTATGTTTTTTTGAGAAAAGGGATCCAAACAAAAAAGATTAACATAATCACTCTAGGAAAACAGATCGACAGAAAAAATTATCTTATCACTAAGGCACTGACAAATGCTTTCAAATTGTTGTCTATACATTACTGACAATGAAGACATACTGTGAACTGTAGGTATCATAATTATCTATGCAAGGATTCCCTGAGATGTAAAAACTACAAGGGTTTCTCCAAGATATACAGGTTGAAAGAGCTGTCAGTGAAAATATTATTATCTCAGCTGATGTCAGAGTGTAGAACAAAAGCCTGATTCAATCTTTTCTCTTGTGCTTTACTGTTCTCTAGGCTCAGCAACACCACCCTAATTATATGGGAAATGAGGAGATGATGAAAGAAATTACTAGATTCAAGTCAAAGCTGAATTATATGACATTTAGCTGATGTTAGGGTCAGATTCATTCTGACAAACAACATAAGGAGCTGGAGGGTAAATTGGAAAGAGAAGGAATGATCAAGTGAAAATGGCAACATTACACTCATCACATGACAGTACTCTCAACCCACACCCTAGCATGTGCCATTTTCACTTAGGGTATCACTACCCACTCATACACCATTCAAGCCATCACCCCAGACTCCAAACAATTGCTGTTTTTATTTAGATTCTTTTTTTTAGTTCAGTAAGGACTATGACAACTTTCTTACCTTTTCCATATATGTATAACAGTCAAGCAACTGGTAATACTGAGGTAGTTTGTCAGGTGATGGATCTAGAGACAGCAAGCCAGTGTTTCCTAAATTCACTGGAATTGTAGATGAAGTGAGCCCTGCGACTTGTGTTTCCAGCTCTCTGAAGATTTTAAACAAAGTGTTATGTTAAAACTATTTATAATAGTAATATTCTAAATAAATTGCTTTTATGATAATCAAAGCAATATATATATATATATATATATATATATATATATATATATATATATATATATATATATATATATATATATATATATATATATATATATATATATATATATATATATATATATATATATATATATATATATATATATATATATATATATATATATATATATATATATATATATATATACTGTAATCCCTCGCCATATCACGGTTCACTTATCACGGTCTCGCTGTATCGCGGATTTAAAAATTGTAAATATTTAGTTTCGTATCGTGGAATTTTGCGGTATGGAGGTATTTTAATATACTTATTATTTTACTTATTTTGCAATAAAAGAAGCATTTTCTAGCCTAAAAAAATTGTAAACAATATAAAAAAAATTAAGAAAGTATTAATAAAAACATATTAAAATAATGTTAAATTGAAATAAAATACGTAGCACACTGCAGATGAGTAGACAAAGACTTCCATGTATGTAAAGACAGCTACGGCCGCTTCCGCTTGAACTAGTTTGCCCACGTGTGATCGTACACGGCACACGATTGGCTGATGGATGGGAGGCGACCAACCAGAGCACTGTGTTCTGTATCCTGGGCGCTGATTGGCTCAGCGAGCGTAGCATTTGATGGTTCGTGAGTGGTTAGCTCGAAGACAAATGGAGAGTGTGTTACAGCTTGCTACCGTTAAATGCTCGAGAACTTGGCAGTGCGGACCCAGACAGGATGAGGCAATGACTACACTTGAACAAGACTAAAGTCCTAAACTTGCTCAAAATGATTACTCCAAGCTTATCTTGTTTCGTGGAATTCTTTGCGGTACTGGAATAAACACGTGGAGAGCTACTGAACCGAACAGCCGATACATTCTTCTTCTTCTTGTGACCACAACTTACTGACCACACGAGTAACCAACATGTTGGTGACTGAGTTTCTGACTAGAATTTCGATGAGTTTCCCGTGAAATGTAGCCGACGTTGAATCTCTCGAGAAACTATAACTTATAGTGGTTGGGTGACCTTGTTCACATGGGCTGAGGCGAGATTCACAGATATGCTTGCTTATATAAATAATATATATAAAATATAACACATAAATTATATAAATAATAAAATATATATAAGGTCGCTACTTCGCGGATTTTCGACTATCGCGGGGGGTTCTGGAGCCTAACCCCCGCGATAAACAAGGGATTACCGTATCTATATATATATATATATATATATATATATATATATATATATATATATATATATATATATATATATATATATATATATATACAGTAAAACCCCAATTATCCGAAAGCGGATTATCCGAAAAACCGGATTATCCGAAATTGATCTGGATAATGCAATTAAAAAAATTTTTCTTTTTCTATACTAAAACGTTATAAAACAAAATAAATAAAAGTAACTACATAATATTATGTACTATATTAACACATTTAAAATTGATAAGAACAGTTAAAATGAATATGCTTTCTAATACGTATTGCCGAAATAACTTGTAACGAATAGATCAATGTATTAGACAAAAAACATTAAACAAACTCTCAACAACACCACGTCCGCACCTTCGCCCCAGCAAGGACGTAGGTGCGGCGAACGAACGAACTACTGCACGACTACTCTCACACCGTACTCTCAAGACAACGACACAAACACGACTCCCCTCTCCACTCCATGCCACATTCCCCTTCCAACATACGAGTTGTGCGATAATATGAGTCATCATACTGTGTCTCCACCTGCACGATGCATCAAGGTCACACTTGCAAGCTTGCACAACCATTCACAATCGCACTCTGCAACATTCACAATTCAGATCTGCAACGCTCACAAGTATCAACATACACTGGTCCAGACAAGGAGACACAGACAAACATACAATAAAACATTTACATCACATGTTTTAAGCGTACTACTTTGTTTAGCGTGGCGTTGTTTGTTTGGTTTCAAAATCAAAATGGCGGCCATAAATCGGATTATCCGAAAAAATAAAATCCGAAGAGGCTCCTCCATTTAGGATATTCGGGGTTTATATATATATATATATATATATATATATATATATATATATATATATATATATATATATATATATATATATATATATATATATATATATATATATATATATATATATATATATATATATATATATATATATATATATATATATATATATATATATATATATATATATATATATATATATATATATATATATATATATATATATATATATATATATATATATATATATATATATATATATATAGATATATAGAGATAGATATATAGATATAGATAGAGATATATATAGATATATAGAGAGAGATATATATATATATATATATATATAGATAGATAGATAGATAGATATATATATATATATAGATATATATATATATATATATATATATATATATATATATATATATATATATATATATACAGTACCTCTCGAGTTTCATGTTAGTCCTAAATTCTTACCATCCTGACTTTCACACTGCTTTGACATGTGCGGGTCACGTCTACTTACTATCGGTATCACGCACGCTACCTTTAAAGGTAGTATCACACTAGACGTTTTCCTCCAGACATTTTGGCTCTGGACAAAAAGAGAGAGTGAGAGAGAGAGAGAGAGAGAGAGAGAGAGAGGGGGGGGGGCTGTCGTTTTGAAGCTGCAGTTGAAGGTGGCTGCCTTATGATTGGCTGACAGTTCTGAAAACACGTTTGTGATTCGCTGGGAGTCCGATGATGTCATTGCCAACGCTCACCCTATCAGTGGCTTCAGTCCCTTAAAGCAGTGTCACAATGCTGTTTTCGTCCAACCGTTGGGGATACAGGCAAGCCCATACGCTCAACCGGGTTCAAGTTCACGGTTATCCATAAGCTGGTGTCACATAGGCCCGGGCTTTTTTCTTCCCACCGAGTTGCCGCCAGCTAGGGCAACCAGCAGCTCCAACTTTTCCGGGTGTGCGTCACACACGGCTAAGGTCGGTTGCCCGTATCCACATCCACAACGTAAACAAAGTACTTGCCATGTATCAACATGGCTGTTGGCTGTTGCAGCTTGTGCTGCCATTACCCAAGTTATGGACTTGTTGCTGAAGTTAAATGGAAGGAAGAAATAGTTGTGGGTGTGGCATGCCTATGGCTCCTCCATGCCAGTTCTCATTGTCACCACTGCGCGTGCACGGCCAACCCACCCATCTTGAGTCAACTACATAAAAACATGGATCGAATAGCAACACACACACACACACACACACACACTGCTCTCTTCTTGCCATTGGGTATGTTTGGTTTGTATGAACCATTTGCCAAATAAGTTCTAACCCACTCTAGGAAATGGCGAAGCCATTTTTGTTTGTGAGAAACATCTGCCATGGTTCATGATGAGTCTGGTGTGTGCGTGCATGTGTGTGTGTGTGTGTGTGTGTGTCTTTGTTGTTACTCGATCCACGTGTTTATGTGGTCGGAGTCTAGATGGGAGGATTGGCTGCTCACACGCAGTGGTGACAATGAGAATTGGCACAGAGGAACCACAGGCACGCCACACCCACAACAGCTTCTTCCTTCCATTTAACTGCAGCAACAAGTCCATAACTTGGGTAATGACAGCACAAGCCGCAAGAGCACTTACTTTAGCAGACGATGCCATGTTGATACAGGGCAAGTGCTCTGCTGAGATTGTGGATGTGGATACGGGCAACGACCTTGGCCGTGTGTGACACACACCAGGAAAAGTTGAATTTGCCGGTTGCCCTAGCTGGTGCCAACGCGGAGGGAAGAAAAGGGCCCAGTGTGACACCAGATTACGGAACACCGACAACTCGCTCCCGGATGGGCGCATGGGTGTTGCCAGTAGCCACAACGGTTAGAGGAAAATGGCCAGTGTGACACTGCCTTAAGGCAGCGAGGCCGCTGACCAGGTGAGCGCCGGCAATGACGTTATCGAACTTCCAGCAAATCACAAACATGTTTTCAGAGCTCAGCCAATCATAAGGCTTCATCTGTGGCTTTAAAACAACCCATTCTCTCTTCCTGTTTTCTTCCTTTTTCCAAGGTACATATTTTGATATAACAAGGGAGTAAAGGAGGAAAAAAAGTGACCTCCGGGGGGCAGCATGAGCCAATTATAATGGCGCCACTATAAACAGTTGCCTGCACCATGACGGGCTCGGGGCCGACCATCAGGCCCAGATGGATAGCCTACAGGTGCCATAGCCCACATGTAAAAAATAAATAATAAATAATAAAAAAAAAAAAAATAAATAAATAAATCTCCACAGGTCGGAACGGATAACCGCTTTTTCAGTGTTTTTAATATCTCACGTTTTGCGATCCTCGAGTTTAGCGCTATACCTTCAGAACGAAGTGAGCGCAAAAATCAAGAGGGTACTGTATATATATACAGCACCCTCTCGAGTTTCGCGCTTGCTTCATTCCGAAGGTATAGCGCTAAACTCGAGGATCGCGAAACTTGAGGTATTGAAATACACGAAAAAGCGCTTATTGGTTCCGGCCCATGGAAAAAAAATACTTTTTTTTTTCAACTTGACTCACTTGATATCAATTTTTTTTATACTCTAATTTTTTTTTTTTTTTTTTTTTTTTTTTTTACAGCAAAGGAGAAAGCACAAGGGCACAAAAAAGTAAAAATTAAAAAAAAAAAAGCCCGCTACTCGCTGCTCCTAAAAAGAATCCAAAGAGGTGGCGAAAGATAAGTCAGTTTCGGAGGAGAGGTGTCCTGATACCCTCCTCTTGAAAGAGTTCAAGTCGTAGGCAGGATGAAATACAGATGAAGGAAGATTGTTCCAGAGTTTACCAGCGTGAGGGATGAAAGAGTGAAGATGCTGGTTAACTCTTGCATAAGGGGTTTGGACAGTATAGGGATGAGCATGAGTAGAAAGTCGAGTGCAGCGGGGCTGGAGGGGGAGGCATGCAGTTAGCAAGTTCAGAAGAGCAGTCAGCGTGGAAATATCGATAGAAGATAGAAAGAGAGGCAACATTGCATGAATTTAAGAGGTAGAAGACTATCAGTATGAGGAGGAGAGCTGATGAGACGAAGAGCCTTTGCCTCCACTCTGTCCAAAAGAGCTGTGTGGTGGAGCCCCCACATGAGATGCATACTCCATACGAGGCGGACAAGGCCCTGTAGATGGACCGCAACTGTGCAGGGGAGAAGAACTGGCGGAGACGGTACAGAACGCCCAGCCTCGAGGAAGCTGATTTAGTAAGAGATTAGATATGAAGTTTCCAGTTGAGATTTTGAGTTAAGGATAGACCGAGGATGTTTAGTGTTGAGGAAGGTGATAGCTGGGTGTTGTCAAAGAATAGGGATAGTTGTTTGGAAGATTGTGTCGAGTGGATAGGTGGAGAACTGTGTTTTGATGAGTTGAATGACACCATGTTCTTCTTTCCCCAATAGGAAATAATAGTAAGGTCTGAGGCTGCGTTCTGCAGCCTCCAGCCTTGAGTCGTTAAGTTCCTGAAGGTGGGTCTTCTATTAAAAGAAGTTGAATAATGCAGTGGAATCATCGGCGAGAATGGATAGGACAGTTCGTTTTGGAAAGAAGATCATCAATGAACAACAGAAAAAGAGTGGGAGATAGGACAGAACCCTGTGGACACCACTGTTAATAGATTTAGGGAAGAACAGTGACCGTCTACCACGGCAGAAATAGAACGGTCAGAAAGGAAACTGGAGATAAAGGTACAGAGAGAAGGATAGAAACCGTAGGAGGGTAGTTTAGAAAGCAAGATTTGTGCCAGACCCTATCAAAAGCTTTTGATATGTCCAGCAATAGCAAAAGTTTCACCGAAAGCGGCTAAGAGAGGATGACCATGAGTCAGTTAGGAGATCACCAGTAGAACGCCCCTTGCGGAACCCATACTGGCGATCAGATAGAAGGTCAGAAGTGGAAAGGTGCTTTTGAATCTTACGGTTAAGGATTGATTCAAAAGCTTTAGATAGACAAGAAAGTAAAGCAATAGGACGGTAGTTTGAGGGATTGGAGCGGTCACCCTTCTTAGGTACAGGCTGTGTGAAGGCATACTTCCAGCAAGAAGGAAAGGTAGATGTTGACAGGCAGAGGCGAAAGAGTTTGACCAGGCAGGGTGACAGCACGGAGGCACAGTTTTTAAGGACAATAGGAGGCAGTCCATCAGGTCCATAAGCCTTCTGAGGATTGAGGCCAGAGAGGGCATAGAAAACATCATTTTGAAGAATCTTTATAACAGGCATAAAGGAGTCAGAGGGGGGATGAGTAGGAGGAATATGCCCAGAATCGTCCAGAGTGGAGTTTTTAGAAAAAGTTATCTCAAAATAGTAAGTCAGAAAATGAGGAGTGAGAACAGGTCGTTCTGAAGCCGCAGTTGAAGGCGGCTGCCTTACAATTGGTTGGTAGTTATGAATACATGCTTGTGATCCATGTGGTGTCGTCTGCTAATGTAAGGGTGGTTGCTCGTGGTCACCCGTGGTACAGTTGGACAAACCTTTAGCTTCTGGTAGTTTTCTGTGTGTTATGGTATAATCTGCTAACTTTTTCTGTTATAAATCATTAAATCACTAACATCATGATTGACTTGTCAATGCCTATTGAACGTAAACCGCCGCCGCAATCGCAAAATAACTCGGAGAGGTTCAACTTGCTTACTGCTTCCATGTTTCCCTCACCGCTCACAAAGACCACAAGCGGACAAAAAAGAACAAATCCAGGCAAATTAACACTTTTAACCCCTTCCCGGTGGAGGATCTATATATAAACGTTTCGAAATTGGGACTTTTTGTCGGCATGTCTATATATATACATTTGCTCTCATTTGCCCACACTAGATTGTAGCATGGTCTATATATTGACGATTCCTTACTACTAACAAAATGATCAAAATAAATCGTTATTTGGCATCTCAAACCCCCTGACACTTACCGACATTGCCTCTCAAGGACAGTCACCGCTTGTGTTTTATCAGTGGTGGATGTGCTATGCACATCAGCTAACACTGGGAATTTATGCATTTTTTTCCGATTTTATTTTATTATTAGTCTATCATGTCAAGGAGAAAGAGAGCTCTTAAGAAGGAAGAAATGACTTCTTTGGTAGCTGAGGATATAGATGCTGATTTTTTGGATGACTTTGATGATTCTGACTCATCTACTGTCAGTGATACAGAATCTAAACCTTCATATAAATATATCAATATACATATAACCAATCAAACTTAAATAACATCTATATACAGGTAACTCTCGATTTACGCGAGTATTGCATCCTTGAAGAGGTCGCATAAATCAAAAACAATGTAAATCAAATGAGGTAGGTTTCTGTCGAAAAATAAATACCGTATTTTGCGTCGTATAACGCGCACCCCAAGCTTTAACACAACAATTTTGAAAAAAAAAAGTTCTTAAAATTCTCAGAAATATGTACGGGTTAAAGAACATTGACAATGTACAGTTTCCCGAAATTTATATATTTTTGGTGTAATCTTTACTGCTTGAATTGACAAGTGTCCTTGAGTAAAGCAATGAAAATGGTGGCCGGGCTGGTGTTGTGAGAAATACATCCCCGTAAACATACTGATGATGCAAAGCTTCTGATATCATAATAAGCATATTATTCTCACCATCACTCGTAGGTTATGACAGACATCTAGGCAAGACACAATTCACACGGTTCTGGTGATATGCGGCATGCAGCTGTTTGTTGTATGGGTGTGGTTGTGTGGTTTTCAAAGAATGCAAATGGCGGCCGGGCTGGTATTGCGAGATATATCTCCTCGTACATACTGATCATATTACAGCTTCTGAGATCATAATAAGCATATTATTCTCACAGTCACTCGTAGGTTATGACAGACAACTAGGTATGACACAATTCACGCGGTTCTGGTGACACGCGGCATGCAGCTGTTTGTTGTGTGGGTGTGGTTGTGTGGTTTGTAAACAATGCAAATGGCAGCCAGGCGTGAAATAACTCCTTGTACAAGACTCATGATGTACAGCTTCTGATATCATATTTACCCCATTACTCTCACTAATATTAATAATTAATAATGAACACATGGATATTTTTTTCCAATATGATTCTTTTATGTAGCTTGTACTGCTCCTTAGTCATACAATCGTAAGCCAGCTGTGACATCAAGATCAAGATATACAAATGGCGCCCGACGGGAAAACGGGATAACAGCAAGGCATGGGCGATCCTCCACCGATTTAATTTTTGTATAGTAGTTATTTGATTGCCCTGTATTTTATGGTAACATATTATAAGACAGCTATGGACTATGAAGGATGATTAACAATAATAAAGGTAAGTTTGCAGTTGTTATAGGATAAGACGAAACAAAGACCCTTTAAAACACTCCAAAGAAGAAAAAATAATTAAAAATTTGTACATTTGGCGTATAACACCCAGGGCTAAACTTTCAGGCATTTTTTATGTGAAAAAGGTGCGCGTTATACATTCAGTGGGGAGAGAGAGAGAGAGAGAGAGAGAGAGAGAGAGAGAGAGAGAGAGAGAATATCCATATCACCGAGATATCCAATCAGGCACTCAGTCTCAGCCTCACTCGTCTGAGAAAGAAATGAGGGACAGCATGAGCGCCTGGCTAGAATTGGTACCGGTACCGTACCGTATAGCTGGTACCGTTAGTACCGGTACAGGTATCGTTACCTGCCCACCCCTATTGTTGAGTAGCGTGGCAGCGTGGGTACTGTATGGTTGTTCAAGTGGCGCGCGGGAAGAACTGAGCTCAGCTGTGTGGCCACAGCGCCATGTGAGTCCAGTTGCGTGAGACATATGGTGGCCACTCCATAAAATATCGCGTATAAGTGGAAAAAACGTGTAAATTAAACATTTATTTGGATTTTGGACCCCGCGTTATTTCAAAAACGCATAAAACAAACTCGCGTAAATCGAGAGTTACCTGTATAGATTCAAATGTTTGTTCAGTTTTGCGGCAGAGTCTATATATAGACGTCAATCTGGAATGCCCACTTGCGGGGAATCTATATGTACACGTATAGATGAAAGTCGACAGTGTCTATGCAGAGACGATTTTTTTTTTTGGTAGTACATTCATCTGCCCTGCCACCGGGAAGGGGTTAATGCTGTGTATTCCCACAGCACGCATGCATGGTGGACAGCAGAATGGCTAATTTCATTATGGAGATATTTCTCGCAACACAGGCCAGTGTATAGTGGACCTTTTTCTTTTGACCGGTAATGTTTTGTATCGCTTCTTAAGTCCTCCTTCTCCACACTTTTATACTTCACAACGTGCACTTAGGGCCACTTTCAGTCATTTTGTTTGTTTTGATCTTTATCAGCCGCGGGGATCGCCGCTCTAGTATTTCCACGTGAAACTGGCCGATGGGTAGTGATGTGATGTGATAGTGTCGGAGGTATTGCCTTTACAATGGCACCTCGTGGCGGCTGCGGGGTTAGCCTCGCCCCGCACCTTACCACACACTCTCAACACCTGTCGCTTTCTCTGCAGCCGCCACTACCCCATAGGCCAATTTCACGAGGAAAACTATAGCGTCGATCGCCGCCATTGGTAACGATCAAATCAAACAGTGACTGTGAAAGCGGCCCTTATTTACTTCACAGTGCGCACTTATACACTTCACCCTGAACTTAGGTGTTTATCTGTTCTTTTCTTTCCCTGATTTTGGTTTTCTATGCCCTTTTGCTATTTTCCACTGTTACTTTTCACCGTCGCTGCCATGCATTACAGGTCAAAAGAAGAAGAAGAGGAAAACAACACCGGGAGATCTACAAAAAAGTTTTTTGGACTGTGGTTCCCCAGCATGGGATGTTCTCTTATCTTGTTAATCAAGTAAACAAAGCAGCTCTGTCAGTCCATTTTACGAGTCTCTTGGTGGGCCATCTTCCACTGCTCATTTTTACAGCTAACTGCTGAATCTGCTTCCTGATAAATCTTACTTCTAGCAAGTTTCTCTAGTAGGCACATATTTACAACCATCCTACCTCAGTTTATTTCGTATATCTCCCATAGCCTTGACAGCCACCTCTTGTAAGTCACCTTCTCCATCTTGATCATTTTCATACTTGGGGCCATCAGCAATTGTCTGAAGAAATTGGGTGACAACACTCCTCAAGGAATGAAGGGAATTCAAGGAAACTGTGAGGGCTTCTACACCTGACCCTTCTGATGCTGCCATTCTGCCGATTGTTTGTTCCACTATGGTGCTGTAATGGAATAGCATGGAATTAGTGAACAGACTGATTATCCTGAGTTTTAAAAGATTTAAGGTTGTTAAATGACCTGGGTATGCTTCTGAGCTAATTTTGCTCTTAATAGAGCTGGAATGCTCTTTTTTTTATGTAGGGGGTTGTATGCATAATGGTGAGCATGCATGCCTATTTCTACTGAATTCTACTAGGAAAAAAAATACACAAAAAAATATTACAATTTACATCATATTTCTCAGTAACTATTACAACTTATGGAATAATGTTTTTTTTGGATAAGTAATATCCATGTTAGTAAATTGGAAGGTATTTTATACCTGTAGAGCCAATGGCTATGTTGTGCTGAATTTATCATGATAGGTTTCCTATATGGGTACGAAATTGCATAGGATAATGTTGGTATATACACTGTACTAGGGGGCAGCAGGTACACTGACCATGAAAATCTGCCCTAATAGACAAATGTTTCCCCTGCCTAGTAATAAAAGAAAATGGAACACTTAGGGTACGCGGTGGCTGAAGTGGTAGCGTGCTGGGCCCACATTCACCACGTGATGGACGACAAGAATTCGAATCCCCACGCTACCACCTCAGATTTTTCAATCACCGCAGAGTGACTTATAAGAAGATGGCGACACTATAAACACTTGCCTGCACCATGACGGGCTGGAGCCGAATACCATCCAGGCCCCTCAAGCAAGCCTACCGGCGCAATAGGCGGAGACGTAAAAAAAAAAAAAAAAAAAAAAAAAAAAGACAGACTTCTTTACCAAGCGGTGTATGGGAGTGTCAGGCAAGATTTTTATTTATTTTTGCTGGTGTTTGTAATTTTTAGCATCACTGTATAGAGTTTCTCTACGGTGAATACATGCTAATTCAGATTTTGTGGTGTTTATCACGTTAACCACCAGAGAGCATTATTGGAACTCTCTCATTGTGCCATGTTTCCTGTGTGGTCAAATTCAGTACTGTTGTGGCAGAAACACATGGAGGCAGGTGGTTGTTCTTCTCCTCAAATACTTTGTAATACAACACTAAAAGTCATGGTACACCAGTGGCACCTGTAGCGATCAATCAGTAAGACCCGTTCAGCAGTGCCACATGAGCCACCCATGGTACATGTATTATATGGTGCACCAGTGGCTCATACGGTGATACAATTACGATTCGTTATGAAATTTTTGGTATCAGGCCAGTGGTGGTACAGAGATTATCTATTTACAATCACTGTCTGCTCTTTTCTGTGCCATAAATAATAATAGTGTAATGCCAGGGGGGTACTTTTGGGTGTACAGTAATCCCTCGTCTATCGCGGGGGTTAGGTTCCAGAACCCCCCGCGATACGCGAAAATCCGCGAAGTAGCGACCTTATATTTTTTTTTATTATTTATATATATTTTTAAGGCTTTATAAACCCTCCCCACTCTTATAAATCCTTCCCACACTCCTATTGACCTTTCCCACACTCTTATAAACACTTCCTACGACGTTCCGTTGTTATGATGTGGTCCCAATAAATTGTTATATAATCCTTGTTTCGACTTTCGACATTTGCTTCGTAAATACGAACTTTGCGCAGGAATTAGTTTGGCGGGGCGGAAGAATACTCAGAGGAAGACCAATATGAGCGTAGCTCACTTCTTTTATATCACAATTACTTAAATACGGAAGGGGAAAGGGAGGAGAGGGACAGAGTGGGTCATGAAAAAAATATAGATAGAGGATGTAAAAAGAGAGAACAAGGAAAAGTAGTGGAGGAAACAGGGAGAGATAAAGAGGATGAAAACAAGAAGGGTGTGGGGAGGGAGGGACAGTGGGGAGGGAGTCAGGTCAGGACTTCAGTCAGGACATGACCTGACTCTAACTTCTGCACCTCCCTCCCCACACCCTTTCCATTTCACCTTCTGTGTGTGTGTGTGTGTGTGTGTGTGTACACACACACACACACACACAAAGGGGAAATAAGAAGGGTGTGGGGAGGGAGTGGCAGAAGGGAGAGTCAGGTCAGGTCTGCCCCTCCCTCCACACACCCTTCCCATTTCCCCTCCTGTGTGTGTGTGTGTGTGTGTGTGTGTGTGTGTGTGTGTGTGTGTGTGTGTGTGTGTGTGTGTGTGTGTGTGTGTGTGTGTGTGTGTGTGTGTGTGCGAGCGAGCGAGCGAACGATGTGTGTGTGTGTGTGTGTTCATATTATGTAATGGAGAAAGGGAGGAAGAATGATAGAGTGAGAGAAAAGACTAAAGATAAGAGGGTGTGAGAAAGGAGGAAACAAGGGAAATGGGTGGAGGAAATGGGACGGGAGTAGTAGTGAGGTATGGAGGGTCTGGTAAAGGTGAGGAAAGAGGAGGAGAGAAAGGATGTGAGTGGGAGGGAAAGAGATCAAAAGAGAGAGGTAGGGAGGGTCAGGTAAAGGTGAGCAAAGAGGGGGAGAGAAAGGGTGTGAGTGGGAGGGACGCAGACGGAGAAGGTGCGCCACATTCTGGCTCGGTGCGCGGACGTGTTCAGTGGGGGTGGTTTGGACCTGGGCCGCACGAGGTAGGCAAAGCACAACATCAATGAGATGGGGTCAAAAAAGTGTTGACTCCGCGGGGTGCGAGGCAGGACATCTTTAGGTTCCCCTTCGTATATTTCATGAACAAATAGTGTTCTATTTGTTATTATAGAAGAAAATATATTGAAAAGTATCAGAATATTTCTATGACTGATATTGTATCGCAAACTTTGCTGAAGTTAATTCATTCATTCATCCATTCATTTCATCGACGCCTGCTCCTAGGAGCTCCCACCAGGGGATGGCCACAGCAGAAGAGCTTCCAACCCTTTCTATCCAGACACTCCCCCCTTGCCTGCTCAAAGTTTCTCAAAGACCTTTCCCCTCTCTCCCTAACATACTCTTGCACCCTATCCCTCCATTTCACTGGAGGTCGTCCTCTAGCATTCCCTCCCTCTATCTCACTCCCATACACCCTTCTGGTCATCTTACTCTCCTCCATTCGCTCCATGTGGCCAAACCACTTTAAAGTCTGTCGCTCCACTTCTTCCTTTCACCCCTGTGACATATTCCAAAATGCTCGTACACTTTCATTACTCATTCCATCCATTCTACTCACACCACAAGCACTCCTCAAATAGCTCATTTCCACTGCCTGCACTCTAGACCTCTGACTTTCATTCCAGGCCCACGTTTCACTTATGTATGTGAGGGTTGGTACTATTATTGTATGTCTCAAATCCCGCTTTACCTCCATGCTCACACTTCTGCCATTCATGATTCGTCCCAAAGATCCTACCACCCTTCTTCCTTGCAATGCTCTTTCTCTTATATCTCCCTCCATACCACCATGCTTACACATAACTGATCCAAGGTACTTAAACTCATTGACCTCCTCCATTTCTTCACCATTCAAAATTATTTCGCATTCTTTTTCACATTCAATTCCCACTCTACATGGGCATACAAAATCTACAACCTCACTTCTATTTCGCTCGCAAACCATCACTTTACTTTTGTTGACATTTACTTTCAGCTTTCTCCTATTACAGACACTATCAAAAACACTGACCAAATTTTGTAGGTCACTTTCATTTTCTGCAATGAGCACCGTGTCATCAGCAAACAGTATCGAATTCAGTACCCACTTCCTTCCCTCATCGAACAGTCTTACTCCAACTTCTCCAGCTTTGCCCTTAATTTCTCTAATAACACCATCCATATAAATACTGAATAACCATGGTGACATGACGCACCCTTGTCTTAAGCCCACTTTTATCTCAGAATGTTCACCTGTTCCTCCAGTAATTTTGACACATGCAGATGCATCCTCATAGAAAGACTTTTTTGCACTAAGCAGTTTCCCTCCCACACCATAAATCTTTAAAACATCCCACAATGCAATCCAATCGACTCTGTCATAAGCTTTTTCCAAATCCATGAAGGCAGCGTATAGTTTCTTTCCATTTGCTATTATTTTTTCTACTACCATCCTGAAGGCAAATATCTGATCCACACATCCCCTTCCCTTCCTGAAGCCTCCTTGTTCTTCACTGATTTTCTCTTCTGTAAGTCTTTGCACCCTCTCTATTATGACTTTTCCATATACCTTTCCGGGTATACTCAGGAGACTTATACCTCTATAGCTCCCACATTCCCCTTGTAAACTGGGACAATGATGGCTTTCGTCCAGTCTGCTGGCACCCCCCCCCCCCCCTCCCATGCTACTTCACATATCTTGACCATCCATTTAACAACTACATCTCCTCCACACTTCAACATTTCTGCTGTGATTCCATCAATTCCTGCTGCCTTCCCATTTTTTAATCTTTTTATTACCTGATTTACTTCTTCATATGTTATACTTCTTTCTTTATACGTATACTCCTCCTCTACCTCTACTCAAAATTACTGCTGTTACAGCTGCTGGACGTCCATCCTCAAAATTCATTAAGTTTTTTTAAATATTCTCTCCATCTCTCTTTCACAGCTTCCCCGTCTTTCAACATCTTTCCATTCTCATCTATAACTTCATTTATTTTACTTAAGGAGATATTTTCTGCATTTCTTTCGTTTTTTACTTCTTTCCAATATGATTTCCTGCTCCCTTTATATTTTTCACTTAGTCTTTTTCCAAAGTCTTCTTAACATGGACCATAAGTGTGCATCTGTGAGTCCTACCCCTGGGGCCGGATTCACAAAGTGTTTAGTTTGTAGTTTTGGATGCCTTAAAAAAAAAAAATAAGACTTTTGTCTGCATGGTCTGCTGTCGTAGTTTTCACAGAAGATAATAACACAATTCAGCTCGTAAATGCCTGTAAATGCGACGTCTGGCAACATACACCCTCCCGCTGGCCTTGACCAACACTAATCGCTCATTGTCTCCCACTTACCTGCCTGTCCCCTTGTCTCCACTCATGGATGAATACCAGAAGCTTTCAGGAAAGTATTTTTAAAAAACCCACAAAAAATTCAAGGAAAAACATTACAGAAAATGAGAAAGCACATGGAGTATCAGAAAGCATAATTTAAATGCCAGAGTGTAAACAAACCATGCCCCTGGCCTTTTAAAGGTTTAAAATGCATACTTTCAGCCTCAAACCTTGGGAGATTGTTACCGAAGCATTGGTCGATTTTTTGATGTGCATAACTCACTTTCGCTTCTGACTCACATTTTCACTCAAAATGGGACACATTCACCGACATGTCCCACCCAAGTTTATTTCTATTTTTGTAAATGTAAACGACAAGCAGTCAACAAAAGACACAGTACTGTGCTGAAATTCATCAACCCTGTGTATGTAAACAAAGCCCACGCATGCGCAGATCAGGATCGGACGGAAAAACAAGGGTGCAAGACTCGACGCCACACTGGGAGTTCTACAATTTTCATAGATTGGAGAAAAGGCTTTTGAAGTGAGTGTTCTCTTATCTTGCCAATTACCATATTTGATGGCTTATAAGATGCACCCCCAATTTTGGCAGGCATTTGAAAAAAAATATAATAAACGGGTTAGAAACACGAGTGTCAGTTGAAGATTTTTTGCCTGACATTCGTAGCCCTTCCCCCTATCAGGTTGTCATTAATTTCACATGTATTCAGATCCTTATCAAATCCCAATACTTTACATTTAAAACCCTTAATATTTCCTGGGACCTACCAGAATTGGTCCTTCTTATAGACTCGAGGGTATTGCTTTGAGATGTAAACAAACATGGCAGAGACAGCGACATTCAGAGGGGTAACGGGTATAAAGTTTGAGCATCATATTTCTTTATTATTATTCTACATCGTAAGTCTAGTTGTTGTAATATTCTAGTATATTTTTAAAACATAAGGAAATGTGAAATCTAAAACTTGAATGTGCTTCAATGTTTGTTGAATACGTATGTAAAGTAAGAATGTTAACAGATAAGTGCAAAATAGAGAAACAGGCACTTGTAAGTTGTAAATATCCAATAATAACCTATCTTCTCAATAGCTCATCAATAGTATCCATATATTGTTTGAGTTTATCAATCAAACAAAGTTAAACAGTGTTATGAAGAAGGTCTGTCTTACCTCAATGCTCCCTGTCTTCTAAGGAAACATGGCGTGTCTTGCACGTGTTGTCAGGTTTGGTGCACAACCGTCCACTAGTTAATTTTCTTCCTGACTGGTGTCATTTTATATGAAGTAGTGGTAAGTACTACTGTTATACACTTACTTTAGAGAACAGTTGCCGTTGTTGCTGTAAAAGCAATCGCCACCTTGTCTACATTTGTGGAGGGGTTTGCAGTTTAATTTAAGTGCCATTGCTGCACTAAAACTTCACTAGCCAGTGACCCAAAGCTGAACCTTGACCTTATAAGATGCAGGGTGATTTTCAGGAACATTTTTTTGGAAAAAGTACGTCTTATAAGCCGTCAAATACGGTAAATAGTAAACAAAGCAGCTCTGCCATTCCACTTTACGAGTCTCTTGGTGGGCCATATTCCACTACTCCTCAGCCACTACCGAGCCGTCATCTGTTTGTTTACTTACAGTTGCACTGTTGCTCGTACCCACCACCACTTTCCATCCATACGGACAACCAACAACTCGCTCCCAGTTGGGCGAACGGGCAACTACGGTTGCCCATAACCCCAACAGTTGAAGGAAAACGGCCATGTGACACCACCTTTTAAGGCAGCATGCATGATGCTGACGGTAGGTAGACATGACCTCTAGATGTCAAAGCAGCGCGAAACTCGGGGCAATGATGCGCAGAAGTCAGGATTCTAAGAATTTTGGGCTAAGCGTGAAACTCAAGGATCATGAAACTTAGATAGCGCAAAACTCGGGAGGGTACTGTACACAGGGGCTGAGCTCAAACTCGGATAGTCCTGTCTCCCAATCTACATATATACAGGTAACTCTCGATTTAAGCGAGTTTGGTTTACGCGTTTTTTAAATAACACGGGGTCCAAAATCCAAATAAATGTTTAATTTACACGTTTTTTCCACTTATACGCGATATTTTTATGGAGTGGCCACTAGATGTCTCACGCAACTGGACTCACACAGCGCCGCGGCCACACAGCTGAGCTCAGTTCTTCCCGCGCGCCACTTGAATAACAATACAGTACCCACATTGCCGCGCTACTCAAAAATAGGGGTGTGCAGGTACCGGTACCAGTACCGGTACTAACGGTACCAGCTATACGGTACGGTACCAGACTGCTCAGTACCGGTACCAATACTAGCCAGTCGCTCATGGTGTCTCTCATTTCTTCCTTACACGAGTGAGGCTGAGATTGAGTGCCTGAGTGGATATCTCGGTGCTATGGATATTCTCTCTCTCTCTCCACTGAATAATATTTATTTTTCAATAGAAACCTACCTCTTGTTTGATTTACATTGTTTTTGATTTACGCGACCTCTTCAAGGACACAATACTCGCGTAAGTCGAGAGTTACCTGTTTTAAGAAAATGAGGATTTTGAATGTTGACAACCACAAAGATCTTGGGGTCAGGATTGATTCTTCTCTCAAGTTCCTTCTTTATGTGAGAGAGATTGCAGGCAAAGCTAGTGGCATAAGCTATAGTATTCTTCAGGGAACTATTTGTAGAACTTCAGATTTTATGATAGAGGTTTTTATTTCACATATTAGGCCAATCCTTGACTACGCTTCTGTGGTGTGGTTTACCGGATATTTGGGCAATGTAAGACTATTTGAAGCAGTTCAGAGAAGATGGACTAAGAAAATCATACCTTATAGGGATAGTCTTGCGCAACTGAGTCTCTACTCAATCAAAGGCAGACTGATCAGAGCTGATTTTATTATGGTGTTTAACCCGAGAACAGCGACAGACCTCAATTGAGGCTTGCCCGAGGAAAGGTGACAAGCCTCAATTGAGCGCGATTTTTGAACGCGTACAGAAACTGTACCAGTAGGTCTAAATGGCTGAAAATTGGACTGGATCATGTAATATATGGCAACACTCAGTAGGACTACCCACTATCCCCACGTCATTCATTTCACCCACGTCAATCGTCTTGCCTCGTCTCGTAGCACGTCTTATTTATAAATTATTGCTAACCTAAAAAAAAATAAGATATAGATGTGGTGTACATTAGTACAGTCGTCCCTCAAATAGTACGGTTTCCAATAGTTAGGTTTTGGTTTTATGTGGATTTTCTAAGATTTTTTATGATTTTTAAATTTCCCGACGAGCATGAAATTTAAAAACCCTAAAAGATCTTCTATGATGATCCATATAAAACTGAAACCGAACTATTGGAAACCGTACTATTTGAGGGATGACTGTAGTTACAGTTATATGTACGTGCTATGTGTCATTTACGCTCACGTCCCTCGTCTTGCCTCATCACACGTAGTCCTCCCTCGCACATACCAGGGGTTGCCAGAGCTCGGCTAAATCCCATTTATTGACCGCTGCCACAGCCATACAAATAGGTTTAGAACGTTTTGGTTTTCACTGTCCTATGCGTTCCAATATTACAAAGGCGCTGAGGTACTGTTTTTCCAATTCTGAGAGACTCAATTTTTTGGTCAACCAGCTGCCTGACAATGGCACTCTCCAACCCTGGGATCGCTTTTCACGGGTTAAAATTTTAAAGGGACTTTGTCCTAATCTTGATCATTTGCTAATGAGAAATCGCAATAGGGACACTAGAGGTCACTCCTACAAGCTTTATGTCCCCTGTTGTAACAATGAGGTGAGAGCCTGCTTCTTCTCTTTGAGAGTAATTAACATTATTTTGGAACAGCTTGCCGGATTCTGTTGTTTCTGTCATCTCGGTGAATTCCTTCAAGTACCAGCTGGACAAGCTTCTTGGTCATATCTTATGTGAGTTTGATTAATTTGCCATGTGGTTTGGTTGTTCTTTGGGTAATTTACGTCATAAGAATCTTGCAACCGTCATATACGACTATGTACAGGTAACTCTCGATTTATGCGAGTTTGGTTTACACGTTTTTTAAATAACGCGGGGTCCCAAATCCAAATAAATGTTTAACTTACATATTTTTTCACGTATATGCGATACTTTATGGAATGGCCACCAGATGTCTCACGCAATTGGACTCGCACGGCGCCGTGGCCACACAGCTGAGCTCAGTTCTTCCCGCGTGCCACTTAAACAACAATACAGTACCCATGCTGCCACGCTACTCAACAATAGGGGTGGGCAGGTACCAGTACCAGCTATACGGTACAGTACCGGTACCAGACTGCTCGGTACCGGTACCAATACTATCCAGTTGCTCATGGTGTCCCTCATTTCTTCCTCACATGAGTGAGGCTGAGACTGAGTGCCTGAGTGGATATCTCGGTGATATGGATATTCTCTCTCTCTCTCTCTCCACTGAATGAAGTGAATATTTATTTTTCGATAGAAACCTACCTCTTGTTTGATTTACATTGCTTTTGATTTACGCGACCTCTTCAAGGACACAATACTCGCATAAATCGAGAGTTACCTGCATTCACTTACTGGTAGCACGTACGAATGTGTGAAGCAGGTTTGGTACCACATACAAATGCATGAAGCAGGTTTGGTACCACGTACGAACGGGTGAAGCAGGTTAGTGACGAAACTTCTTCGGAGGAGGACGGGTCTGGTGAAGCCGCCAGACCATCTTGGCGGCGTCAGTTATGTAAGTAATAGCTAATGTTGAAGAAGGGGACATAAGCACCTCTTTCCATGTCCCTCAGTTAGCTGTTAGGTTGTAAAGTTTGGTTGGGGTACTTTAACCCTCTGAGTACCGCGCTATGGCGAGAAAACTAGTACACCCCATACCGCACTATGTGCAAATTTTTTTTTTTTCTTTCAAAACACTCGAATCTATCCCAAAACCATAAAAAATGTTGTCATTCCCCTTTCCGTAGCTTAGAAGTGTACCCCCTTCATCTCACCCGCAGCCCCGCCCCACCCGTCCAGCCCCGCTCAGCCGAGAGCGAGTTCATGCGGCTGTGCCCGCCACTCCGTTTCAGCGCGGTTTTGTAGTTCCACACTTTTTACACTCAGTGCATCATGGAACAATTATATTTCGAGAAATAAGACCGGTTTTGAAAATTATAAAATGACGATACGGTATCGTCACCCGTATGGGAAGCAACATTTTGTTTTTGGCAGAGGGTGGTAAGCTGTCCTGAACTTTTCCTTTGTTTTCACTATGTGGCGTATCCGATAGGATCACGAGAACCTGGGAGAGGCTAGCCCAACTCTAGCTATCACGTGATACCCGGCTGGTCTTCGGGGAACCAAAACTTTTCGCGAAATAAGACCGAGTGTAAGGGTAACTCAGTGACGATGTGGTATCGTCACCCGTACTAGCGGTAACATCCAGTGGTGACGATACCGTATCGTCATCGGTACTCAGAGGGTTAAGAGGGGGGGGGGTCCAGGGGGGTGCAGCCCCCCCTTGTTTAGCAGGGGGGTCGAGGGGGGCAAAGCACCTCCCCCCTGTTAGCAGGTCGTAAAGTTCAGTTGGAACAGTTTAAATATGCTCCCCTACCCAAATACCCCGACTGCCCGGGGGTCCTCCAAGAACGTTGGGGAAGGGTCTGGATTTGGATACCCTACTGGCGCCGCCTTCATATTATGGTTGAGGGATGTGTATTTTGCTTTTTAACTATGATATATGGAGGCGTATTATCGTATTCTGGAGGCGCGGAGTCAATATCCACAATCACCTTGTATACCGGGAACACGAACCCGTGAAGCAGATTCAAATTGTGGTCAGTCAGGATTCACGTTTTCGAACAGCTTAGGCAGGAGGTTCGAGAGCCTGCACTTGCTCTAGAACCCACAGTACTGTTTAAGGCGCGGCATTGTGCGGATCACGGCTAGCCGGTGGTATTGCTTGTGTCAGTGATAAACAATGAAGATACACCGTGTTTAGTGCCACGGACTCTACTAGCAGGATAGAAACCTTGCGATGAGGTGACAACCTACTGACACCGGTGCTAGAGAGAGGGCATGAGTGTGGTGTAGGCGGTTTATGTGGGCGCAGATGGCCTCCAGCGCCACGCCAGATGGTGAGGTGGGTTCAGTACGCTTCTCTCCCAAACAAGCTTGGGGATCCAGTGAGAATGTGTGGTTTCCGTAAGGGGAACACTAAATTCGTCGCAAACACTCATTTTAGTGGCGGTGGGAGGAAAAATCCCTAAATGCAGGGAATTTTTATTCCCCCCCCCCCCCACGCACTAAAAAAATACGCGATTGCAATGGATTTCGTGTCCCCCACCTGAAACCCCGCATTCCCACAGGTCCCCAAGCTTGTTTTGGGGGTGAGGGGAGAGTATGGGCAAGCACTAGAATTTTACCATCATCAGCTGCAGTTTTGGTTGGAGACATCGCACAGTTCTTGGATGGGGCGTGTAACCATCCAGGTAAGGAAGGGGACTAATTTTAATTGTTTGAAAGACAAAGAAATACAGTTTTCCATACAGAAATCTGGATACATGGAATGGATTAAAGGTAAAATTCTAGTGTTTGCCCATACTCCCCCTTCCCCCCATACAAGCCTGGGGACTCAGGAATGCAGGGTTTCAGGTGGGGGACACGAAATCCGTCGCAATCCCGTATTTTTTTAGTGGGGGGGGGGGGGGATAAAAACTCCCTAGATCTAGGGAAATTCCCTAAATTTAGGGAATTTTTCCTCCCACCACCATTAAAATAAGCATTTGCGACGAATTTAGTGTTTCCCATACAGAAACCACGCACTCGCTGGATCCTCAAGCTTGTTTTGGGAGAGAAGCGTAGTGAACCCACCAAACAATGCTCACCTCACCATCTGGCGTGGCGCCGGAGGCCATCTGTGCTCACATAAACCGCCTACACCACACTCATGCCCTCTCTAGTAGGTTGTCACCTCATCGCAAGGTTTCTGTCCTCCAAGTAGAGTCCGTGGCACCAAACACAGTGTATCTACATTGTTTATCACTGACAAGTAAAACCACCGACTAGCCGGGATCCGTCCAACGCCGCGCCTTAAACAGTACTGCAGGTTGTACAGGAAGTGCAGGCTCTTGAGCCTCCTGCCTGAGCTGTTCGAACACGTGAATCCTTACTGACCGGATTATGAATCTGCTTCACGGGTTCATATTCCCAGTATACAAGGTGATTGTGGATATTGACTCACGCCCAGAATATGATAATACGCCTCCATATATCATAGTTAAAAAAACAAAGTACTTAAAAGTAAAGAAGAAGCCGAATTAATCCCCTTCCCCCAACGATCTTGGGGGACCCGCGTGAACTCGGGGTCTTTGGGTGGGGGAGCATATTTAAACTACTCCAACCGAACTTTATGACCTGCTCGACCCCCCTGCTAACCAAAGGGGGGGGGGCTGCTCCCCCCCTGGACCCTCACCTCTTAACCCCCATGGCGTCGGAACATTTCCCACCCGTGACCCCCCCCAGCGTCGGCACTTTTCAAAATTTTTTTTTCTCCCATTATGTCAGAAATGCTGAAAAAACATAGGTTTAAGTCATGAAAAGTGTCAAAATGACATCTGAGTCACGGTGTCAGAATTGTCGCTGTCAGATATGTACGACGCCGACGCTGGGAAGGTGACTCAGCCTGTGTAGTACATGTACGACGCCGACGCTGTGAGGGTTAAAATACCCTAACCGAACAGCTAACTGAGGGACATTGAATACAAGTAACCTGTGTTCGGACCTGCTTCACGCGTTCGTACGTGATACCAAACCTGCTTCACGCGTTCGTACGTGCTACCAGTAAGTAAATACACAGTCATATATGACGGTTGCAAGATTCCTATGACGTAAATTACTTACCGTTTAGATGCTTCATTGATCTTAATGCTGTAACAGGGGGCTTCGCCCCCCTCGAACCCCCCCTTTGGTATGGATTGTGAGTGAAATTGCGTGGTTTCCGTACATTGTAAAAAACCCCGGAATGTATGAAATTTCCCTACATCTAAGTAATTGTAAGGAATTTCCCTACATCTAGGGTATTTTACAACCCCCCATAACTCAAAAACTATGCATTTGCGATGCATTTCATGTTTACCACCGCAATTCCCCTAAGTCTCAATGGCCCCCTAGCCAATTTTGGTTGCGAGGGGTGAGTATGGGCAAACACTAGAATAATACTGGATTAAACAACAACATTGTTGAAGCGGGCATTGTCCATGTAATGAAGGAAAAGTTGGACAAATATAGATTGTAGTATTATTAGTTGTTGGCAACACTGATTACCACTACCGTTTTCGTTTTGGTAACACTACACTCACTGTTTACACTGTTGTGGTAGGTCCTAGCTATTACACTATTTCTTACTGTTAATGTGCTAGTATTTCTTTATGTTGTTTTGTTTATTGTTATGATTTTCTAATGTTAATGTTTTGTAGCATGATTGTTATGTTATGTGCTTGTGTTCATGTATGCATGAATGTTGTTAGTTATTGTTCTGTCTTTCTGTTACAGATGTGGTAGTTTGGTAATGTGTTGAATAAAGCTTGGAATCTGTCACCAAGTGTTTACTTTCATTACAATTTATTCAACACATTACCCATTATGGCCAAGCTGCTGAAGCCGTCCAGACTGGACACAGATCCCAGCTCACCCACTGCAGCCAAAGAGTGGAAGCACTGGTATAAAACATTCACTAACTTCATAGAAGAAAGTGGAGATGCTGCACCAAACAAGTTTAGGGCGTTAGTGAATTGTGTGTCCCCAAGTGTGTATGAACTCATTGAGGACTGTGGAACTTTTGAGAGTGCAATCACCAAACTGGAGAGTGCTTATGTCAAGTTGCCGAATGAAGTTTTTGCCAGGCATGTTTTGGCGACACGACGACAGCAGTCAGGGGAATCCCTTGACGAATTTCTGAGGGAGCTACATAAGCTAAGCAAGGATTGCAACTTCCAGGCAGTCACAGCTGAGCAATATCGGCAGGAGCTAGTACGTGATGCGTTTATCAATGGTATTGCCTCAGCATTTATTCGTCAGCGCCTTTTAGAAAATAAGTCACTGAACCTGAGGCTGCATACAGTCAAGCCCGTACATTGATCTTGCCCAGCGTAGTGCCGACGCGTATACATCTGCACCAATTCCTCATACTGCTGCTTTAGTTCCGGAGCAGCAGGCACAGCCCAGTGGTGACCAGCAGCAGCAGCCAACAAAAGAGGAAGCAGAAAGAAGTTCACCTGGAGATTCAGCTGTTGCTGCTGCTTACCTATCTAAGAGGAAATGCTATTTTTGTGGTAATGCACTCCACAGAACAGGTAGAGTGAGTTGTCCTGCACGCACTGTTACATGTAACAAATGTGGTAAAACAGGTCATTTTGCTAAAGTCTGTAAATCAAAGGCTTCAGGTAGTACTACTGCTGCATTGTATAACCCCACTTTGCTTACAATAGCTGCCACTTATCCGAAGAATCTTTCACATGCAGCAACAAACATCACTGTAAATGGCCACTCATTGAAGGCACTAATTGATTCTTGTAGCTCAGATAGTTTTATACGTGAGGAAGTAGCACAGAAACTAAATTTGACAATAGTTCCTGTAGGTGCAGCAGTCTCAATGGCTTCAAAATCTTTAAATGCTAGTTCCCCTGAGTTTGTTACAGCAGACTTAGTGCATCTTGATCAAAGATATCCTTGTATCCAGCTAGGGGTCCTGAAGGATTTATGTTGTGATGTTATCTTAGGTTATGACTTTCAAAAGCAACACCGGAGCGTAACTTTTCAATATGGAGGGAATAAACCAAGTTTAAAGATATCTGGTGCCAAACCTGTCTGTGTATTAGCAACAGCTGATATCGATGAACCGTCATTGTTTCCGAACTTGCCTCGACAGTGTAAACCCGTTGCAGTCAAATCAAGACGCTATAGCCAAGATGACCAGCTGTTTGTAAAAGACCAGATATCACATTTACTATCTGAAGGTATCATTGAGCCAAGTATATCCCCTTGGAGAGCACAGGTTGTAGTAGTCAAAGACCCACTTGCCAGGCACAAAAAGAGACTTTGCATTGATTATTCCCAGACCATTAACCAATACACAGAACTAGATGCATACCCCCTCCCAAAGATAGAGGATATGGTGCATGACCTTGCAAAATATAAGGTGTTCTCCACATTTGACTTGAAGAGTGCATATCACCAAATCAGCATTAAAGACAGTGAGAGAAAGTACACTGCTTTTGAGGGTGCAGGGAGATTGTTTCAGTTTTGTAGGATTCCATTTGGTGTCACGAATGGTGTAGCTGCATTCCAAAGAGCTATGGACAAACTAGTTGAAGATGAGAACCTCAAAGATACTTTTCCATATCTAGATAACATTACTGTAGGTGGATCAACTCAGGCTGAACATGATGAAAACGTTCAAAACTTCTTGGAGGTGGTTCAGAAACGGAAGCTTACCCTCAATGAATCGAAATCGGTTGTGTCTGTTCCTACTATCAATGTTCTAGGGTATTGTGTCGGTAATAATGTGATAAGGCCTGACCCTGACAGATTACGTCCTCTTCAAGAATTACCGCCTCCCACAAATATGGGGTCTCTACGAAGAGCTCAAGGGTTGTTTGCATATTATGCCAAATGGATCCCTGGTTTTTCTGATATGATTCATCCCTTAGTGAACACAAAAACTTTTCCACTGAGTGAGCCAGCACTAGCTGCTTTTAACTCCTTAAAAAAACAACTTATGGATGTTTCACTACGGTCTGTGGATGAGAGCCTTCCCTTTGTTGTGGAGTGTGATGCTTCGGAAGTTGCTGTCTCGGCAGTCTTAAACCAGGTGGCCGGCCAGTAGCTTTCATGTCGAGAACGCTCCAGGGTAGTGAGTTACATTATCCAGCAGTGGAAAAGGAGGCTACAGCTATTATCGAAGCTGTTCGCAAGTGGAGCCATTTCTTAGCGAGACGACATTTTACTCTGATTACTGATCAGCGATCTGTGATGTTTATGTTAGACAGCAGGAAGAGAACTAAAATAAAGAATAACAAGATACAGAGTGGAGGTTGAGCTGGCGCCGCACAGCCATACCATACAGTATCGCCCTGGGAAACAGAATATTGCACCGGACACCCTGACTCGTGCCCATTGTTGTTCTATTTCTGTAATGTCAAATCTCGCTGACATCCATGAGAACCTCTGCCATCCTGGGGTCACTCGCCTTTTGCACTTTGTGCGATCCAAAACCTCCCTTTTCAACAGATGACGTGAAGAGATTGTGCTTCTTGTAAAATATGTTAACAACAAAAGCCACAATTCCATCGTCCAGGAAAAGGTGTCCTCATAAAGGCCACCCAGCCAATGGAACGTCTTAGTATTGATTTCAAGGGCCTCTGCCCTCTACCACGAACAATAAGTACATTCTTACGGTTATTGACGGTATTCACGTTTCCCTTTGTGTTTCCCTGTCCAAACATGCATTCAAAACAGTGATCAAATGTCTTGAATCTATATTTAGTCTTTGTGGAATGCCTAGTTTTATTCATTCAGATCAAGGTCCTTCTTTCATGTCCCAGGAACTGAAAACATACCTTTCTCAGAAAGGGGTTGCAACAAGCAGAACAACATCTTATCATCCAATGGGGAACGGCCAGGTTGAGAGATACAACGGTATTATTTGGAAATCTATTTGTTTAATACTTGAAACTCGAGACTTGAAGACTCAACACTGGGAGATAGTACTTCCTGAGGTTTTGCATTCAGTTAGGTCGCTCTTATGTACAGCAACCAATGAGACCCCTCATGAACGTTTCTTTAGGTTTCGGCGACGCTCTGGTCTTGGAAATACATTACCATCATGGCTTTTGACTCCTGGACCCGTACTATTGCGACGACATGTTAGGTCTAGCAAGCATGAACCGTTAACTGATCAGGTTCAACTCACGAATGCAAACCCAATGTATGCAAATGTCAAATTTCCAGACGGAAGAGAATCAACTGTGTCTACTCGTGACTTAGCTCCAAGTCCCAAGGGTGTGACGATTCCTGTGCACCAGGTTGAATCGTTAAGAGATGGAGTCCCCAAACACACCTGGAGTGCAGGATACACAAACTCTTGTTGCACCTGAATTGCAGGACGCACAAACTCATGATAGTTCGCAGACTCATGATAGCCGTGATTCTCATGTGCCCATTGAGCCCACTGAGCTAAGAAGATCCACTCGTGTGTCAAGGCCTCCTGATCGCTACGGATGGGATTAAATCGTTTGTTTTGTTTAACGTTGAATTTTTCTAGGAGGGGAGTGGCGGACTGAACGTTCCCCCCTGTTCCCCCCTCTACTGCGCATGCGTCGACCTGTGTTTATATGCGCTACTCGGCCCACTCCAAAACACTGGACAAATCGGTCCCCCCGAGCACCGGTGCCAGATGGTCGTCCTCAGCCTTTATGTTTGCCGATTTCCGACCCAATAAACTGCTTTCATCACCCAAATAACTGCCTTCATATATGGATATCGTTTAAATGGTTAATTATTGGTGCTTGTTGGCAACAGTTATAGCCAGAAACCGGTAATTACGCGGCTCGAGCCCCGAGCTCGCCGGCCTCACCTCAGCAGCCGCACCGTTTTTTTAGTATGGTATCTTACCTGTATACAATAAGTACAGGATGTAAGCCATGAAGTTGTGACCTCATCTTCCCAGCAGGAGCAGAAGGCTAGCAATCCTGCCCTCCTATATGTGTATGTGATCCTGCGGCAGTGAAAGGCCGACAGTCCTGCCCTCCTGAGTGTGTGTGTTTTGTCTTGCTACAAGATCAGAAACGGTTTGAGCCATGCATTCTCCCCCCTAGCACACCTCTCTCCCCTGGGTCCATGGTTCCCCTTTCCCTCCTTCATTTCCCTTGACCTTCAGTCGCCGTGGACCAAAGCAGACTGCCCACACCAGGGGAAGGCCCTTCCTGTCCCTCCTCTCCACAAAATACAAAACACCTTTTTCATTTTCACCGATGGCTCCCACATCCCTCCCTCCTTCCACCAGTGCTGCTGTTTACCTCCCAGCCCTACACACCTCCACAAACTGGAAGCTCCATCCCCACACCACCATCCTAGGGGCAGAGCTCTTTGCCATCAGGGAAGGCCTCACAGCAGCAACAACACTTCCCCCACACCAACCTGTCTCCCTCTTTACAGACTCCCTCACTTCCCTTCAACTCATCTCAACTCACAAACCTCACACACACCACACACTATGCTTTGCCATCCACTCCCTCCTGGCACAGCTGACCTGGGGCAGACGGTCCACCTTCAGTGGGTCCCTTCCCATATTGGCATCATGGCAACACTGCAGGGACCAAGCGGCCAACCTGGCACACTCACACCCCCAGCCAATAGATAGACCACCAGACCACAGTGACCTACTGACCCACCTCCGACAGTCCTCCAACAGACACTGGACCACCAGACTAACAGTTGACCTCAGACAGCTCACCCTTGGACGATACAGACACACCCCTGCCCAGCACTGGCGGACCTACTCCCCAGTCGCCCCTCGACACGGCCATCACCCGCCTGAGGATTGGCCACACCGCCTCAACGCCACCTGCACCGCTTGAACATGGTCCAGGACCCACACTGCCCATGGTGCCCCACACAACCCGACACACCAGAACACCTCCTCCTCCATTGCCCAAGATTCTACTCCCTCCGCACCAACCTCAAAGCATCCCTAACCAGCCTCCACATCCACAGGCCAACCCTAGAGGACCTGCTGGGCAGCGACACCCTCAACCCCAACACAGCCTTCCAAGTCCTCAAGTGCAAACCTTCCTGCAGAAGTCGGGGCAACTCGACAGAATCTAACTCCACCCTGGTGACAGAACGACAAACAAAAACCTGATACCAACAACCACTGACGGGGCTCTAGAGGCTGTGGCCCCACAGCCTAACTAGCCCCATAAAACCACCCAAGAAGAAGAAGAAGAAGAAGGTTTGAGCCATGCCATGAAAGGGAGGAGCATGCCGTCCCAGCCCCCAGACAGTACAGAGTGTGATTATACAACTAAGGATACATGTGTAAGTAGCACCGGGAATAAAAAAAAACATTATATCCTTGCATGTATCGATATTATATTTGGAAAAATGTATGTATCCCTGATAATAAAGTTTATCTAGCACCGGGAATAAAAAAAAACATTATATCCTTGCATGTATCGATATTATATTTGGAAAAATGTATGTATCCCTGATAATAAAATTTATCTATATGTGCTTAAATTTAAGTGAATGGAAGCATAAGAGAGTAAAGTGAATGGAAGCATAGTGAGTAATTAAAGGTCTAAAAAACGCTATATCCTTGTATCTATATTATATTTGGAAAAATATACTTGTTGTATGTATCCCTGATAATAAAATTTATCTATATATGTGCTTAAATTTAAGTGAATGAAGCATAAGTTGTGTAATGTGTGCCCCCCCAGACCCCAAAAATAAACTATAAGCTAAATCCCCCACACAATAATGAACATAATCAAGTACTGGCAGATCTTTCGTAATAAATCTGCAATCGCTCCTTCAGACCTATTTGTTCTAGCTCCTGATCTACCCACTAGAGTCCACCAGTACAAAATAGCCTCCCAGAATCCCTGGTCATCCTTCAGTCTCTATCTATTTAAATCAGCACTAGCTCATCATATAGGGGTAAAGCTTTTTAGAATATCACTACATGGACTATAGCTCTTCATCTTTAATATTATGAATTTTATTACGTTGATTGCGCATCTGCAGAGTGCTGGCTTCCTAGAGCCCCCGCCTCATCATGTGGATTTTGGGGTCGGGAAGCCTATCCTAACGTAACCTGGTGGGCGCCTCCCAAAACATACTAACCTAAGGGAATTGTTACAGTCTTCATAATATTAATCTAGAGCATATCAATTAAGGTATTTTGTAAAGGATTGGTGACCATAATTATTAATGTGGCAGCAGTCTCGCCTAGGAAATAACCCCAACAAGTGATACAGAAAGAAGGGAAACCAATTTACTGAAGGCTTTTAGTTGTACGTTTTGATACCGTTGATGAGGATTCAGGCCCCGGTCCGCCGCCGCAGCAGCGCTCCACAGGGCCGCTAACATTATAACAGTAATATTAGCACCTAAAGTTGTCTTCAATCCTCATATTTGTTAAGTCGTAGGACTTAGTGAATAAGTAAGTCTTCAGCGCTTTCTTGAAGATTGCCAGACTGTCACTGTTCTTAACATCCCCGAATAACTCATTATATAGAGCTGCGGGGCACTCTTCTCAAATGCTCTGGAAACCCAGTTCCAGGTTGACCCTGGGCTCTTTGAGTCTATACCGTTATATCCTGTTGTATATTACAGATAGTGTGTTCAGATATGAGTAAAAAAAAAATCGTTATACACAGTGGAAAATAACAGGCATGCAAATGACAGAATAAGGAGGGGGGACCGATGTCTCGTCGGGGGACCGATCAGTCTGCAGTAGATGCGGGCCAGCTGGTCCCCCCTTTAAATGGGGCGGGCCAACACGGGTCGGCGCATGCGCAGTAGAGGGGGAACAGGGGGAACGCTCAGTCCATACAGGGGAGAATGTAGTATTATTAGTTGTTGGCAACACTGATTACCACTCCTGTTTTTGTTTTGGTAACACTACACTCACTGTTTACACTGTTGTGGTAGGTCCTAGCTATTACACTATTTCTTACTGTTAATGTGCTAGTATTTCTTTATGTTGTTTTGTTTATTGTTATGATTTTCTAATGTTAATGTTTTGTAGCATGATTGTTATGTTATGTGCTTGTGTTCATGTATGCATGAATGTTGTTAGTTATTGTTGTCTGTCTTTCTGTTACAGATGTGGTAGTTTGGTAATGTGTTGAATAAAGCTTGGAATCTGTCACCAAGTGTTTACTTTCATTACATAGATTGAGACATGACTGTCCAAGCTTGAGCCTGTATACTACAAATAGGTGTACACAAAGTCAGTATTGACCACATACGAGATGTCTACCCAAATTTCAATATCAGACCTGGAGTTTTACCAAAATTTGTTAGAAAATGGCAGTATCATCTGTCCGACCCGCTTCTGCCTGACGATGATGACTATTGTTACTACCTATACTTATAAGTAAGGAAACTCCAATCGCTACATCTCAAAAAGACACGTGAAATGGAGACCAACCGGTACTAACAGGATGGAATGGTTTCGTTCAGCTGGCTCATCAGGCACTGGGAGAAACAATCGAGAGAACCACCACTGCACCCCAGGACGCGGCAGCCAAACCGAATGTAAACATCATCATCATCATCATGAGCCATTTCCAAAAGTTCACAACGGGGACGCTTTATCTTTTGATCACCAACTCTTTACACCAAATGTATTCTATATCGGCCTTTAAATGCCCCTAATAGTGCTTTTCTTTAAATTTCCCCCAACTACGCATGCCCGCTTCGCTCGCCACCCCACCCGGGTAACTGTGTATTAGAGCTATAAGCTCTAATAGTCCCGTCTCCATATCTACATTCATCCAGCCTTTCCTTCATTTGTTGGACACTGCTCACCTTCACCACGCAAGCTGTTCCATGTTTTAACACTTCTATGTGGACTATACTCTTTCAACCCAGTTAGCAAAAAATGTGGGCCCCATATGGGTTTGTGAGTGGGCGGAGTTGGGCCCATTTGGCCCATGTGGGCCCTTTGTGGGCAATATGTGGTCAAATTTTTATAAGCAATAGCAATAGCTGGAGCTTTTAATGACTTTGTTGAATATTACAGGGCATGAAATTCTGTATTTCTTATTCATCACTAAAGGTCTCTTTGCTTTCTTAAAACCGAGTGGCTTAAAACTACCCACATGCTGTCCTGAAGACCACCCATCAACCCGGACTCTAGAGGAAGCCGTCCAAGCGAATCAAGAACGAGTTCCGGGGGCAGCATGAGCCAATGCAAGATGGCGCCACTATAAACACTCGCCTGCGCCAGAACAGGCTGGGCCGACCATCAGGCCCCACCTGGAAGAAGCCTTGGGCCGACCATCAGGCCCCACCGGGAAGATGCCTACCGGCGCAATAGGCAACAACGTAAAAAAAAAATTTAAAAAAAATAAAAAGATGTTTAATAACAGGCTGTGAAGAATTGCTCCAAATAGTACACACCACAGGTGCTATATGTTTTACATGTTTTTTTATGTGTTTTAAGTGTAGCTCAGCCACATCGCCCTGCAGTTATTTTTTAAAGAGTCAGATAACTTCTCCCCTTTCTTTACAATTTAGGTTGTGATTGTGTTCATGTACACCAGCAGTTCTTTCTTTAATTATATTAGTAAAGAAGTTGTTATTAGATATATATATATATATATATATATATATATATATATATATATATATATATATATATATATATATATATATATATATATATATATATATATATATGCAGTCAGATTAAGTGATTTTCAAAAGCATTATAGTCAACTTTCATACTCAAAGTATATAATGTGTGTGTGTGTGTGTGTGTGTGTGTGTGTGTGTGTGTCACATCCTGGAAAGCCCAAGACTTCTCTCAAAACTCTGATGACTCTAGACTCTAGAGAAAGCCTGATTTCCAGCTATTTCTTGAGAGTCAGCAGAGTCGTTGTGGAAATTTTCTAGG